>NW_012119265.1:5355233-5447639 GCF_000951035.1 Colobus angolensis palliatus
TAAAATGAAATAATCCCAGGTGAGCGTGAGTGAAGGAAGCTAAAGAACATGAAGTTGTTTGTCATTATAGAGATAGTATAAAAAATATTTTAGAATAAAAATAATTTTATTTAAAATGCTGACTCTATTAGACCATAACACCTTTCCTCTGAGCAGAACAAATACCAAAGTAAAGCTCATTTTTATTGTCAGAATATGATGCCATTTCCAGAAGAGATGGAAGAAGTCCATGCTGTGTTCTTTCTCCTACTAATATGAGTGAGTGATCCTACCCACCTGACTAGGTAGGCTTCACAGACTGAGGCTGACCAAGACTGTAGATTCAACATTTAGTAGATGTCTTGCCAGCATCTATTTCCTGCTTCCCTCTTCCCAGCAGTCCCTAGTTTTCTTTTGGGGATCAACATAATTTTGTGGAAGCTGACCTTACTGCCTTGCATTTAGGGGTAGAATAGATGACGTAGGCCAAGCCAATTATCACATCTCATCCTCTTGACTACAGCAATAGAATCAAGGGTAGATGTGTGAAGTGAGCAGACCAGTAATTATAAGGGTTTTTCTGGGAATGCTGAAACAAAGTAACTCTCTCTGCCACACATAAAAAAGAAAGTATATGAATCCAGGAGCTGTGAGCAGCCATCTTGGGAGTAGGAGTGGAGCCAGCTTTAGAATGAAGCTGAAGAGAAGAGATGGAAGAACAAGGTTTTTGGGATATCCTTGAGACATTGGATGAAGCCTCATCTAAAGTACCTTTATCTCTGGGTTTTTCAGTTATGTGAGCAAATAAATTTTCTTTATTGTACTGTTTACTTTCAATCTGGGTGTAACTTAAATGTTTTCCTTCCAGTAAATGGCTTGTGTTGCCAGAAAGAGCCATTAAGATGCTTTGTGTTGACCGAGTGCAGTGGCTCACACCTGTAATCCCAGCACTTTGAGAGGCTGAAACGGGTGGATCACTTGAGGTCAGGAGTTCAAGACCAACCTGACCAACATAGTGAAACCTTGTTTATACTAAAAATACAAAAATTAGCTGGGTATGGTGGTGGGCACCTGTAATCCCAGCTTCTTGGGAGGCTGAGGCATGAGAATAGCTTGAACCTGGGAGGTAGAGGTTGCAGTGAGCCAAGATCATGCCAGTGCACTCCAGCCTGGGCTACAAAGTGAGACTATATTAAAAAGAAAATGCTTTGTGTTGTAATGATGACCTTTTTTCTCCTGAAATGGGGTCTCACTATGTTGTCCAGCCTGGTCTTGAACTGCTGGACTCAAGCTATCTTCCTGCATCAATGTCAACCTCCAGAGGAACCAAGACAACCAAGACTACAGGCACACACCACCATACCCATCTAATATTTTAAATTTTTTGTAGAGACAGGGTCTTGCTGTGTTGCCCAGGCTGGTCTCAAACTTCTGGACTTACGTGATCTTCCTGCCTCAACCTTGTGAGTAGCTGGGACCACAGGTGTGAGCCACTGCACCCAGCTGACCATCGTTTTTGACAAGATCATGGGACAAGCAGCAGCAGGATCTTTTGTTGGGAAGGTACTTTTAAATGTAGCAGAAAATAATATCTCCAGATGTTGATCTAGGGTTTTCAGTCCAGGATTCTTCCAAGAATCTCTCTTGTCATAGGATGTTAGACCCTTTTCATAATTAAAATTCTGACTATTTTAACTTGCTCCTGATTTATTCATCATCTATACTATGTGAAAGAAATTAATGTATAAAAATTCACTGACTACAGAAATAGCCTAATGTGAATATGAGAAAGGTTTATTCCAGCCAGAGTAAGTTTTTCACGGTCAAAAGTCAAAGAAGAGTGTAAAATTTCTTTCTAGTTTACAAATACTCCCAGAGCTTTAGTTTGTGCCAGGAGCCTTGCTGAATCCTGTAGGTATAACAGAGGCAGGTAAGACATAGTCCAAACTTCAAGAAGTTTGTAGTCCAGATGCTAAAGATTAGACAAGAGTTTAAATTAGATTAGCAAGAGTAGCTAATATTAGCTGCCATTATGATAGCATAAAACAAATGTCATAATAAAAGTATAGTATGGTATAGAGTTTGAAAAAATGGGGAAGACCACATGATTACGAGAGAATGGGAAAGACAAAGACAGGATTCATGGAGCTGCTGGCATCTGAACTGGGTCATGGAGAACAGCTGATTCAATGAATCCCTCATTTCACAGCACCCTGTTCTTTTCTTTCTTAGCAGTTGTTCACAATTAGTTCTTACATATTTATTGGCATCTTTATTTATTTGATGGTCTCGGTTTTAGATTCCATGAGGTGTATCCTGTGGTCCACTCTGATTTGTTCCCCATTATATTCCTAGTACAAAGCTCTGTATCTGATACATAGTATGTGGCCAATAAAAATCTGTTGAATGAACAAATGAATAGTTGGATGAGTGACAGATTGCAATAGATCCCATTACTAAATGTCTGTTAGGTAACAACACTGCAGTAAGCACATAGATCATCAAAGTTAATATATTCAACAACGATACCAGGCACATTTATTATCAATTTTATAGAGGAAGAAACGGAGCCCTAGAAAAGATAAATAACTTGTCCAATGTCATATAACGAATACATGGCTGAAGCCATACCAGGTAGGTCTAACTCCAAAGTTTGTGTAGTGAGTCACTGCACAATATTGCCTCCTATTAATTTGGTACTTACCATGTACTCAGCATTTGATTGACATACATTATCTTTATTTCATTCACAATCCTGTGAATGAGGTATTATTAACTCATTTAATAGATAAGAAAATGGATTCAGAGATGTTTATTCATTCACTCAATAAATATTTAGATAATCTATCAAATGCTAGGCACTATGCTACCCTCAGAGATAAAATGCTGAGACAAAATAGACATCATCCCTGCCCATGTGAAGCTTGTGATCTAATGGGGGCAGATGGTAATCAAATGTGCATCAACAATCTGTGAGAAATGCTGTGAGGGAAAGTTAGAGGGTATCATGCGGGCTGTAATAATGAGGGGAACCAGCAGTGACCAAGCATGACTTTCAACCAGGCCTATTCGACTCCATTTTAATTACACAAATATGTTAGAGGTTGAGGCTTGCCCTGTCACTCAGGCTGGAATGCAGCCTCAAACTCCTGGGCTCAAATGATCCTCCCACCTCAGCCTACTGAGAAGTTGGGACTACAGGTGAACGCCACCACGCCCAGCTCAAAGTCCACATTAAAACAAACAGAAAAACAAAACAAAAACCCCCACATATTTTAAAAATCCGGGATGGATAAGGTTTGCACAGGCAAAGAGGAAGGACAAGCGTGGCCTCCAAATTGCGACTGTCTGATATGACTGGAGAGGTTGGGAGATGTGTGAAGAAGAGTACCGTGAGTAGCGAAGGCTGGAAAAAACTGGAACAGTGAATGTCATGTTATGGATTGTCCCTGATTTAGGAGACAAAGGGGAGTCATCCAAAAGGTTTTGAATGATTCCTAATCAGAGGTGTATTTTAGGAAGAGTAGTCTAAAAAGCAGAAACTGCTAATATTCATGGATAAAGAGAGAGAGACACATTAAGAGTGTGGCACTTGCAGCACAAAGTTTGAATTTATTTTATGGCTACTATGTCAGTGTATTAGTTAGGATAAAGGTTTAGCAGAAAACATAAGGGCTTAAGATGGAAGCTTATTTCTCTCTCATGAAAGTTTGAGCTGGAATGGCAGCTGTGTTCTAGGACACCATTAAAGGCTCTTTTTATTTTGATGTGAAAGGAAGAAGAGGAAAAGATGACTTGTCTTTTAAAAGGGTACAGCCAGTTGGTTGCACACACACTTTCACTCACTTCACCTTGGCCAGAACTTAGCCTTGTGACTACAGTCAGCAGTTAAGGAGGCTTGGAAGTGTCGTCTGTGTTTGTGTTGGCTGTGTGCCCTAGGTCAAAAGTCTACGACTATAAAAAAAAGGGGGGAATGATTATTAGGGGATGGCTGGCAGTCTCTGCCACACTTGGTGCACTCCTCTGAGAATGACCAAATTTGGTGGTTCATTTACTGTTATTAGAAAAAAATTCCAAATTTTAAAATAATGTTGATGGTTACTAGTGGTCAAATTGTTTTAAAAAATGCTTTTTAAAAATAAAAAAATAAATAAATAAATAAATAATGCTTTTTAGCCAGGTGCAGTGGCTCATACCTGTAGTCCCAGCTACCCTGGAGGTTGAAGCAAGAGGATCGTTTGAGCCCAGGAGTTTGAGTCTGGTCTGGGTAACATAGTGAGACCTCATTACTGTAAAAAAAAAAAAAAAAAAAAAAAAGTTTTTTACATACTACAGAAAGCTAAACAAAATTTGGCAGCTTTAGTTCTATTAATTAACAACAAAAAAAGCCAAATTCATTCTAATTTCATTTTTAATTATCAGGAAAAACTGTATTTAAGAATAAATTATCTGCAAAATAAATAACTGAGTTATACATGATTCAGTTTTATGCCCCAAGACTGCAGAAGATGCTTTTTGACACTTTGATGTTAACAGTGATATTATTAATATTAATATTTTGTATTAGTATTGCATATATTTTCATTTCCCCTTAATTTCCCATGAAAAAGTGGCAACCCATTCCCAACTTGAAGATTTATCATTGTTTTTACCAAACTTAAGAAGCAGCAATTGAGAGAAAAGTGCCTCTAATTATATATGGGCTATTCCCGTTTTGGTAGGTCCTACAGTGAGAGTTGCCTCTCTGTGAACTAAGGACAGAAAGGAGACTCACGGGAGGGTGAGGAATGCACTGACACTCTTCCTGCACCGTGGTTGACAGTAACCCACAGTGCCCACTCCACAGATTAAAGCATTTTTGTTGTCTGGGGCAGTCCTTAACTTTAGTTCATTTTTCTGTACCTATTTATTTGATAGCTCATTAATTGCCTCAGAGCAGAGAAAATGTTTCCTTTAAGAAGGTTAAACAAAGAGTTTATTGACATAAGTGAATTGGTTGAAGAAAACATTATTAAGTAAAAGGCACTTATTTAAACACCAAATTAATCATTTAAAGGCAAATTAGAGGTCATATCTCCTCCTAAATAAATAATGTTAACCAGTAATGAGATATCCAGTTTAGATTATAAGCATACTTACAGGTTTGGGCTGCTGGCTGCAGTATGCCTTAGCTTTCCAAGTTTATTCAGGGTCTATAATTCCACTAATGTTTGGAAATGGCAACATTTTAAACTACAGTATATTTTATCTACAATATATCATTTTTCATTGTATGATTTTTTTTTTTTTTAAATTAAAGCTTTCCTTTCATCCCAGCAGAAGAGAAGGCTGGTGCTCTGAGAGAAGATTCCCTAGCAGTGGAGACGGATTCGCCTCTGGCGCTGTTTCAAGTCACTGAACTTATCAAACAAGCTGGTGCACAAGTGCCCTTGGCATTGCCCTCATAGCTCTGGCTGGGCCACAGGTAACTTCCCAATGTTGTAGCTGGGGCTGTGTGCACAGGCCACACCCAAACCTATTTCAGGACGTTTCTATGTAAGCTTTGGAGGCTGAAGAGAAACACACAACGATTTTCGTTGTGGAAATATTGGTGTCCCCAAAGTTGTCTGGTATCTTAGCTTTGGATTTTTCCCTTCCACTTGGAGGGTGTCATAGCTGCCTACCCACATCCAGCCACACATTTTTTCCATGCAGGCACATAAGCAATGCCCAAACCCCTGCTCCACCGCTGGGCTCGCGTTAGCCGGCCTCCCAACCGCAGTGACTGTTGAGTGTTGACAGGTACCAGATTCACGCTCCAGGCTCTTCCATAGCACAACGACGCTGATGCCAGCAGCTTTGTTCCACACCGCATTGCAGTTTTGTTTTTAGCCAGACAGAAGTCAGGAAGTTTAAGGTTAGTTAATCAAATCTGACGGTAGCCCACCCCGTTGATCTGATCATCTGATGGCCCAGCAGATTCTCCTTTTTCTCAAAATATTTTATTGTGCACTTGTGGAGAAGATGGAAAAAAAGAATCCCAATGGAGGATAATTTGAATTGATGTTTTTTTTTTTGAGTGTCAGTTCTCATCTGACTTTTTAAACCCCGTTGAAATCAATTATTCTTGCTATTATAATAATCGTCTTGATTTTCATGTTTTATCAATGAATACTGTTCATCTCAAGTCACTGCTGCCCTTATTTAGGCAACTTACAATTTTTGAATACATGGGTCTAAATTCAGGCTTTTCAGTCTTGAGAGAACTAGAGATGTCACCCAACAAGCTAAGCCTCAAAGTTCCTGCCACATACTAACCAAAATGATGGTGTCCTTCCAATCGCACTACCTTTCTTTTTCTCAACAGAGACGAGTGACTCTGCTTATGACAAATTGTACATCAGAAAAGACAGAGCTCTATGATGTGGGCGGGCAACATAATTTAAGATTCTGCAGGCTTATGGTCAGCCCATTATTTTAAGGATAAGAAATGAGAAAGGAAAAGTTGGTTCAAGGCATCCTGATACTGCTCATTAACTGGGAGACAAAAAGGAATAAAATAGGACTTTTCTGATTATTTTAGGTCTCCTCCCGGATTTCCCCACTCCACACCCCTCCCCCTGGTTAGACATTTACACTGAAAAAGAAAGAAAGGCACTTTGTGTTTAAGGTTAATCAAGTTTCAGTACAATTTTTTTTTTTTTTTTTTTTTTTTTTACAAACTAGAATCACACTATTCTTCATTTTTTAGTCTAATGTGTGGCTGTTGAAATCCTCAGCTGTGATAAATTAAGCTACTTATTAATCTAATTATCGTACATTCATCCTAGAAACTTTCATGTGACTTGAAAAGGCTATTCAACCTTTTCCCTCCCCTCCTAGAAAGGGCTCAACCTTGCACCAATTAAGATCATTCTGAAGTAAGGCTTTAAAAAAGCTTTCTCTAATCACCCAATGGAACATGGACCAGTGGAAACCAAACTCAGAGCTCTGGGAAAAAGTTTAGCATTCCTTTCTGTCTGCCAACTTTTATGGTTTCATTGCACAAGGGAGGAAGACTTCATTTTCCTATTTAGTTGTTCCCTTCACTGACCTCCAAATAAAGTCCATGTAATTACAGACCAAATAAAGTTGCAGCATGTGTTTTAAAAATCAATTGCCATCCTTGGACTATAGAAATGTAACAATGCACAGATTTGCCAGAAACTACCCAGCGCCAACCATACAAGCTAAACCCTGTACTGTATCTGTACAATGGAGTAGTTTTGACCCCTAATGCACATATTTACTATGCAGATTTTTTAAAAGGTTTCTTTTCTGATTTAACTATTGATATTAAAATGTCTCCATCCTAATATAAGTTCAATTTGGGATTAAAAATATGTTGCAAATGTATCATATCTTAAACATCCATTCATTGTCAAACGGCTTACTTCTTTTTCTTTTTTTTTGAAATGATGGCATAAATGAAGCTATTTTACATTCAAATTAAACTGGCTATTAATTTGAATGCAAAGCAGCTCAATGTACAGGATGCAATTTCAATGACAGGTTTACTCCAAGACAGAAAGCAGGAGATAGTCAACGTGGGTAAGTCCAAGCAGTTTGTCCCCTACTTTTGGTGCCTGGCAAACTTGCTCACTGTGAATAGTTTTTGAAGTGAAGATTAAAAGAGTGGAATTATAAAGTATAATTACATTTTATTGAAACTCTAGAAATCAGAAAAAATTCAGCAGGAAACTTTTAGTGAAACATGATGTGTTGTCATTATCATTAAAAGATAAAAGTTCCATACTGTTTTTATCTGTTTATTTGGAAGAAATCCAGCCTTTACAGTTATGCAGGAAACAAAAAACGGGAATGCAGGAGTAATTATTAAAACTGTGTGATTTGTTATCTCAGCTACTGTCTTTCCAAATGGTAATGCGATATCAGCAGCTGCAGACGGTTGCTGATTTCCTCTATTAGTAAACAAGTGCTTTGGAGACCTGTGTGAGGCACTTTAAGCTCGCTACTCCCCGAAGTGCTGTCAGGCTTAACTACTAATCCATGGTATTTCAGAGCACTGGAAATTCATCTTTATAAAACCTGAACAAAAAAGGGAAAAAAGCCTGGAGGGCATGAGCTCCCTCTGGTGAGACAAATGACATGTTCATTTATTAATGAAACAATAACCCTGGAAAAAGGATCAAAGCACATTCCATCCTCACTTTACAATCCCCAATTTTCTCAGGCCAAACCATTTAATTGAGCCATGACAATGGAATACTTAATTGTTGCCTTAAAGTTTTGAAGAAGCGACTTCTTGAGCATCAATGTGAATTTCAGGATTATTATTCAAATATGGCGTAGCCAGATTAAAGATGGTGGAATTTGATTCATCCTCCACTGGGGTGGGGTGGGGAGGGCGCCTCTAGCTGGCAGAAGAGGTGTTTTCTTGAACATGCTTGCAGTGCGCACCTCAGATGCCCCTTGCCTAATGGCTGCCTTCACAGGTTGCTTCCTCATGATGAGTTCCTTCCTCATGATGAATTTAGGTTCTTTTTGCCATGTCCCCTGGATCTGAGACATAAATGAGGAAGAGGAAGGAGTCAATCCCAGAACCCAGAAGTTTAAGGAGTTTGAGACAATGCAACATGGAGCCCCTTATTAAGTCTTGACAGGACCATAGCACCCACAATGGTAATGGGAAACTTACCTACACTCCCTCTGGGTTATTCACCAATTGTATTTGAGAGTGAGTCCATCCACTGAAAACAAACACATATGCAAAATTTAAAAAAAGTTTTAAAAGGTCTGTATTTAATTTCAGTATATTAACTCGATTTCATATCAGCATTCTAGTTTGACATTTTTTGTTTGTACTTGTACAGTGACTTTTCTGGGGTTTACTTGACTGTGTTGTTTTCCAAATTAATCAAACTTTCAGGAGAGTCTTAAGACATTGAGGTGGGGGGATTCAGAAGATGCTTGTTGATTTACTGGGCAAAGAAGGGAGTGAAGATTTTATATGTAATCTCTAGGACTCATGTGTCTTATACATTCAAGCATTCTAGGCCAGCTTGACTCTAGGACCAATTTTCTATCATGTGGCATCATTTGGAGTTTATAAATGGACTTTCTTTTACTGTGCATGTGCTCATATTCATTCCATAGGAGATTTACTAATCTCATGAAAACTAGTAGTCAGAAATGAAGGCTATAAGCAATAAAAATGCTCATGTTGCTGAGTTCTAGAACATCACCTATCTTATTAAGCCTTCCTGTGAAATGGAGAATGTACTTTGAGGTGATTTTCATTACCTTTACCTGGGATCTTCCTTTCTGATCTGCTTTTGAATACCAACCTTATAAAAGTCTTTTTTTTTTTTTTTGCCCTAGCTTATTAGACTTATGGGTAAATATTGGAGTTATGAGTATGTTTATATTACATTTTAGTAAGTTCCTGGGAAAGAGGGAAGAAAGTCTTTATAAATTTTTTTTGTAATCAGACTAACATTTTGAAAAACTTCCATTTAGTTTGGCCTCTTTGTAGTAAAGTTTTCTGCAGTATAATTGTTTGGAGTGCATACAGGGGAGTGATGGTGATCAAAGTGATGGTGAAGGGCTCAGGTACATACAGCTTTACCTGAGCCCTTCAGGAGAACAGAGAACCCTCTATATGGACAATCATAGCACTGGCTAGCCTAAGAGCTAAAGGGAGTTTGAAATGGCAAGTATGCACCTGAAGCAGCAGAAACAGTTATTTTTTCAACTTTCCCCTTATCTTCCATCCCTAAATACAGAGCATTTATTTTTAAAAATACACATGTAGGAAAGGTTCATGGGCTTGGTATGTAAGCGTTCAAACTGCCACGACATTGATGGCTGAACTAGGCTTCACATAAGCCAGAGCTGAGACAGAGTAACAGACATTCATTTCTGCTGACAGATGTATTTCCATTCTCCATATGCACATTTCACTCATATTTATGTCATTCATTCATTCAATCAGCTGTCCATTAGTCATTTCATGACTATTGATTGAGGCTCTACTGCATACGCATCATAACATAACAAAATATATAGCTGGAGTTATATGTATTTTAGTAAGATAACATGGAAACTGCAAATTTATGTAGGAGAGGGAAACAGAGCAGGGTAGGAGACAAATAACATAAAGACAGGAGCATATTTCTTCTTAAACATTATTTTAATAAATGGGCAAAGACCGTTTGGTGTGTGTCTGTTGAATGTGTGATGGAAGTATTCATTCAATAGCATCTATCAAGCAACTGCCACATCTCATGTACTGTGTGGAATACTTATACCAAAAAAGAGCGCTGTCTCTGCCTCTCTGGATCTCCCATTCAATAGTCTGGCTGGGTGCACATGATATGCATACATAAAACAATTAATTCGAGGTGGATGACTAGGCTCCAGATTGAAGGGTATAGATAACAACTACAAAATGAATTGTAAATTTTGAATAATTATAGGTTTCTTGATGTGGTTAAAGAGGATCGTCTGAAAGTTGAGGCTTAGTCTTCTTACCTACCATTTTACTGAGAAGCATGTACACTCTAGGAAGGAAGGATGACAAGAAGCACACAAACAGGTGCATACATTCACCTTTTGGCCCTTCTCATCTCCCATTCTTATGAACTTTGTTCCTTGAAGAGATAAACAAGCTCATTATTAAGAGTTAGTGTAATGTTTGATCATCTTTACTATCTGTCATGGCAGATACATAAACTGATATTCCTGCTATAATGGTGAATAACCCTATTCTTTAAAGTTGCAAGATAGAAGATTACTGACATCCTTAGTAGGAATTTAAATGAGATGAAATATGTATGTATATAGGGTTACATGAAAACCTTTAATACGAACTAAGAGCTGAAAAAAGCTGTGGTGTTCCTTGTCTCCTCTGCTGCCCAAGTAACAAAAAAAGAAAACAATACTAAACTATGGATATGTAACCAGGAGTAAAGATATAATTTTCTTCCATCATGACTACTTAGAATTAATTTGGGATTATTAGGATTTCTCAAAATATTAATGATAGAATCTAGAATATTTTCTCTTACGTTTCCTGGTGTGTCGGTGTGCTAATAATGGGTAATCCTACACCATTTTTGCATCAGAATCTAAGATGAGGCTGTTTGTCTCCTCTACCTTTTACTAATAAATTGGTTATCTGAATGTCGTGCTATGAATTCCAGTTCTATTTTCTTTCTATTTTCCCAAATTCTGTTGCTAGCATAGAGGATCTCTAATAACATACTAACCAGTTTTACTTCAGGGCAATTATTTCCTTTCAGTACTCTGAGGTCTGTTTAAGTTCTCCCAAATGTAACACAGGGATAAGGAATACGTATTTTCTCTCTAGGTTCTCCTTGGCCCGTTTTCATTTTATTGCATGCCAAAAGGAGCTTATAGTGAAGAATATTTAGAAAATATCTAAAGGATTCTGAGTAAACTGTTTCAAGTAAGGCCATGGCTCTTTATTTAAGTTATACACCAAAAAAAAAAAGAAAAGAAAAATAAAGATTCTTCTTGAAAAAAAAATTATACAAAAGACGATGTTGAGCTTAGTGTCTACTACTTGTTTATTGAACTTAATAAAGAAAGGAATGATAGCTCAGTAATTGCTAAAATAATTAGTTGTCAATATATAACAAAGTCAAATGATAAAACCTAGCCCAAATCATTTATTTTCTTACTCTCTGAGGTTGAGTATTACATTTAATGTTACTAAAAATTATGCAATATGTAAAATAAAATGTCTTAAAACTTAAATGTTGCATTATTTCATACAACATACATTTAATAAGAAAAATTTTAATTAATAATTACTTTTTTTACTTAAGATTTATCCTTTCCTAATATCTAAGTTATTATATATAATAATTTTTAAGGTTCCTATTATATTTTTAAAGCAAGCAGTAACTCATAAACAAATACTTATCTTCCCATTTACTCTTGCTCTCTCCATTCTGCTGGACACAAGATTTTATTATAAAAATAAATTAATTTTGTTGGGTATATGTACATGATGACATAATAGTATCAATATTAAGATAACACACCAAATACACACAAAATAATATATATCTCCTGCTTGAGTAATTTCTGATTGCATTACAGCATGTACTTCTGTAGGTACTGTGCTAATATCAGGAGTGAACAATAGGTGATGGTGTAACTGCTGGGCACAGATATCAACGTGTTCTCAGCTTTGGGGGAACAAAATGACTCCCATGATCTATTTGTGTGGAATGCAGAGGACAGTTCATATCCCTTTAATTAGCTGAAATATCAAATGTATTGATCATTTTGAAATGTGTTGCTGTGTTTCTAAAATGCAGGTGGCTTACCTAACATGAGAAACACTGGATATTACTGTATTCATTTATTTATTTGCACATTTATGTCTATCTTAGTGATGAAAAAGTCCTAGAAGATCTTCAAAAAGACAATATATTTCAGCAGAGAGGCAAACATTACACATTTTTATCACCAAAAGCAGATCTAGCCACAGAACTGGGTCTTGAAGTTGCTTCGCACAACCCTCTGCAGCTAGGGATGGCCTCCAGGAGGACCAGCCTGAGGAAGGTGAAGGGTGCCTCAGGAGCACCCCTGCCCAGTTCAACAGCAAGGAAAAAAATGAGAGCCGATGAACAAAATGGAAAATAACTTTCCCAGACCAGAGAGAAAACACTTAGCATTCCTGAGGAGCAGCTGCTTCCTGGTAGAAGTTTATGATAATAAACTAAACTGGGTGAGCATTTCCTAAGAAGAAATATTTAATTATCCTGCTCACCATTATGAGGAACTTCTGCCACTCTTCAGGTTATTATACAGTAAATAACCATTTTTCTAAAGGACAGAGCTGTTTTAATTATATGACAATGAATGCATAATTATTATGTTTGTTAGGAATGAATCACAAGACAACAGACTTGATATTGCTGCTCTGGTTAGTGCATCTTAATTACTTTTTCATTTATTTTGCATATAAAAGCTATTTGCTAATTGTCTTTGCTGTAAATATGCAAAATATAATTAGTCATTCATAATTCTTTATGTGTTATCTAACTGTACATTTGTTTCTAAGGAACTTATATTAAAGTGTGAATATTTAATGGGCCTTTTTGTGTGAATTCTCTTTTTTTTAGACAAAGTTTTAAGTAAATATTAGGCATGTAAGAGTTTTAACTCTATTCTTAGAGAAACTTGTGCTGTGAAAAAATGGAGACCAAAAAATATGGAGTTATTAAATGAATGCCAGACTATATGGAATTTAAATATTTTTTCATGTGAAGACACTGATGGTGATGGGAAATATCCTTTACTAAGCCTTTAAATTGACCTTTTAGCTACTCACCCAAGCTACCCAGATAAATCTTTAAGCATTACCAATTTTAACTTAAGTTTTTACATGTTTGTGTGGATACTTGCCAGAAGGAGAGAAGAAATCCATGGTTGTGCTGAAACATTCATTTTTAAGTGATCTAAATAACTTGCTTATATCTGCTTAAAACAGTGGACAAACACTCTTGAAACTCTAAAATCTTAATTATGAGGACTATATCAAATCTGGAAGTATTTGAGAAGGTTATTTTTAATAGTTCGTCAGTGACTGTAATGAGGGTGTCATGAGGTAAACCCACCATGAGGTTTCTTACAGTCATATTGCCATCTCAAAACTGAACCATACTGTTCAGTTTCTCAGTCTCAGGATGAAATTTTCTTTTTCTTTTTCTTTTTTTTTATTAGCTGGAAACAGCACTTGGACTAGTTTTTTCTATGATTATTACTTCTATATGAACTAACATTGCTGGGAACATCTTAATGTACTCAGATTCATTACGGTGGCTGACTGGTTAAATGGACCATGTGTTTTCAAAATGGTACAGATATCAGGAGCATTGACCAATGATTAAAATTTTTCTTTTCACTTGTCTCTATAAAATCCTGCCAGTCCATCCTGCTGATGCATGTCACATTCCACTTTCTTCACCTCAAACATTTGATTTACTAACTGGTTGTACTGTTAATCCCATGTCATGACACTTCTATTCACTTCTGCTTTTCAACTGAAAGCAGCTTCCTATGAAGATAAAGCTAGGTAAAATCTATTGTAAAGAGGAGAATAACTTGAATGCAGCTATCATATCAAAATGAAAACACACTTCTGCTCTCTTCACCCACTAGACATCCTGAATACTTTTCTTAATGATGGAGTCTAATAGGATAGCTGATGAAAATACAACGGATGATAATTTTTTTCTTCAGAAATAATCCTGCTCTGTAATTGTGTAATTGTTCTTATTTATGTTTGGCAAATCTTTTGAAAGGAACATATATAAAAACAGAATGATGGCAGGATGTGAATTAGAAAAGAACTAGTAAACATGCTTTAGAAAACTGTAATATGAATAAATTATTTTGATTCCTATTTATCACAAAAATATCCTGAAGCAGCTTTAAATAAAGCTTTTTAAAACAACACTTGCAGGAACCATAACTTATATGGGTTTTTTTGTTTTTATTTTGAGATTTTCTTTTCGGTTCTGTACATTTTTTCTTTTGCCTTCAGAATAGTCAAAAAAGGGAAATACATATTTCAAATAACATTTGACTCATGTGCAAAAGTTGTAGAGCTAACACTCTCTCTACTAAAATCCCAGTCTTTAATACTTGGTGTCCTATAATGAAACAACTTAGTTTGATAAGGTAGTGAAATGAATAATTTTGTGTAAAAAGATAGTAATTTCATTGTATAATCTGATATAGTGAAATACACATCCTTGAATCCCTTTAATAGGAAATGTTTCATATGTTTTATGTGTGTATCCATAGCACTAAGAAGGTTTGCAAATTAAATTTCCTTTGTATTTTCAAACACCTTCATTTTCAACAAGAAGAAGCATAAGAAATGATTTTATTTGTAATTCTTGTAAGCTTCTACATTCTTCAGTGATCCAAATATATAGGAATGACCAGAAAATTTACTGTGTTATTTGAAATGTAACTAAATGTTCCAAAGAACAACAGGTAACAGGCCTCAGGTGGAAAAAATCTAATTTTTCATCTTAGCAAAAAAAAAGTATTTTGATGATATTGTGTGGCATGCAAACATTTAAAACATCGGAAAATTCTAGATTTGCCTCTGGTGATGGTGAGGATCACTATCTGTCCTCCTTTACAAGAAGTTTGAGAGAGTAATCACTTGAGGGGCTTTCGGCCTTTTAAAAATAATCCTTATCAAGCACCTATTTCACAAAGAATCATGTCAGAATAATAAACACAGTCTTCACTGTAGCATTATGCAGCATAAAATTCAGAAGAATGTAAATGTGAAGAAGATCTGATAGTGAATAGGTACTAAGAAAGTAAAAGCTATAAAAGCTTTCTCTCAGAGTGTTGACTAGAAAATTAATAGTCCTCTGTATTTTTCAACATCCTAGATATTTTTACATAGAATGTTCCAAAATATATGTTAATTAAAAGCCATTTACAAGATCTAAGAAAGAAAACATCCCTACCTGAATTGTTCTGAATTGTATATTGTGGAAAGGAACCATTCCATTAGCCTTAGACAATTAACTATAGGCTCTCAACACTCATAACTTAAATGTTAAAACGCTCAAAGGAAGGGATGGGAAATGGCCCATGGAAATGTCTTAATCATGTTTATAAACCTATGGAGGTAGTAAATAAAAATTCTTAAAGGAAAACCCTTAAGACATTCCTGGAGGAAATACCTTTCATCTAATGCTATTTGACTGTTAAGAGGATCTGTGTGTGTGAGTATGTGTGCATACACACATATGTATATGTGTATATATGTGTGTATACTGCATACACATGTATGTGTATATATAATGTATATACACATAATTTAACAGATTCACATACACATATATATATTGTGTGTATACACACACACATTTTATACATACATACACATCTATGTATTCTAACCTCCCTTATGGGGAGATATGATTCAATCTAAATATATCAAATAATGAAATATCTCAATGGCAATCAGCATAACTTTCATGAACTCTGTCCCTTTATTTCCACATTTTCTGTTAATTAGAATTTGAAGTCAGGAGATAAGAGACTAGTTCGTTTATTTATTTTTTTTTTCAATGTTCAAGCTCTACTTCCTTTCCCTTTCTCTCCAAAAATGTTGCAACCTTTTACAGTCTAATCAGCTTCTGCTACATGGTGCCATTATTTGTCCCCTGAAAAATGGTCTCAGCTGATCATCTGAAGAGCCAAATCTAAAAATGTCCTACTTTCTAGCAATAAAAATAGTGTCTCCTCTGGTTTCAGACAAAGTCTTTGGGCTGGGGGAAAATTAAATGCCTAAGAAAAAACAAACACTCTTTCTACTCTGTGTTTGTGTTTGCATGGATCAATTGTGAGACAAACAACATTCATTGACAGTTGCTGGCCATGAGTCTGCCTGTTCGAAATACCTTAGTCAGGAGAAGTACCACAAACTGAACCGAACAATCTCTCACAAAACATCTGCAACCATCTGACCCTGGCCTTAACCTTTAAATCTATCTTTTCATATTCATCTCAAAAGACCTTGTCAATGGCCAAGGAGACTCAAGAAAAGGATTCTTCAACAAACAAAAAAGATACAGAGGAAATTCAACCCAGATTAGGTGGCAGAAGATAATACAGTTTGCTCATTTTTATTCTGCTGCTCAAACTGGAGTTGAATTCATTTTCACTTTATCTTTATTCATGTTATTTAAACATAACATTCATTAGGATTGTGAACTGCAACAGATAGAAGAGAACAAAACTACTCGCCAAATTTGTTGGGCATCTGTTCCCACTAGAGGCGGCCCCTTGCCAGCTCCACATCATGTCATTTTTTTTCCCTGAATTCATTTCAAAGTCAATCCATCAGTTTATGAACTGTTTGATCAAACTTGTCATTAACCAAGTGAAACATTTAATTTGTATTAACAAAAATGGGACAAATAATTAGTACAGGGATTAACCATTTCACTTTTTTCCCCCTGCATTTTATTTATCAAACCTGTTCATTGTTGATACAACTTTTTCATGTGACACTATATGGTTTCTCTTGAAATAATGCAAAACATTTTCAAAAACTGAAAATACTTATGAACCGATGGCCATTAAAGAAAATCCATGCAAATAGGTAGATCTAACAGCCACCACTAGTAACTGCTAATTTCTAGTTGCTATCTTCATTAAGATACAGCATAAGTTTCTCAATGGCGAAGAGACTGAATTGAGCCAACGGGCCGAAGACTTACAAGGAAATTACCACAGCTATATTAAGTATCAAGAGAGATTTTATTTTCATTTTTTGAATAAAGCTAAAGTCTCATTTTGGTTTCCAACTATACTCTCACAAATGGAGTAAGTAACTTACCACAAAGAGCTCACCTCCTCTCTACATTTGACTGCAATGTTTATTTCAGTTTTTCCAGCCCAAATTGCTATTTATATAACACATGCATTAGAAATAGAACCATTGCTGTTGGTGGGGATTTTTGCTCTTGGGAAGACTTAGTCATCATCTCGTACAATTGTTGTGACCGTGACCTCACTGGACATTTGTCAGCATAGCTATGACATTTGTTAATGAACTGTTTTTGTTTTTAATTGCTTACTTAATTATGGAGCACCAACATAATAGCATTTCTAATTTGTACGATAATTTCATGCAGAGATGAAATATTGTTGTCTATCATATGCTGCTTCTAATCATCTCTTGTTCATGACAAATTTTCCAAAGAGATATCTTCTTTAATATGATGGTATGGTACTAGTCATTTGAAATGCATGCCCCTTAAATGCAATTGTGTATGTAACCTAACTTCAGACTCTCTCAATCTCTTTCTCTCTCTCACTGAGTGTATATAAAATTACATACATAAGTGTATATAAAGTTACTTAAATGTTTCTATTTTCAATAAGATAAAGTACACAAACATGAAAAAATATCTCCTCTGACCTATGTACCAAACATTGAAATTTTTGACAGTATCTGCGACCATAACAGTTTTAAAGAATTGCTTATAAAAATAGTTAATTTAAACTGCATGAGTTCTCTTCACTATTTCATTAACATTACTGCTGCTGTATAGAATGTTCAAGATTCTGTTTGCTTTGTGAAACAGTTTTCAGTATGCTTCAAATCCATCAAGTGAAAATGAGGGCCATGATTCTTCAAAATGGAATCATGAACTAAGTTTGAAAGCTCAGAGAATTAAACCAAGTTTGTCATGACCTCACTTTGAAAAATTCAGAGAGTTAAACCGAGTCTCTTGTGAGACAGAGAACAAGTAGAAACTCGGCTTCAGAAAGGAAGTAATAGTAGAGGCCACTGAAGCAAGTCACCATTGACCTATGCCCTTCTCAATGAAGTTTCTTCTTTACAGTTAGTTCCTGCAGAAAAATATATTCAATGCAATACATTAGTTATGGGCCCAACGGCACAGTTCAAAACACGTGTAGTTGATGTATGTTTTCCCCCAAAAATACAAGTATTGGGCCGTTCATTGTCATCTACACAAAGAACTGAGTCCTAAAATCCTTTACTCAACTAAATTCTTAATAAGTAAACTGAGACTAACCCTCTAATACCAGATTTGTTAAACAACATGATTTAGGTCCTTGCTATTCATGCACCTTGTACAAGTAAAATGACTGGTAAAGCTAGAATCATGAAAGAGTCATTTTATGTAGCTGCTAAATTCCTCTCAAATCTCCTTGCAACTTAACGAGTAAAGAAAGCTCAATGTGTAATGCCGGCTAATGTGGTTTATGCTAGAAAATAGTATCAACCTATCTTTGTAGCTTATCTAAGCCAGGATAATACTTTTAGCCTTTATAGTAGACCCAACTCCATTTTTTCAACTCTTGACTATGTATTTCCTGAAATCCTTTTCCAAAGAGTTAAATTGGATGTGAAATCTGTACTAGGCTATGGAGCTGTCTTTGTTCTAACTCTCGCCAGCAAAGCCTCGCCTCTGTATCACTTTCATTGCGTTCTGATTGAGCTTGACAGTGTGACAGGAAAGCAAAGGGAGGCAATTCCAAACTGAATGAGAGTCTTTTTCAGCCACACAGCAGCCTCCTCCTTAGCCTCTAAGAAAAAGAGGTAACAGATGCCGATAGCAAAGCATCCCTAACAAAGTCCTAACTTTGATGCAGGCAGAAGAAGAAAAAATGTAAAAGATTGTCCCAGCACAGGAAAACCTTGAATGGAACACAAAGGAAGCAAAATGAGCAAAATCGTGGTGCAGAAAATGTCTGGGAGAGTTATGTAGCTATCGTGCGTTTCAGAAATTATTTAACTCTCAACAAGAGGTTAGGATCTGCAGAATCTTCTCTGCCAGGTATGGCACAACTGGAATAGTTGCATTATGTGGGGCCCGAGCAAAAGGTGATCAGCGATGTTGTGATTGCTTGGCATGGAGGATGTTCATGATGAATGCCCTGTCCCTTGGGTGGAAAGTAGAACTCCACTGAAATGATGACTTTATGGTATAGCCATTACCTTTGTACTCTGGGGAGTAGATCTTTTCTGATTGAACGAAGTGTTCAGTGGCTATTATAATTTTTTACTTTAATAAGTTCTATAATTAAGTGGATTGGAGCATCATTACATTATACGGCTTTATATACGGAGGGATTCGCACCTGGCCTCATCAAAGAGTGGTTTCTGAGGTATGTTGATCTCTAAAAGTGAACTATGTTAGTTGAATGACAAAAATTTATTGTGAGGTATAAGCACTGAGAATATACTTATACTCATTCCTCTTATACTAGTTTCTCTTATTAAGAAACGGATTTAAAATATCAATATCTGTGCAATGCATCTTAATCCTTGTGGCAAGAACATAAATCAAAGTAGGAAAGATCTGTCCAGTTTCCTACCAGGGTATTGCTAATGCCCAAATAGTTCTGAGCCCATTGCTAAGATAAACACTGAGAAACACAAGTGATTCTCTTGAATCTGTATGCAAGCCCTCAGGCTAGAATATCAGATTCTGAGAGTTTGTAGAAATAACTCACTGCTTTAGTGGTAGGAGTGGAGACATAGATAGAGGAGAACAGTGTCTCATAGCGCTCTTGTTTGTATTTGTCTTCATGTATTTTCAGAGATTTAAAAACTCCAAAGTTAACATGATATAAAGATTGCTATAATCTATCATGTAAAATGGTGGGGAGCATTTAAATGAAGAATTCCTTCCTTGATAATCCTCAGTGGCTGATGTGCTTGGTAAAGCTCTGTGAATTCAGAGCTCAGTGACATGATAAACATTCCCTAAGGAGTCCTTATTGGCTATTGTGGTATCTATATGCTGGTGGGGTGGCAGTATAAACAATACAAGCATTAGGTCTTGTTAGAGGCTAAACCTAGGCAAGAACCTGGTTCACTAGGCTAAACACTTTTTGGGGGGATATTAACATCACAGGGGATTTTTACGTTACATATTTTGTGGCATTCTTTTTTCTCTGGAAATTTTATGACTATTTTTTTCTCTCAAATATGAACATGCTGCTTTGATCTCAGGTAAAAATGCTTCAATTGCATACTTATGACAGATATTAATAAAAGGTCAGATAGTGTCCATGGAAATAAAGTTTGAGTCAGGAACATAGAGCAAAAGATAGTTAGAGCAGTGCTAAATCTACCTGCATGTTTTGCTAGAATTATGGTTGAAAATGTACAAAAGATAAAAGAGATGAAGAAAACATCATGAGAATAACCTGGAGCTTCAGAACTCCTAGTTTAACTTATAAATGATTATCTATTCATCCATGCTAAAATAATATATGTATATAGTTTAACTGATAATTATATGTTGAGAGCAAATATTGTAATTAACATGCACAGATGCATAACTCATGTATGGAATACTCTTGCAGATTAACATGTATGTATATACAACTTCTCTTTTTTTTGAGATGGAGTCTCGCTGTGTCGCCCAGGCTGGAGTGCAGTGGCCGGATCTCAGCTCACTGCAAGCTCCGCCTCCCAGGTTCCCGCCATTCTCCTGCCTCAGCCTCCCGTGTAGCTGGGATTACAGGCGCCGGCCACCTCGCCCGGCTAGTTTTTTGTATTTTTAGTAGAGACGGGGTTTCACCGTGTTTCACCGTGTTAGCCAGGATGGTCTCGATCTTCTGACCTCGCGATCCGCCCGTCTCGGCCTCCCAAAGTGCTGGGATTACAGGCTTGAGCCACCGCGCCGGCCCTACAACTTCTCATATACTTAAAGTGCTAGGAAATTAACAGTGACTGGAATCATTCCACTCATACTCATATACAGGTTATACTATTATGTTTTCCAGATAATTAATGTCCTCTGTCTATATTTAATATGATTTGATTTCCTTTAGAGATAGCTAATGAGATAAAACAGGCACTATGAACCAGTTAAATCAACCACCTAATCTTACACATGAAACATTAAACAGAGAGGAGGCATCTGCAATTAGCAAATTGCTTTGATGTGACTAAAGATCTGGCTGTCAGCATCACCAGTGTTGTAGGTCTAAGTCCCAGATGAAGCTGCTGATCTAGACGTGCTGAATGTAAATATAATGAGCACATATTTTCTCACGTAAGCTCACTTTTCGAGGATGGCAGTTCTATTGGACTCCAGGGAGCTCAGGAGGCTGTGGACAAGCTATGGAGGTGAGAGAGGAACAGAGAAAAGCAATCCCACTCTCGATCAGAAAGATCCTTATTTCTTTACTGAAAAACAGACAACAGATACAAGATATTTTCAATATGTAGAAGGCTGTTGCATTACTTAATAAAATGCCGAAAATGCAGACCTGGTTAAGTGATGGCAACGATCTTATCCGAAGAGCGGATCTAGTCGTTGGACAAATCTAATATGCACCTGACTGACGCCAGCAGAAAATCTCACAATCAACATCTTTGCTGTCTGCTTGAAAAAAATTACGATGTTTACCCAGGATGTGGATGGAAGAACACATCTCTTTCTCAACAGCATAGGTGTAGCTGTGGGCAAAGCTAGGCAAGGGCCAGGCATGCGAGGAGGGTCTATGCACTTATAAGAGGGTGTGACGTTTTTCTTCAGTGTAATGGGATACTATGGAGAGGCCTTGAGAAGGGAAATGGCACTGGTTGATTTACGTTTTTGAAAGACCAACCTGGGCCGGGCGCGGTGGCTCAAACCTGTAATCCCAGCACTTTGGGAGGCCGAAACGGGCGGATCACGAGGTCAGGAGATCGAGACCATCCTGGCTAACACTGTGAAACCCCGTCTCTACTAAAAAATACAAAAAACTAGCCGGGCGAGGTGGCGGCGCCTGTAGTCCCAGCTACCCGGGAGGCTGGGAGGCGGAGGTTGCAGTGAGCTGAGATCTGGCCACTGCACTCCAGCCCGGGCGACAGAGCAAGACTCCGTCTCAAAAAAAAAAAAAAAAAAGAAAGACCAACCTGGAGAAGTATGGAGAAGACTGTTGGAAGAGAAAAACCAGGACATCAATTAGGAAGCTACAGAAATAAAGAAGAAAGCTTCAACATTTAAATACTTATTTAGGAAAATAATGTTAATTTTTTACTATGTGCTTTCTCCCATTCTAAGTGCTTTACAGGTGTCATCTCATTTAATTGTCAAAAAACACATGAAGGAGACATTATTTCTTATCACTCCCAATGAACAGATAAAGAAACTGAGGCAGAGAAAGATTTATCACTTGGTTCACAGTCTCACCGTGCAAGATGGCAATCAATGCAGACAATCTGACCCTCACTTCCTACCCCTCAAGCCCCAACTGCTTCAAGGACACATAACTTGAGATGATTATGGTTAAAAAAAGAAAAGGAGGCCCAGCATAGTGGCTCACATGTGTAATCCCAGCACTTTGGGAGGCTAAGGCAGGAGCATCAACTGGGGCCAGAAGTTCAAGACCAGTTTGGGCAACATAGCAAGACCCCCATCTCTACTAAAAATTTTTAAAAATTAGGCAGGCATGATGGTGCACACTTGTAGGCCTAACTACTTGGGAGGCTGAAGTAGGAGGATTGCTTGAGCCCCGGAATTCGAGGGTAAGTGAGCTATGATTGCACAACGGCACTCCAGCCTTGGTGACAGAGAAAGACTTAGTCTCTAAAAAAAATTAAAATGAATGAAGGAGTGATGCAATGGGAAAAAACAACAACTAAGACACGTGCATTTGAAACCCAGCTGGACTTATGGGGAAACTGATCACGATGATCAGATGTTGAATGTGAACAGTTTTAGGTGTGAGCACTAGCAGGAAAATGAACCCCATTAAGAGATTTGGGAGGAAAAGGAAGGGAGAGCCCAAACCACTGGCATTTGACTGGTGGAAAACTAGAGAGCAGTGCCTAGGTTCCAGGCATGTTCTTGAGTGTCGTTTTATTTAATTTCCTTAGAAACACTGGGAGGTAAATGTTACAGCCTCATTCTTAAAATTTTATTAGACTTTGTCTTTTACAGGTTTACAGAAAAATTGCACAGAAAATGTAAAAAGCTTTTTTTTTTTTCTTTTTTTTTTGGTGAGATGGAGTTTGTTTCACTTTGTTGCCCAGACTGGAGTGCAGTGGCACAATCTCGGCTCACTGCAACCCCTGCCTCCTGGGTTCAAGCAATTCTCCTGTCTCAGCCTCCGTAGTATCTGGGACTACAGGTGCATGCCACCATGCCTGGCTGGTTTTTGTATTTTTAGTAGAGATGGGGTCTCACCATATTGGCCAGGCTGGTCTCGAACTCCTGACCTCATGATTCTACCACCTCAGCCTCCCAAAGTGCTGGGATTACAGGCGTGAGCCACTGCACCTGGCTGCAAGTTTTTCTAAAACTATGCTTTGCTCATCATATTCTTCCTCAAACTGATAAAAATTAGCCATTTCTCTAATTAATAAATGGGCAACATAGTCTGAATAATCTTGCCTTCAATTTCCCAACATAAGAATGATGCAGTATTTCTTTAGTTACCTGGTCCAGAAACTTAGAATTATCCTCAGGTCCTTCCCTCAGGCTACCTTCATTCCTCCATTGAATAAGTCAAAAAGTCCTATTAATTCTACTTCCTTAATAACTGCAGGTTGCACTCCTTTTCATCTACACCCACTGCAATTCATTTGTTCAATAAATATTAATTAAGCATCTACCATGTCCCAAGGCACTGTGCTATGCACTGGGGTTATACTGGTGAACAAAACAAATGGAGTCCCTGTCCTTACAGAGCTTACAATCTAGTGGGAGAGAGATGATAAGCAAGGCTATCTGAAGGAACAACCTGGTGAGTGATAAAGCAATGAAGGTGAAGCAGACGGTGACAGGAAGGTAGTACGTTAGATAGGATGGCAAGGCATGGCCTCTGCAGAGTGAACATTTTCACAGGAAAACATGAAGTATGTGAAGGGTGAGCCATCTGAAGATCTAGGAGAAGCACTCTGGCAGAGAGAAAAGAAATTCCAAGGATCTGAGGTGAGACAGAGCTTCTAGAAGGCTGGTTTGTCTAGAGTGGAGAGGCAGGGAAGTGATGAGATCAGAGGGCTAGGCAGGGGCCACGAATGCGGGGAGGGTCTATGTACGTGTAAGGAGGTGGGATGTTTTTCTTTAGTGAGATGGGACGCTATTGGGAGGCCTTGAGAAGGGGAATGACATGAGTTGATTTACCTTTTGAAAGACCAGCCTGACTGCAGTGTGGAGAAGATTGTTGGAAGAGGAAAACTAGGACATTGATTAGGGAGCTGCAGAAATTCGGGCAAGTGGTGAAGAAGCTGATTGCTGTGCAGGTGGCAAGAAGCGATCAGATTCAGAGTGTGTTTTGAAGGCTCTAGAGTCAGTAGGATTTGCAGATAGACAGAGGGGCTTTTAGGGAGGAAAAGGGAACTATCACAATGACCCCTATGTATTTAGCCTGAGCCAGATGCCTCAATATAATTGTAAAATGATTCATTTTTTTGCCATTCAGGGAGAGATCATCCTTCTCATATAGTGAGTTTTCTTGTAAATGTGAATTTATTTCTAGATTTTTGGCTCTGTTACTTTGATCTATTGCTGGACCACAACCACACATTTAATTCCTAATTAAAAAGTAATTAAAATTACCAATTTAGATTCAATTTATATATTATAAATTTATAATATAAATATTTTTAATAAAATTAATTTTCTAATATTCTTATTTCTCAGCTCTGCTTTGGTTATTCTCACATGTTAATTCTACAAATAAACTTTAGAATTATTTTTTTCACATTTATCAAAAAAGGCCTATTAGGAATTTTATTTATTTATTTATTTATTTGTTTGTTTGTTTATTTATTTATTTTTCAAGAGAGGAGCTTCAATATGTTACCCAAGCTGGCCTTGAACTCCTGGGCTCAATCTGCCTGCCTTGTGCCTCCCAAAGTGCTGGGATTACAAGTGTGAGCCGCCACCGTGCTCAGCCAGGAATTTGTTTTTGTATTATATTTATAGTTTAACCTGTTTTGTTGTTTTTCTTTTCTTTTCTTTCTTTTTTTTTTTTGAGACAGATTCTCTTGTAGCCCAGGCTGGAGTGCAGTGGCATGATCTCTGCTCAATGCAACCTCTGCCTCTCAGATTCAAGCAATTGTCCCACTTCAGCATTCCAAGTAGCTGGGATTACAGGTACCCGCCACCAGTCCGGCTAATTTTTGTATTCTTAGGCAAGATGGGGTTTTGCCATGTTGGCCAGGTGGATCTTGAACTCCTGACCTCAAGTTATCTGTCTGGCTCAGCCTCCCAAAGTGCTAGGGTTACAGGCATGAGCCACCGTGCCTGGCCTATAGTTTAGTCTGTAATGACATTTTAAGTTTTTCTTTTCATACTTATCAGTGTCCTCTGTATGTTTTGTTTGTTTGTTTGTTTTTGAGAGAGGACCTCTCTATATTGCCCAGGCTGGTCTCAAACTCCTGGGCTGGGCTTAAGCTGTCCTCCCACCACAGACTCTCAAGTAGCTGGGATTACAGATATGAACCACCATGCTCCCTAAAGGGGATGATGTGCTTGCTGTCGGGTTTTATAACCTCCTTAATATAAAGCAGACACATTTCTGGTTTTTATTATTGTGTGTGTGAATAGGAAACTACTTCATAAGTTTGAATTTTGTGACTACTTTTTATAGGCAAATGAGAAAGTTATTATCATGTTCATATTTTAAACAGATAATCTACTAAATTCTCTGAAATTTCTAATAGTTTTTCAGTTGATTCACTTGGATTTTTAAAAACTATAATCTTTATAATCTGCAAATAATGATACTTCTGCTTCTTCCTACCTAATATTTATGCTTCTTATCTCATTCTCTCATCTAATTACATTGGTGAGCACTTCCAGAACAATCATTAAATAAGTCTGGTGATAACAAGTACTCTTGTCTTGTTCCTGACTTTAATGAGACTACTTCTAGTTTTTCACCATTAAGTGCTATACTGGCTATTAGTTTGTGATATGCAGATAAATGTATGTTTTTAAAATATGGCTTAAAAAATTTTATTCTATTACCACCATAGTAAGATCTTTTAAAAAGTTAAGACTTTTTATTTTTGTTTGCAAATATTGAAATCATCCTGTGGTTCAAATTCTCTGATCTATTTATATGGTAAAACCTCTTAACAAATTTTATATTATTATTTATATTATGAAACTCCTCAGAAGTCTGGAATTACCCCCATTTGGTATTTTGTAATCTTATTCATTAGTCAGATTAGCCTGTAGTTTTTGTTTGTTTGTTTCTGTGCCATTGTGGCAAACCCCTGGCATCACTGTTGTACTGCCTTTGTAAGAAGAATTATTTCCTTCAACTCTGATATAATTAAATGATTTAATTATTTCAGTCCATGGAAAGCCATTTGGTACTGGCCTTTGAGTAGTACTTCCTTGACCAGTTTGTGGTGGCTAGATAGGTTTTCTATCAGTTAAAAAGAAAAGAGGGACAGGCACGGTGGCTCACGCCTGTAATCCCAGCACTTTGAGGGCCAAGGCTGGTAGATCACGAGGTCAAGAGTTCAAGACCAGCCTGGCCAACATGGTGAAACCCCGTCTTTACTAAAAATACAACAAAATTAGCCAGGTGTGGTGGCTGGCACATGTAATCCCAGCTACATGGGAGGCTAACGCAAGGAGAATTGCTTGAACTGGGAGGTGGAGGTTGCAGTGAGCCAAGATCACGCCATTGCACTCCAGCCTGGACTCTATTTCAAAATAAAAAAGGAAATCTAGTTTTGTAGACTTATATGGTCTTAGGAAATGGTCTATTTTACTCAGGTTTTGATATTAGCATAGATGATAAGAATTGTTTAATGTTTTGCATAAAGTTGGGGTTTGCTTTCTTTTACTTTTATTTGGATGTTCATATCATTTACATGTATTGTTATAGCATATATTTGACCTTATGCCAGTCTTTGTATCACATATTTTATGAGTTTAATACTTTCTTTCCACCTTCTTTGTTACTGCTGTCTTTCTAAGAGTAGAGATTGTTTATTTAGGAAGCCCAAACGTCTAAAACTCAAAACTATTCTGCCAGTCCAACTTTTATGGTGGTGCAACTCAAACAATGTAGGCAAGATAGGAAGGTTATGATGAATGAGAAATAGTTTCTAGTTGTTCTATGTTGTAAAATATTTCATACATTTTATTTTAAAATGGTGATTTGTTACTAAGCAGAAAATGCTCTGTAGGTACATTCTGAGAAAGAAATTTGAGAGAAAAAAATGACTAGCAAGGGCAAGCAGATACCTCTTTCCAACAGAGCTTGTTACTTCATCCATTCTCTTCTGGTTTGCAAAAGTTGTTACAACATATCCTGATAATGAGTGATTTTTGCCACTATATAAAGATCAAGCAGAATTTCTTGGTGAATGTAACTTTTATATATTTATATGCTTGCATTATATTCCCATCTCCTTCCCTACATTTTTAAAGCAACTTGGGTGCATTTCACAAAGGAGTTAAGTAAAACATATTTATCATGTTTATAGTACACAATGCTAACTTTTATAGGTAAGCCTGATGTTTTAAACTGATGCAAAATTATGACAAGCAATTTAATATTCAATTCTTTGGCATGATATATTATTTATAATAAAAAGAGATATTCAAAATATATACATTTTTAAAGACTATTTCTTAACTTGACCTATTTCCTTTATTACACACTACATTTATATACTCAAATTTGTTCTTTGATTATCCAGCTCTTTTGGAAGGTACATATGTATACTGTCATTAATCTGAACAGGTTAAGTCCTTGGAATTCTGGATAAAAAATCTCCTACTGTAAGTAATCAGTGTTTCCACCCCTTTAGCCCTCCTCCAACCAGCCCTGCCAGCATTATATTATTGAATGTAGACATAGTTTTTTATTACATCAGCAGTGAATTTTACAACTTGTAATAATATTCATATGTCTGTAATTCTCAATTATCTATTTAAAAAATTAAAATTTCTATTAGTCCTTTGTTGAAGACGAGGAAATTTGCTCAGTTTGCATCTTTCTTTTTCTTTTTCTTTTTCTTTTTAGAGGCAGGGTCTCACCCTGTCTCCCAGGCAGGGTTGCAGTGGTGCATTCACAGCTCACTGCAGCCTGGAACTCCTGAGCTCAGGCGATCCTCCCACCTCAGACTCCCGAGTAGCTGGGACTATAGGCAGGCGCCACCATGCCCAGCTAATTTTTAAATTTTTTGTTAAGACCGGACCTTGCTTTGTTCCCCACACTGGTCTCGAACTCCTGGCGATCCTCCTGCTTTGGCTCCCCAAAGTTCTTGGATTACAGGTGTGAGCCATTGCGCCCAGTCACTTTATATCTTTTTAGATCCTCTTTCTCTTTAGCCTTCTGTTTTTGTTAATACTATAGGACACCAAATCCATTATTATTTTTTAAATATTATTTAGCTTTGATTTGAAGGTTTTAAAGATTGACTTTATATTTGATAATTACCTAGGTGTAATAAGCATCACTATTTAGACTTCATTCAGTGTGTTCACATTTTTTTAGCACACATAAGGAGTCCTTAGGACAAAGCTTTTCCATCTCCAAGTTTATTTTGAATTATTTTTTAATTGGGTAGATTATCTCATCAAATAATTTTTTTAGGAAGAAGTTATAGGTAGTATGTCTCTTGAATCTTTACATATTTGAGTATTTTGTTGTTATCTTTACATGTTGGACAACAACTTCTCTGGGTCGCATGATTTTCCACTCAAAATTCGTCAGTCATTGCTCTCCTGTCCTGTGGCCTCAAATGTTGCTATGGAGTGGCCCGAAGCTAGCCTGGTATTTCCCTTCTTTGATTTGTTTCATCTGTCTGGGTGTTAGGAGAATTCTTTTTCTATCCTTGAAGTTCAGTAATTTCAGCAGGAAATATGCCTTGGATTAATTATGATATATTAATTAATTTAATCTGAAGATTCCACTCTTCTGTGATATCAGAAACTTTTTCTCTGCTATATCCGAATATTTTTTCTTTGGCTTTAGGAAGAGCGATTATCTATATTTTGTAGCTAGGTTGGGTACCTTCCATATCTACTAACTTCTTTGTAACTTCTTTTTAATTTTTTCCCCTTTCCTCTTCATTCTGTGTGATTTTCTCATCTATCAACAAAATCACAAACTCAGTTTTCTACAATTTTACTTGATGTTTCTAAATCATTTACTATTATTATGATTACTATTATTATTATATATTTTTTGAGACAGGGTCTCACTGTGTCACCCAGGTTGGAGTGCAGTGACAGGATTATGACTCACTGCAGCCTCAACCTCCTGGGCTCAAGTGAGCCTCCCACCTGAGCCTCCCACGTAGCTGCGACTACAGGCATCCACCTCTACACCGGGTTAATTTTTGTTTTAAGATTTTTCGTAGAGACCAGGTCCCACTATCTTGCCCAGACTGGACTCAAACTCCTGGGCTCAAGCAATCTTCCTCCACTTAAGCCTCCCGAAGTGTTGGGATTATAGGTGTGAGCCATCATGCCCAGCCTAAATCATTTATGATTTCTGCAATGAAATTATTTTCTCCTTTGCCTCTGCCCGCTTCCTTTAGATTTCATCATTTTCTTGTTTTTTTATGTTTGATATCATCTTTCACAGAGCCTGTGCTCCCTTTAATTATATTAAAGTCTGAGCCATTTGTTTTATCAAATTTTCTCCTGATTCTCATTCTCTTTTGAATGTGCCTCTTCTTTATATGTATTCAGCCTTCCTTCCTTCCTTCCTTCCTTCCTTCCTTCCTTCCTTCCTTCCTAAATAATAATCATTGCATAGGTCACGTAACTTTTTTTCTCTTTTTAACCCAGGAATGTTTTATATTCTGGCCTGTGATCTGCCCCTAAATTTCCTGGGTAGATTCTTTTCATTTTTCTTATTTACTTGGGCTTTATTAGACTTTTCTCTTGTAAAATTAACCTGGGCATTGGGATGTATGTACTTTGGTGCTTTTTGTTTCTTTTTTCCCAACTGTCTCTAGGGAATGATGAGAAGGGACAGGACCTGAATAGCTGAAGTGGGAAAACCTTCTCTCTCACCCTGTCTTACACACGTCCATTCTGAGGATTTTTGTTGACAGTCTGGTATTACAGGTCAAGGCCTTTTTGCCACATTAGGGAAACATCTATTTCTGCTTTTAATCTGCACTTGCCCTTTGCTCACCACCACAGGGTGAACCAGGCAGTCACTTTTGAATGAAAGCCTTGTCTTTGGCATTTCTGTCAGTTTTTTGAAGCCAGATCTATCTTCCTTCCTTTCCTCTTTCCTTCCTCCTTCCCTCCGTCCCTTCCTTTGGATGTTCTTGCCACATATGTAATTATGGTGACATTATCCTGCAGATCCTTGGTGGCCTCCACTCTTTTTTTTTTTTCTTTGAGACAGAGCTTTGCTCTTGTTGCCCAGGCTGGAGTGCAATGGTGTGATCTTGGCTCACCACAACCTCAGCCTCCTGGGTTCAAGCAATTCTCCTGCCTCAGCCTCCTGAGTAGCTGGGATTACAGGTGCCCACCACCACACCCAGCTAGTTTTGTACTTTCAGTAGAGATGGGTTTTCTCCATGTTGGTCAGGCTGGTCTCCAACTCCCAACCTCAGGTGATCTGCCCGCCTCGGCCTCCCAAAATGCTGGGATTACAGACATGAGCCACCATGTCTGGCCTGGTGGCCTCCACTCTTACTCTCTCCACACCTGCTGGCTCCCACAGAGGCCTCCACTGAGTCACTGAGGCCAAGCAGTTTCATCCCTTGAAGGGGAAGATGTTCCTTTCCTCTTTGTTTCCTACTGTAGACTGAATGTTTGTGTCCTCCCCAAATTCATATGTTGAAACCTAAGCTCCAAGGTGGTGGCATTTGGAGATGGGGCCTTAGGGAAGTGATTAGGTCATGAGGGGGGAGCACTCATGAACGGGATTAATGCCCTTGTAAAAGAGACACAGAGAGCTCCCTGTGCCTTTGGCCATGTGGAGACACAGCAAAAAGACAGCCGTCTATGAACCAAAGAGCAGACCCTCATCAGACATCAAATCAGCAGGTGCCTGGATCTTGGACTTCCCACCTCCAGAACTGTGAGGAATACATTTCTGCTGTTTATAAGCCACCCAGTTTCTGGTATTTTGTTAGAGCAGCCTGAAAGAAATAGGACATTACTCTGCATTAAGGCTTCTTAGATGCCAAATCACTGTTTAGCATGTTTATTATTTTGCATTATAAGCATCCGGATTTATTTTTAAAACTGTATGACCAGTGCTATGTTAGTGTGATTTGGGTACACTAGTACCCACTGTGCACTGTGCCTAGAATCAGCCTGACTCTAATGACCCAAGCCCTGGGGTTGAGAGTAGTCCCCAGCCCCCGCTAACTCCTCTCACGTGGTGAGCTTCCTCTTAGGTGCACCTCTGTTCTTGCAACGTGGCCTCAGTCATAGGCACTGGTTTATCAGATCTATCATACTACCTTTGAACCTCTGGTGGGGAGAAAAAGGTCAGATTGAATCCTATTCCTTTCCTCCCATGGACTACTCTAACTCCACATGTACTTAGGCTAATCAGATTTCTCTGGTAGCCTGCAGCACCCAAATTTTTTAACAAGAATATTGGAGGGTCAATAATATCTAACTCCACACATTAACTCTATGCTCAAGTTCCTTGCATGTTTCCTGCTTACACCTGGCACATCCAAAGTTGCACGTTCCATTAGAATGTGGGATTAAAATGACCTTGGTCCTGTACTCTCCTAGCCCTGAGGACTTGAGCAGCCAGTGTCAGTGCCCACAAAATGGGACTGTTACACAGCCAGCCCAGTGGGCGATATAACCCCTAAGCACCTTCTTCAAATAAGAGAGTGTTGGACCTACCAGTGCCCAGATTTTAGCACTTTCTCTCCTTCTGTGGGTTCATTCATGCAATAAAGCCAGACTCATTCATGTGACACATAGAATATAAAATATTGTTGAGCTCTACTCTACTACATTCCAGGCATTATTCGCAGTGATGGTAATGTAATTGTGAACAAGAAACCAGCTCCTTCCCTCACAGAGCTTCCAGGCCAGAAGGTATTCTAAGCTTGAGAGATGGGCTCTGCCAAGCTAGAGTTTACTTTCTTTTGGTTTGTATGTAAATTCAAAAGCAGTATCTCACTCTACCAGTGGGATTTGATGGTGTGATGTCTCACAGAAAGTTCGCCCCCAGACATGGGTCCCTCAACTTCCTGCCTCAGAAGCACAGCAGCAGGCATCGTGGGAAGGTGAAGAGCCTCCCTAAGGATGACCCTTCCAAGTCGGCCTGCCTCACAGGCTTCCTGGGATACAAGGCTGGCATGACCCACATCATGCAGGAAGTCGACAGGCCAGGATCCAAGGTGAATAAGAAGGAGGTGGTAGAGGCTGTGACCATTGTAGAGATACCACCCATGGTGGTTGTGGGCATTGTGGGCTACGTGGAAACCCCTCGAAGCCTCTGGACCTTCCAGACCATCTTCGCTGAGCACATCAGTGATGAGTGCAAGTGGCGCTTCTGTAAGAACTGGCATAAATCTAAGAAGAAAGCCTTTACCAAGTACTGCAAGAAATGGCAGGATGAGGATGGCAAGAAGCAGCTGGAGAAGGACTTCAGCAGCATGAAGAAGTACTGCCAAGTCATCTGCCCACACCCAGATGTGCCTGCTTTCTCTGCACCACAAGAAGGCCCACCTGATGGAGATCCAGGTGAATGGAGACACCATGGCTCAGAAGCTGGACTGGGTCCAGGAGAGGCTTGAGCAGCAGGTACCTGTGAACCATGTGTTTAGGCAGGACGAGATGATCGACATCATCAGAATGAGCAAGGGCAAAGGCTACAAAGGGATCACCAGTCGTTGGCTCACCAAGAAGCTGCCCCCAAAGACCCACCAAGACCTGCTCATGGAGTCCTGTATTGGGGCATGGCATCTTGCCCATGTGGCCTTCTCTGTGGCACGTGCTGGGCAGAAAGGCTACCATCACCGCACTGAGATCAATAAGAATATCTATAAGATTGGCCAGGGCTATCTTATCAAGGATGACAAACTGATCACGAACAATGCCTCCACTGACTATGACCTGTCTGACAAGAGTATCAACCCTCTGGGTGGCTTTGGCCACTATGGTGAAGTGACCATTGACTTTGTCATGCTGAAGGACTGTGTGGTAGGAACCAAGAAGTGAGAGCTCAGCCTCCCCACAAGTCCTTGCTGGTGCAAACCAAACGGCGGGCTCTGGAGAAAACTGATCTTAGGTTCATTGATACCACCTCCAAGTTTGGCCATGGCCGCTTCCAGACCATGGAGGAGAAAAAAGCATTCATGGGACGACTCAAGAAAGACTGAATTGCAAAGGAAGAAGGAGCTTAATGCCAGGAACAGATTTTGCAGCTGGCAGGGACTCAATAAAACTTATTTTCCACTGGAAAACAAAAACAAAAACAACAAAAAAACAAAGGCAGTATCTCCTCAAACAGCAGGGACTTGCATTGTAGCTGTGTGAGTTCATCTTTGTTTTGTAGGCATAAATCGCCACCTCCTTTAAAAGACAAAATGTATTTTCTAAAGTTAACTTATGTAAGAGAAAGTTCCAGAAATGCTGCCTGGTCCTGAAGGGCAAGTGAAGCATTAGCCTGTCTCCCTGAGGCTTTGTTTCAAAACTCCACAGGTCCATTTTCACCCTGTATTTTGAATGTGATTAGCTACATAATAACCCTTTACTTTTTTCCACACTATGGCACCTTCCTTGGAAGAGCTTAAGGTGTTTTACAGCCATTATCTCATCAACCCTCGCCCTGAGGAGTGTTGGGGGTGGCACAGCATATATTATTGTCTCTATTTTACAGAAGGGGACATTATGATGGCACAAGAAGTTAAGTGTCTTGAGCAATAGTACAAAGGAAGTCAAGTGGAATTAAGAACAGAAACAAGTTTCACAAACAGGTTTTTGCTGCCCTGTCATAAATCTATCGGCTTCCCTCTATCAGAAAGAACAGAGTAGGCTTGGTGACGGTACTGAAGGTTTGATCTTCGGTTAAAAAGAATGGGTTAAATGTATGTTGGGAGGAAAGAGCAGATGAGTTAAGTTGAATCATCCAGGGTGATAGAGAGCTGCTTAATAAATGTCTTCAAACAATACACGCATGTACTTCATGCCTACTCCAGGCTGCAATGCTGCTAAGTGCTGTAGAAGAAATCTAGAAAGGCTTTCATCAGTACAGAGTAGGTACTAGATACAAATTGGTTGAAGGAAAGAAGGAAAGAAGTTGGGATATTTTTCTCATCTTCAAGGAGCTTACAACTGAGGAGGGAGAAAAACTACAAACTATTACAAAGGTAAGTATGTGCTGAACTAGGGAGTATTCTCTGTTGATGCAATAGGAGCTCAGAGAAAGAAGAAACTACTGCTGCCTGGAGTGATCATAGAAACCTTCTTGCAAGGCATAGAACCTGAATTAGGGTTGGAGAAGCGGGGGATTCTGGAGAGGTGAAGAGGAGGATGGATACTATCTTTGGAAGTGCAAGGGCCTCACAAGGTTGGTGAAAGAGGCATACGTAGGAAGGTGTGCAGCCACATGGCATGTTTTCTAAAAAAAGGAAGTGGATTTTGCAAGATTGGAAAGTGGGATTGTTTCTTTCAATAGGTATTGTGAAGTGTCTGCTATCCACCAGAAGACAAAGGGTAAAGAATCAAGGCAAACTTCTAGATTCTGAAGTTGAAAGAATGTCATTGTCAAGAAAGAAAGCTTGTATTTTGGAGTGTTTTTAATTTTTAAGTGTGTAATAACTTCAGGATATTAGTGTCAGTGCATTTATTTTGAAACTTTATTGATGCCTTCATTTTCTCGAAGAGTGTCTGTTTCTTCCTTAAAGTGAGATTGAGTACAAAATTGTTTTCCGCTATTACTGAATTAGTAATCTTTTTTATTTTTATTTTTTACTGTTTTGTATTGTTTTACTGTTTTATTTAGTGAAACATTGTTATTATAACTATTATTTTTACTGTTATTCAATTATAATTAAACGAATCATTGCATCCATTACCATCCCATCTCTGCTTCACATTTATCCCTTAATATGGCCAATATCTGGCAGATATTTTTCCACCAACTTTCTTCTTCTGACTTAGATTGAACAATTAGACTTACACATTTTGAAAATAACTATTAGTGTATTTTGGCATTTTCAACCTCTTCAGGAATCAAAACTCTTACTTAGTCTCTTTTTCTTTTCCACAAAACAGGGAAGATGAAAAACTTCAGAGACCAAAATCTCCTTTATTCCCAGACAATGTCAGCCTAAAACTAGGGGGAGATTATCAAAATAAGAAAAAAAATTAACTCAACATCATAGGAAATACATATCAACCCAAATAGGAGATTTCAGGTTATTGACGATTTCAATTATTGGGGGCTCTGAAGAAGGCAGGAGGGAGTCTAGCTTCAGAGTTTGGAGGCACTTTGGACTCAGATGATTCTCAACAGAGAGGCTAAGTTGGAGGTATTAATAGGTGCCGGTGCAGAAAAATAGGATCTGTAGATTTGAAGACTAGTCTCAGATATGATTTGCGGTGGGGGGGAGTACACGGGAAAGAGGCTTAGGTTTCTATAGTTCAAGTATTTTAAGCATACAGCAATAGGGAGAAAAATATGTAGAAAAGAGACAGGCAGAATTTTCTGAAGTTCATTCTCTCATTTATTACCTTTCCATCTAATGGAGAGCCTTACTGAGAATGAGGTTCATATCAAATTCCTATTTCTCTTTTCTGTCTTTGAATGTTCCCAGTTTAATTTGAGTGCATGCATTATCAAGCATCTGTTTTAATTACAGCTATTGTTAAGGTAGTTAATCAGTTGTCGTCTCTCACGAACCAAAATCTTATATTGCTAAATTTTTGTACAATCAAAGATACAATAAATATAAAAGGAATTCTTGTATATCGGCGTGAAAAAAATGCACACAACTTCTTTGCTCACTGATGCAACCAAAACACCCAGGAGTTATTATAATGTGCATTCCCTTGACACAGACTTTTATTTCATGCAAATGACTGTGATTAAGATTCAAATACTTTTTTTTCATTTTCACACATTACTTAATCAATGTGAAGTACTGTGTAAAAATTGCATCTCTTCATAACAGTGATTTTGACCAAGTCAAGTGTTGCTCCTAGAATTATAATCCAGACTTGTGATTCAATTATCATTTAGAGACTTTCTAAATTCAAATTAAGTTCACTCTTTCCTCCTCCTCCCAACACTGTAAACTTAATATCAGTATGGATCATTTGTAAGGTATGATCAAAATAACTTTCCATTGCAAGGAAATGTACATTGTGATGTCTGATTTTTCCTTTACTTGCAAAAAGAGGCACAGCAATCAACAGGAACTAGCCATTAAAATGTATGAAAATGCGGAAGGTACCATCTATTTTTCCATTTATGTTAACTTAGCTTTTAGGCTGAATAAAATTGACACTCCTCAGAATACTTATCTATTTAAACCTACTTGGAATAGTTGCACAAACTCCATTTAAAGTTAAAAAGAACCCATGGAATGCTTAAAGTTTGGCATCCCTGTTTGATAAATTAACTACAGGACATTCAAAAAGCACACTCTTACAGAATCAACAAGGAATGCATAAAATGAAGCAAGATTCTAGAGGCCAACTAGGCAACTCTCACACAACTATGAAACATTGATCTATTTACAGTTTACTGCACCCAAACCAGAGGCTGAATCTTGTTTTGTTACTGTCTGTGACTACCTCTTTTTTGCTCATCTTGCATTTCATCTTTATTTGAGGAAAAATTACATTTTGCCAATGACTAGGAATTAGGCTTCAGAACTGGCAGGTTCTGGGTTCTCATAATATCAACCCCACCCATTTATTAAAAATATGTACCATAGACTGAAGTTCTCTAGCCTCCGAGTTGAAAATAAAATCCAATTTTAAGTTGTTTTTCTTCTGTCAGCATTCATGAAAAATTCCACCTTTGATGTCCAATTGCAATAAGCAGAAAAAAACACTCATCTTTTATTCTCTATGCTTCCTAGAACACAATACTATCTCTATGCCAGAGCTGAATTTGTTGAACTTGAATTTTTTTTGAGAGAAGCAAAATTTGCATTTGATGGAGTTTGATGAATTCAAACAGACAATGTTTGAATCTGGATATTCCTTTTCAGAAGTTTCTTGGACATGCTCATGGGATGTCCTGACTCTTCTACCATGAAAAGTTGAAGGGACATTGACAATCAGTCCATTTGAAGGGTCCCAACTAAATAAGTACCCTGGCCAGTTGGAACCAAAGGTCTAGTTCTGAATTTACTGGAAGACTAGGAAATATCTGTGAGATTGAAGTGGTTCTGCAGGGGGAAGAATTGTGAACTGCTATAGATTCGCCTGAGAAGCTAAGGTAGCATTCCATGGGAGTAAGGGTAACCAACCATGTTGGGTCTTTTGAAGCTAGAACTGGGTTGTTTGAAGTCAATCTAGGCTACTTACAGAAGACCAAATGGAAAATTCCTATTTATTCTGGTCCCATTCAGGAGGTTCTGAGGATGTTTTAGGATAAAGCTTTGGAGAAAACGAGTGAGACTGTGTCAGAGACTACTGGTTGGGCCTCAATGTCCAATCTTCCTCATCCCATAGCAATAGACTTTTGCTGTGCCCTTGGCTGCTCAGAATAAAGGCCTCATTTCCCAGGTGCCCTGTAGCTAGCAGTGGACCCATCACTAACTTTTGGCCAATGGAATGTAAGCAGAGTAGAGATCCAGAATTCCATGTCCCAAACCCTTGGGGCCAGATATGGTTTAGAATTCAGATTTATTTTGATTTTGAAGGTGACATGATGTATATACAGCTTCTTATGGAATATATCCATTGAAGTCTGTGCTGTGAGGGCAGCACCTCACAATTAACTGCAACAAATTATAACAGAATTCACTAGTATCCCTAAGTGGGATAAATGAAGACCATAAGGCCAAGTGTAGTGGCTCACACATGTAATCCCAGTGCTTTGGGAGGCTGAGGCTGAAGAATCACTCGAGGCCAGGCAACAAGACCAGCCTCGGCAACATAGCAAGATCCCATCTCTACAAAAAAAATTTATAATTAACCACATATGGTGTATCTGTCTGTAGTCCTAGCTACTCAGGAGGCTGAAGAAGGAGGATCATTTGAGCCCAGGAATTCGAGGTTACAGTGAGCTATGAGTGTGCCACTCCACTCTAGCCTAGGAGACAGAGCAAGATCCTATCTCTACCAAAGAAAAAAATAAAAAAAAAAGACATACATAGTCTCATATTAATTCAGATTAGCTTTTACCTTCAAATGAATTTTTGTTGAAAACTTGTGAAAATTTTTGTTTTCAGAGTTTTTTTGGATTTTAGAATTATCATTTGGCTGCTTCTAGAAAACTATAGAGACCACTGACAAATATCTTTTGCCCCTTCCATGTTGCTTCCTATATCCAGTCTCCTTTAATGTAATTTTCCTCAGATCATGAGGACTGTGTTTATAAAGACAATATAAAACTACACCTATTTGGTATTTCCCTCAAAGAGCTATCATTATATTTAAAAATGTGAATACTTTTATGTTTTGTGGCATAATTTATTATTGAACATACATTATGTGCAACATGCCTTGCTAAGTATCTTATTTAATGTGATTATTAATTCCATTGTATGGATGAAAAAAGTGAGTTATAGGAAGTTTCAGTATCTTGGCCAAGGCCCACAATCAATGAGTGGCAAAGCCAGGATTTGAAGCTAAGAAGTCTTTTGCCAGGGCCGCATGTTTGTCCATGGTACTATTTACACCTTCTTTCCATGAGACCATAGTTACTAGACAAAAATATGAAGACTCATTATAGAAATCTGGGTAGAGTTGCATGTTTCTCTGTGGTTCTGGAATTGCATTTTTTAGATGCTTTGTTGGGACACGGTGCTTTTTTTCCTGCCCCATTTTAGTTGCACAAGTTTGACTCGCAATTAACCAGCTTTCTAACCATGCCAACGGACAACCCCAAAGGAAGAGAGTGAAGCTAGAATTCAGCTGTTCTCAATAATCACAGTAACGCTTAGAACCACAACTACATCATGACATTAAAGCATCTTGTCACAGTGTCTTATAGCTATCATTATTTTATAGCCATACCTCCAGGCTAAATTAAATGTGAATATAGATTTCAAAGAACCAGTTCATCTAGCATCTGGGCCATACTTGCTGGGTCACATCTGTGTGTCATTTGAGGTGTCACACACTCAGGGTGACTGGTGACATTTTACTGTTAGCACCCACCCACCCAAAGAAGTCACAATCTAATAACAAAACAATCCCAGCTCAAATCTGAAATGAATTTAGAAGTTGTGAATGTGTTCACAAATAACTGTGATTATATTATTATCATTTCTGGCACCATTACCTAGAAAATATGAAAATGAAAATGTAACTAGTTAACAATAGGGAAGGGCAGTGCCGATGGAATTGGTTTTGAGTCCAGAGATGGATGTCAGACTAAGCCCTTTTCAGTTCCAGAGCTTTGGCCTCAACTCATTAGAGCAGTTGGATCTCAAAAATTACTATGGGAAATATAACAAAATATTAACAATTGCTAAATCTCGATGACAAGCAAGTGGATATTCATTGTACTATTCTCCTTACTTTTATGTAAGATTGACAATTTCATAACAAAAAGTCAGAAAACAAAAAGCAAGGGAAAATCCATTCAAATGATAACTTTTAAAATTAGCATGCTAAAATGCATTATTTAAATGACATTCCTTAGGCATTTAGCCCTGTACATTTAGCTACTGTATTCAATACAGTAGCTGCTAGGCACATGTGGTTATTTAGATTGAAACAAAAATGAATCAAAATGAAATAAAATTAAAAACTCAGTCCGTCAGTTGCACTAGCCATATTTCAATTACTCAGTAGTTACTGGTTATATATTTTTTTAATCATTTAAAAATATTGTGGTAAGCTATGCGTAACATAAAATTCATCATTTTAACAATTTTTAAATGTACAGCTTAGTGGCATTAAATATATTCACATTGTCGTGCAACTATCACCACCATCCAGCTCCAGAACTAGAAATGTATATATATTTCATAAACTATTTTAAACATAAACTTTTAATCTATATTCTAATTTTAACTATTTTTTCATTGTGGTAAACACATTACAAGCATATTTAGAATCTGTTAAATTTAGTGTCGTTGTCTTTTTCCAAATTTCCTGACAATATCAGGTTGCTACTTGCTTGTCATGTTGATTGCAAACTGATTAGGAAGTCACAGAAAACTAAAGCATGGGAAATTTAAGGGAGAAAAATTATAAATTGTGAAACTTTATACATTAACTCTTTTTTTTTTCCTGGCAATGGGGAAGCAGGAGGAACTCCATTCTTGAACTGTAGCGATGACATTAATCTCACTCCACTTGTGGACCCCCAAGGCTCTGTTCCTCTTGAGCATAATTTGAGTTAAACATCTCTACTGAAGTACAGGCTGATTGAGTCAGCAAACATTTGTGGAGGGCCCACAGGTGCAGTGTCCTTGGTGGGGCCATAATGGTGAGCAAGGCAGGCAAGACTCCTATTTTCATGGAGCTTCTGTTCTAGCATGGGAAGACAGACAATAAATCAAACCACCCACAAGTAAACCAAAAGGTTTATGGAAGATGGTGATAAATGCTGCAAAGAATGTAAGATAAGGTGATACAATAGAGATCACCATGAATTTATATATTATTTATTTATTTATTTATTTAGACGGAGTCTTATTCTGTAGCCCAGGCTGTAGTGCAGTGGCGCAATCTCGACTCACTGTCACCTCCACCTCCCCAGTTCAAGCAATTCTCCTGCCTCACCCTCTCAAATACCTGGGATTACAGGCGCCCACCACCACACCTGGCTAAGTTTTGTATTTTTAGTAGAGACGAGGTTTCACCATGTTGGCCAGGCTGGTCTCGAACTGCTGACCTCAGATGATCTGCCCACCTTGGCCTCCCAAAGTGCTGGGATTACAGGCATGAGCCACCACACCCGGCCAAATGTATACCTTAATGTATTAGAAACTTCCACTGCTTCTAAGTCATAAGCCATCTTCAGAAACAAGTTCTAAATTAGGTGTAAATCACCTAAAAGCAATAAAAAATGAAACATGTCACTACCATTTGCTATTCCTGCCTCCTGGCTGTCACTTACTAACTGGTTCTACTGAACTACTTATTTAATAAGCTTGCGTCCTACAAACTTGGTAAGTGTTCAAGTAACTCACACCTTATCTTGATGTTTAAGAGAAACCACCTGTAGCTTTTGCAAAAGAAATTTATCCAGATTGGTGCTGTGTTGCAAATTGAACTCCAGGTTTTAAATGCATAAAGAAAAAAGTCTGAAAACAGAAAAGAAAAGCCACAGATATGTCAGACAACTTTGCATAATATCTGTAATTGCCTTCTCAAGACCCGTCAAGATTTGAAGCAATGCACGCTAATATTTCCATGGGCATCTTCTCCACTGCAAACAGACAGTGGGTGCTTCTCAAGTTTTACCTCTATTCTAGGGACAAACACTTGCAGAGTGAGGAGCTGTGTGAACCTAGGAGGAAGGTAATATCAGTCAGCACAACTTTCCTCCTCTCAAGAAATACAGCAACTGTATTCCCGTGGAGCATGGTGGTTTACACCTGTAGCCCCAGCAGCTTAGGAGGCTGAGGTGGGAGGATCGCTTGAACCTGGGAGGTTGAGCTTGCAGTGATCTGTGATGGTGCCACTGCACTCCAGCATTGGTGACAAAGTGAGACCCTGTGTAAAAAAAAAAAGAAAAAAGAAAAAAAGAAGCATAATACAAACATCTTTCACTGAAATCCATAAGGATAGTTTTCAGTTTTCAGCATGAAAAACAATACTAACAACACAAGCTAATAGTGATTGCGTACTTACTATGTGCCTAGTGCTGTGCTAAGATCTTAGCATATATTATCTCGCACAATTCTCACAACAACCTCCATGTTAGTAATGAGGAAATTAAGGGTTAGAGAAGTACAGCAGGCAGCAAAAGCATGAGCCAGCAACTCCTTGTCATCTGTCCAATAGTGGCAACGAGGTGGGAAGCTTGGAAGACTTGAATTTACCATGATCTCTATCAGAAACTGCCTCCTCCAAGCCACCCAAATAGACATTTTATCCAAGTGAGGACAGTTGCTAAGTAAATACGTATGGCAATCCAGAAGACCATCCCAGGTAGAAATTCCAGAGCTGTCACTCTATCTACATATGACCGTCACTGCCAAATTCCTGTTTACAGAATGCTCATGATGTCCTGAGCACTAGATTAGACAATGTACGGGATAAAAAGGAAGCCGGAGACCTGGAAGGAGCCCAAAGCAATATGGCTGCATGGAATAGGGGAACAAGACCAGACCTGGGAGCCAGGCAGGACTGCCTTCTACTTTGGAGTCTTACAAATTATTTCCTTGGCCTCAGACAAGTTACCTAGTTTCCTTGAGCCTGGGTTTATTAGAGGTAAAATCAGAGGTTCAACTTAAAAACATTTTAAGTCCCTTGTAGCTATAAAATGTGATAATTCCAGAGGTCCTGTCTTCCAAGAATGTACAATCCAGTGAGGTGATGAGACAAGTTCAATATTTCAATATTTAGAAATGTTTCTAAACTTTATATTATAATTGCTGTGGTGTTTCTTTTTTCTTAGGGCTGTGGGTGTCTTCTTTATCTCCTCCAAGGTTCAGTGTATGGTAGGCATGTTAGTGAGACAGTCAAGTATAAACGGGTCACCAGAGAACCTCTCACCAGCTTGCACACTGGCAGGAGCAGACAGCGGGGTGGAGCCTCCGGAAGCTCGTGCTGTTTGCAGGGCGGAAGAACCTGGGCCCTCCTCTTCCTGCGGGGTACTTGGAATTCAATCTGCAAGGCGGGAAGCCTATACGAGCAGGACTCTTGCTCTGCTGAGTTCCCGTTTCCCTTTTTTTCTCTTTTTGCCCAATAAATTCCATTTTTCTCACCCTTCAAAGTGTCTGCGAGCCTAATCTCTCATCGTCATGTGACAAGGACACTGTTTTTAGTTGAACTAAGGAAAAGTCCTACAACATTAGGGGTCTTATAAATGTTTGTTGAACAAATAAGTAACATAATGAGTGAGTATATGAATAAACACATAAATTTAATTTCCCAATGCAACAATATGTACAAAAGTGAGCTGTCACTCACTTTTTCAGAGCTGTCATTCTATCTACACATGACCATCACTTCCTCTAATGATAATGTTCAGGTCTCATTTTCTGTCATTTATTCCCAGCAGCAGATCCAGGTTTCTGTGGAGAGTAAAGTTAAAGTTTCGTGGAGACTAAACTAAAGTTTATAAGGGTGCTTCTTTAAGGAGAATTAAAGATTGCAAATGGAAAATTCAGTACAGCTCCTTTGCAGGGGCCTATGCGAGTGAGGGGCACCAAAGTCTGTGCTTTTGGCTTCACAGTCAGCTCGGCCAGCAGGGCCCTTCTACACTCCGCTCCAGGGACACCTGCCTTCTTGCTTCCTCAAAAGCTTGCTCCTACCTTAGGGTCTTAGCAAGTGCTCCTCCCCCTCCCAGTCTTTCTCTACCAAGATCCTTAACTTTAAAAAAAAAAAGTGGCTAAAATATGCATAACATAATATTGATCATTTTAACCATTCATGAGTGTAGAATTTGGTGGCATTAAATAATTCACAATGTTGTGCAACCATCACTGCTATTAATATCTATACCCCCCATTAAAAAAATCATTTCCAATATAAACTCTGTACCCATTAAACAAAAACTGCCCTTTTTCCTCTCTTCCCCACAAACCCGGGCAACCACTATTGTATTTTTGCTTCTATGAGCCTCATATAGTGGAACCATACAATATTTGTCCTTCTGTTCCTTTACTAAATACAATGTTTTCAAGGCTCACTGTGGTGCAGCACCACCTAAGAATTCTATTCTTCTTGATGGCGAAATAATATTCCATTGTCTGTGTTTGCTACATTTTGTTTACCCATTTATCTGTTGATGAATACTTGGGCTGTTTCCACTCTTTGGATATTGTAAGACTGCTGTGAACACGGTTGTATGAGTATCTCTTCAAGTTTCTACTTTCCATTCTTTTGGGTATGTATCTAGGTGTTGAATTGCTGGGTAATATGCTAGGTCTATGTTTAACTTTATGAGGAACCTCAACTGTGTGGTTTTACATTCCCAGCAGCAATGCATACGGATTCTAATTTCTCCATATCCTTGCCAACACTTGTTGTTTTCCTGTTTAAAAAAATTGTAGCCATACCAATAGATTGGAAGCAGTATCTCTTTGTGGTTTTACCTATTTTTTCATAGTCTTTAACATTATATGAAATGGTCTTGTTATTTTCCCTTACTGGGTTTATTAGTCTGGAAATTCATGAAGGCAGAACCATTTCTTCTATGTTCGTTTCTACATTTCCAGCATCCAGAACTGTTCCTGTCACACCTAGGAATCATATTAAATAAAGGAATACATGGATGTTCTTCTTGCAGAACTATATGACTATCATTGCTAATTTATTTGTCCAAAAATCAGTGCTTAAACAACAGCACATGAATTAGGTAACAAGTCCACAGTCTGTATTAGGCATCAGAGCTGTGCCCCTCCCACTCCCAGTCATTCTCCACCAAGGTCCTTAACGTTTTTTAAAAAGTTGCGGTAAAATAGACATAACATAATATTGATAATTTTAACCATTCATGAGGGTAGAATTTGGTGGCATTAAATCATTCACAATGTACAATTGTGTGTAGCCTTGAACCAATAAGCATCATTATCTTAGGACTTCTGAAAGTGAAGACTAAACACAATTGAAATGAAATGATATGTCATAAAATATATGCATCAACCTCAGATTAAATTTAGTTATTAGAATTGGAATTCAAAGTGAATTAAAAATTTTCATAAAGCTTGCATGGAGAATTGTACACTCCTTCCCTTTCTAGTTGCCCAATACTAAGGCTGCATTGTACTATGTGTAAACAGGAATGAAAATATTGCACTGGGGGGGCTGGGTGTGATGTCTCACGCCTGAAGTCCCAGCACTTCCGGAGGCAGAGGTAGAAGGATCACCTGAGATCAGGAATTTGAGACCAGTGTGGGCAACATAGAAAGATCCCCGCCTCCACAAAAAGTTTAAACATTAGCCAGAAATTGTGGTACATGCCTGTAGTCCCACCTACTCAGGAGGCAGAGACAGGAGGATCACTTAAGCCCAGGAGATCAAGGCTGCAGTGAGCTATAATTGTGCTACTGCACTCCAGCCTGGGTGACAAAGCAAAATCCTGTCTCAAAAAGAAAAGAAAAATATTGCATTGGGGTATAGAAGGAGTGTGTCACAGAAACCTAACTCCTAAACAAACTAAAGTCTGAAAATTAGTGAGTCACTCACAACATGTAATCTTAACACATGGCTTCTGTGCACTTTACAAACAGAATTTCACAATGGAAAGTTTTCAACAATGCCATTCCCGATTACTAAGAGCCAGAGTCACTGGGTGAAGGGATCCTGGAAATGGCCTAAGGAGCTGTAGCAAACAAACAGGACCTATGTGCAGTGTTGCACCACAATAAATTGCAAAGTACACTGCAGGGTATCATACGTGTCCACCTGAGCACCACCCAGTCTCACATGATCTGTTTGCTAATGTTTCAGATACAAACCAAACCATGCCTATTGTATAGTCTGCAATTGCTCTTGGCCACTGTCTGAGTTACCAAGCCAAGTTGCAAAATGATAACATTTTGAAATCATGAAGTTTATGTCTCTGAAGAGCAAGGAGCCAGGGTTCCTGAGCATGTAAGGAGGACAGCAGGTGCACCTGAGGACAGCTGTCCTGGCCAGAAGCAGATTTGCCCAGAAACTAATAAAGGTAAAGCTTTGGGGCCTGTAACTTACATAGGTGCCTTTCAAGGTTGGTGGGGACAGCTAATTTCTCCTAAAGAGGCTCTCAAATTGTTTCACATCCACTAAAACCTGGATCCACGCACCTCTTCTTTCTCTAGCCACTCTCAGAAATTTTTGAAAATGCATTTATTGGCCATTTTCTATAGGGAAACATCAACAGATATCAGTGAGGTTTCTGGCATCCCCTACAGGGCCTAGCACAGCGCCATCCACATTGTAGGGCTCAATAACCATTTGATACATAACATTAAATGCGTAAAATAAGTACACAGTTCCTTGGTGTGTGTGTGTGTGTGTGTGTGTTTCTGATACTCATCTTGAACATTTGGCTTTAGATGTTCAGGGTTTACTTATCTTAAATGAAAAACCCAATGACATTTGTACTCAGAATACCTGTCTAGGAGTAACTGAAAGTTTATCTCTGAGGACTAACGACCAGAGACTTGGAGAAAACTGTGCTTTTGTTGGATGACTATAGAAAATGACTAACTAAATAATTTCCCATTTGCTTTTTTTTTTTTTTTTTGAGACAGAGTCTCTGTCACTCAGGCTGGAGTACAGTGGTGTGATCTCAGCTCACTGCAACCTCGCAACCTCCATCTTCTGGGTTCAAGTGATTCTCGTGCCTCAGCCTCCTGAGTAGCTGGGACTACAGGTGTGCGCCACCATGCTTGGAAAATTTTTGTATTTTTAGTAGAGATGATGTTTCGCCACGTTGCCCAGGCTGGTCTCGAACTCCTGGCCTCAAGTGATCTGCCTACTTTGGCCTCCCGAAGTGCTGGAATTACAGGCATGAGCCACCACACTCAGCCCCCATTTGCTTTTATTATTTGGTATATACACCATTGAATTTTGTTTTACTCACTGGCGGTCAAAAAAAAAAGAAAAAAAGAATCTGTGACTTTTAGGTTGAGATATTATTTATTTCCACCCAAATACTCTTCCAATTAAAATAGCTTTGTGGAAACTACTCTGAATGTACTGCAAATCTCTTTGCACAGTTACAGTTAACTAACTGGGGTCAGAACTGAAACATTTAAAGATGGCAGCACCCTCCCCACCCACAAATGCCTCCTTTGGCCCTCCCAGACTTTGAAATTTGATCTAAGAAGAAAATGTTCGCTGTGAGAAGTTCTACCTAGTTCACCTCAAGTTGAATAGTCAATATTAGAATACTCAGGTGAGGCCTTGGAGTGATGTGTGGAAAATTCTCAGAATTATCCATTTCAAACAGATGCTTTGTAAACGTCTTCATCACACAGGACCAGTGCCCGTGCCATCGGTCCCTTTGGTTTGTGCCCCGTGTGCTCATTTGTATTCCCTGTGAGTCACTCACTTTTTAAGGGTTTAACGATAAAACCTGACCGTCCAGTTTTAGACTCTGTCATCATCCATTAGATAGGAGCTTGGTGGGCATTTCATATTTCTTTCCTTTCAGCCCCGAAAGTGACATTAGCAGGGAAATTCAAAAGCAAGCAGAAAACTAGCATAGCTAATTTAGGCTAATTAGGATGGCAGAAGCCGAGATGCGTACTTCAGAGCTTCTCATGCCCTCCCGTGTCTCCACCTGATTGCTTTGTCCAGCAGCAAACCCAGGAGGCACTTCCAATTACATCACATCCTCTTCAAACACCAAACCACTCAAGCTAATTTTATCCTATTAAACAGACTGAAGGATCCAGAAGAAAGGTTCTCTCCCCCTCCCCAAAAGCTTCAATTACCAGGGTCCCTGATTATCATCGCTTCAATCCTATATGCACTGCTAAATACTTTTTTTGCTTAGCATTGCCTTCTTCATTTAGATGAAAAGCAAATATTATGAGCATGTCTTTACAGTTCTGGTGAAGTGACATTAGGAGTAGAGCTAAAAAGAAGCACCCTGGTTATTAGCATGGTTAATCAAAGTCAAGTCTGAAGTTTCCAAAGACATTAGAATCACAGATATTTCAGCACCTCTCTGAATATTAGCATTTAGAGAAAGCACTGCAGATTTCCTTTTTTCTTCTTTTTTCCCTTTTCTTTTCCTTCCTTCCTTCCTTCCTTCCTTCTTTCCTTCCCTCTTTTCTTCCTTCCTTCTTTTTCTCCTTCTTTCCTTTCTTCCATCTTTTATAAGAACTGTTGTAGGCCGGGCGCGGTGGCTCAAGCCTGTAATCCCAGCACTTTGGGAGGCCGAGACAGGCAGATCACGAGGTCAGGAGATCGAGACCATCCTGGCTAATACGGTGAAACCCCGTCTCTACTAAAGAATACAAAAAACTAGCCGGGCGACGAGGCGGGCGCCTGTAGTCCCAGCTACTTGGGAGGCGGAGGCAGGAGAATGGCGTAAACCTGGGAGGCGGAGCTTGCAGTGAGCTGAGATCCGGCCACCGCACTCCAGCCTGGGCGACAGAGCCAGACTCCGTCTCAAAAAAAAAAAAAAAAAAAGAACTGTTGTAAAAATTACCAGTAAGTATCCAGCAGAAGGAAATTTGTGATTCATGATAATAAATGTGGAATAAGCAACTTGGCCATTGATGCAAATGTAAGGAGAGCTAGTGAGACAGATAACACAACCATTCATCATTCCATCTACTTCTTCCTGGCAAACAAATGCAAATCGTGTGATTTTCATGACACATATCCCAAAGACCATCACAGAGTACAAACTTTTTATTTCCAAATTCAAAATCAACTTTCCATTCCATTTTGACCCAGCAAAGAAGTCTTAATCTGAAAGATTTTAATATTTTTTTCTGATTATAAAAATAATCAAACAGTGTTCTAATTCTTTTAATGTAAAGCCCCTTCCAAACTAAGTTTAAGACTTGGAATCAAAATGAAACATTTAGTTGTTCTTGATTCTTTCCTGGAAAAAGATTTTTACGAGCCACCTTAAAAAATCCTTGCTTAAGAAGACATGACAAGTAAAGATAAATGAATTTACATGAAGAGGGTTACGGTGCCTGAAAGACTTGAAAAACTGTTTTTGAAGTTAAATACATCTACTGTGCAGGCACCGCTCCTCTTCTCAATGACAGGAAATAGGTTTGACAAATCTTAAAAGGTACCAGTGTAACAAAGAAAAGTTTTCCACCTTCAATATCACCTACATGCCTGGAGGATCCTTTTGCAATGACAGGCATAGTGATTTTTCATTTCTTCTGGAAATTTATTATAACTTTTTTTTTAACCTTCCTGAGACTGGCGATGGGCTTCAATGCATTTGTCAGTTTTAATTTCAGAAAGTCTCTTCTATATTCTGTGTAGTCAGTCCAAATGACTGAAATTAACTGTTTGCTTTTTTTAACAATCTCTTTCCTTTAGCAGAAATCTACCAGTAACTCTTATACAATTGTCCCTATTTCACTGATATCAAAAAGCCATTGTCTTGGGACAATCATTCCTCTTCCCCCCACCCAAAAGAAACAGCCACTAAACAACAATCCATCTAAACTCTGTTTGGGCCAATTTTCTTAATGTTTCAGCAAGGCTTAATCTGTTGGCATAAGTGTTTAGTCCCATTAACAGCTAAAGTGACAGAACCCACAACTCACGGTGCTGACAGTAAACAAGGAATTTGAGGAATGGCTTTTAAACAATGACTAAGCCTCAAGCCATTTTGTCTTCAGATGCGGTGAAACTTGTCCATGGCTGTAGGAAGAGTTGCCTTCTTTCTACGGTCCTACTTCTACTTAGAATGCACCTCCCTCCCGCTGTCTTGATATTAGCTGATTAGATTTGTCTTGCTAAAATCACTCTCCTCTGATAGGCCACTGAGGACCCACATGGCTGATAAGATAAGCCACTCATTGTTATTTTCTAGAACAAGCTTTGGTAAAAACTGGAAAATAGGTAAGTTTGCAAATGCTGGATTTCTCTTGGGATAACATCATTCAGCCTCCCCTGGGACAGGCTCCTCTGGGCAAGAGCAGGAATTTCCTGACCTCTATTATAGTCTATTGTGCCTGGAGAGCAGAAAACACAGTAAAATGTGTGGGCATGGATCTCCCCATCAACAGGAAAGGTCCCACAAGGGGCGTCAAAGCATAATATTGAGAAGAGGGCAATTCTTTTTAAATATCTAACTTCATTTTGGAGACTCTCCAAGATGTTTTAATCAACACATGTGTCCACTCCTGTGATCTCTCCAGCCAGTATTACCATATTTATCGCTTAAGCTACAAGAGATAGCCAACAATTTTGCTGCTGCTTCTATGTCTTTTCACTACTCCCCAGACCCTTGCTGTCTTCCGTCACCCCATTGCCTACTCATGACCTCCAAACAACAACAAAAGAGAACATTTGCCTCAGGATCTTCATATGATTCCAAGACTAAGGAGATTCCCCAAGGGACCTGGACTCTTCACTGGGACTTTTCCACCTAATGTTTTTTTTAATGTCAGCTCCAATTTCCTACTTAGCCAACAATAGATACCATTTTTTCCCCTAAACCTACCACTTCTCTTTGAAATACCACACACATAATATTCAGACTCTCTTGTGTATACTGTCCAGGACTGCTGAACAGAAAGGAGTTCCATTAAGAGTATGGTGTTCTGGCAAGCTGAGATTGGACTTGTAGCAAAAGGGGTAAGGAGAAAAAGGTTATCAATGGAGAAGCTGACAAAGTCAGTAGGGAACTTTGAAACATCTTTCCCAATCTCTATCAAATTAAAAGGCAGACAAATTAAGAGGCAGAAAGAGAGCAAGGAGGGTGAAGATGGTCCATATTTCTTTCTTTTTTTTGAGGTGGAGTCTCACTCTGTTGCCCAGGCTGGAGGGCAGTGGTGCGATCCTGGCTCACTGCAACCTCTGCCTCCCGGGTTCAAGTGATTCTCCTGCCTCAGCCTCCTAGGAACTGGAATTACAAACGTCTGCCACCACGCCCGGCTAATTTTTGTATTTTTAGTAGAGACGGGGTTTCACCATGTTAGCCAGGCTGATCTCAAACTCCCGACCTCAGGTGATCCACATGCCTTGGCCTCTCAAAGTGCTGGGATTACAGATGTGAGCCACCATTCCTGGCTGAAGATCCATATTTCTGTAATCTTTCAACAATGTTTAGCAGATACTTGCTGTATGTCAGATATTGCATATTGTGCATACTGTGTGCTGGGAGTATAAGCATGGCAAGAAGCATTTACCTATCTATAATGTGGGAGAAGAAACAGACCAGAAAATTGATCATTACTATCCAGTGTGTCAAGGTGCTTTGGTAGCCCAGAGGGGGAAACCAGAGGAGAGGCAACTAAGTATTCTGGGGGTGGGGAGTGCAGGGGCTTAGGGATAAAGGATGCCCAAAAGAGGGGGTGCTTTAGATGGGTGTTGAAAACAAGTGGACACCACCAAGCAATTGGGGGTACGGAGTTGCAGGGATGCCAGGGTGTAATGAGGAGAGGGGCATGCCAGGGTAACAATAACAACAAAAAAAAACAGCGCAAAAGCCCAGAGGTATGGCATATTTGGAAACTGAAAGCATCTTGGAATAGCTAGTGGTTATGGGGAGACAAGAGTAAACAGAATCCAAGCTCTTAACTTACAGGAGCCTATAAATTAACTGTGACTATAACTATTTTCATAATTCATCCATTTCAATTTCTGGAAAAGATGTAACATTCTAAGATTTGTAGTTTTACCCAGATAACACTATTGTGGTATTAGAAAGTCTTGTGGATATCAACATGAGCCTTATGGCTGTAGTCACAAGTTATCTTCAGAGAGTCCTTTGTATTCCCTGCAGTGTTCAACTCTAAGATTAGGCTGCTTCTTCACAGACGCCATTCCTTAAACACTGGTGCCACCCCTTAAACCCAGTCTAGGGTTTTGTCTCAAGTGTTCTTACCTTGTCTGTTCTCCCTGGGCAACTTTAACCATATCCGTGGCTTCAACAAACACTGTAAACCAGCGACTTTCAAATGATACCTCTAGTCTAGATCTTCAGAGTTTTCAGTCATTATTTCCACTTGTCCACCTAAAATACAACACGTTCAAGACTGGACTCTTCCCTGTGCAAATCTGCTTCTCTTCCTCTAGTCCCTATCTTGTGGTGACTCTACTGCTGCTCTAAAGCTGGAGACACCTGGGCTAATCCTAGACTTTGTACTCCCCTTTCCCTGACTTACACATTTAAATACAAAGTCCTGTCAATTCTATGTCTGAATAGCTCTTTTGTCTTTCTCTCTTCCTCTCCATCTTAATTTGTCAACTCGCTAAAGACATTCAGTTCAACTATTTACTGAAGGGTTCCAATTTGCTGTTTATTAAGTAGCTAAGACATGGCCCATTGAGGAACCAGGCTAGGTGATGAAATACCATCATCACTCAACTCCTTGCCTCCATCTTGTCCCCTTTCAATCACATCATGGCTTCTCAAAAAGTTTCAATGGCTGTCGTCGTCTAAGGTCTAGATGTCGTAACACAAAAGCAACTTGAAGGTTGGCTTCTGACTTTCTGTTCGATATCATCTCTCCACCCCCTCTATACCATAGCCGTTCTGGAGAGAGTGCTATGTATGTGTGCATGCATGTATGTATGTATGTATGTGTATATGTATGTATATATGTGTGTATTCAGTGAGCATATTATGTTCTGGTATACCTCCATGATATGTTATTTCCTATGTCAGAAATATCCTAGTAGACCCAGAAAACTTTTCTCCCATCTTCAAGTCTTAGCATTTATGTTACCCTCTGTTCTTTACTGCCCTCCACCCGCACAATCCCCAGACCCTACCCACAGGCACCTTCTTCCATGATCCTTTTACACCTTGTAAAAACCTCCTTTGAATAATTTCTATATTATGTTGTAAATGATTTCTTACACATCATGGCTATTCCCTCGCTGAATGCTATTCCCATATCCATGCGAGTCTCTTCATGTCTGTACAGAGACTTGACTAGAGTGACTGCCCAATGCATTGTTCAAGCTCTTCTGCAATAAGATCTTACTGTGTGCCTTAGGGCTTAAGAAGGCACCTTGGTTCCTAGGCAGGGGACTTGTGAATGGCCCAAGTGATCCAGGCCCCTGGCTGTTCTTTATTTGTAGGAATAGTGGGTCCTAAGCCCCATGGGGTCTCTGGGCACACATACCTCATGCCTCTCCCAAGGACATCAGTGAGGATGGGCTAGTAGAGCACCACCCAGAGGGCAGTGTCTGCCATTGTGTCCTCCCCGGGACAGTCCATCCTCCAAAAGACGTGGTCCATTTCTCCAGAGTTCTTCAGCATATGTCCTCCTGCTCTTCCTACTCTCTAGGGAAACACAACCACTCCTGTCTCTCAGAATTTCTCACCTCTGTAGCCTTGCTCATAGTTCTTCACCTGAACTGCCTGGCTTTTTACTCTACTTCTGAACTCGTGTCCAATTGTTCTTCAAGATTAATTTTAAATCATTTTGTTCATGAAGTTTTCTCTGCCCTGCAAATTGGAATGGGCCTCTCTTCCTAAGCGTTTGTTGTTCCTACTTTTTTGCACAAAATAGACGCTCAATCAGCTCAGGTCTTAGATTTGTACTTCTGGGAAGTCTTCCCTGACTTCCTTAGTCTGGATTATGTATCCTTTGTTTACGTTTAGTATTTTGTATTGCTCATGGATCTGTCAGCCTTGTGGTGACAGGGATTGTATCTTTCTTGTCCACAGTGGTATTTCCAGTATCTCACATAGAACTGACCTCAACAAATGTTTGTTGAACAAATAAACAAATTAGCGAACAGGGATGACTGAATGAGTATAACTCAACTATCATGGGGCCTGCGGAGCAGCAGCTTTTTGAAATATCTGATTGAGTGGCCTCTGTGCCTTGATTTCATTCTTCTGAGGGATGTTGGAAAATGGAGATACTACCTTCAAAGCAAAGGGAAGTCCAGTAATTGTCCGGGGATATCAAGGAGTCCTGGCTAACTGAGGGATGAAGCTGGATGTAAGGTGTTGGAGGGAGTTGGTGGGAACGGTGGAGATGAAGCCTTGGTGGGCCAGCATCAGGTCCCTTCACTGATTGGTAAAGGGTGGCCCCTCCTTTCCCGATACACATGCTCATTCCTCAATCTCTTACAATTTAGGCAAAGGGTGGCATGTTGCAATGGGCCAAGGGAGGTCCTGATGCTGTCATCCTGGCATAGATCTCCCAGTCTTTAGAGCATGTCCTACTCTCCATAGATTCAACCACAGCTGCCCCTTGGTTGAGGAGCTTTGGGAAGGGTGGATGGTTTACCTGGGGTAGGAGGGAGGGAGAAAAGTAACACATCTTTAGTTGGAAAGGGAGTCTTTTTAGTACGAGGAAGTATTTTTTTCTTTTTGATTTTAAAGGCTGTTTAAATTTTGTAGTCAGTCTACCCTGTTCATGATTCTTTAGAGTAAGATTCTTTTTCCTAGTTTAGTTGTAAGCCTCCAAACTTTACATGCACATTTTCACCCCAAATGGGAAAAAGTAGACCATATTCAAAACCGAAAATAAAAATGTATCACAAAACCTCCCCAAGAGCTGTATTATTCAAGTTACCGTCATTCAGTTGGATATTATCAAGACAAAAAAATTAAAGTAGAGATTGTGAACATCGCTGCTCCCGTTTTCTCTTGTGCTCGTAAATGAATGTTTTTCAGCCTTCCCCATCCATCTTCATTAACATTGTGAGCGATTTGTATTGGTCCTGCAATGCAGCATCTTTACATTGTGCAAACGTATGTGATGTTCTGGAAATGGGCAATTTAATATGAAAGGCACACCATGTCTCAGATTTTTTTTTTTTATTTTCTAAACAGTAATTTCTGCTAGGAATTATTCCATGACTTGTGCATAATTTCATGCAGATGGTTATTTAAATATAAATAGAGAAATCTGTCATTTAATATTGTGCCGGCCTCTCCTTGGGTTGGCATGCCCACATTTTAAACTCGTGCCATAAATAAAAGATAAAAACATCTCTAAGCCCCACAGTAGTCAGAAGATAATTGGGCCTGCTCATTAATTGTCATTTGAGTGACCTCCACTTAACTCTCTTAAATTTTCCAGTTTATTTAAAAAGAAACTTAAATGGGGTCTTTTTTTGTGAAATGTGTTTACAGTGTAATGAAAACCCTCTTTGTTTACCTAATGAAGACTACATTCTCCCAGTAGTAAAAACAAAACTCCTTTTCTTTGGGGACCAACTCACTTTCCTTGTTGGTAAATGCTAACTTTTGACACTAAACTAACATGGGGGTGGTTGGGATATGAAGCCACAGATACAAGCCTGAGCTGACCATTTTATAATTCAGGTATATCTTTTGCCAAAAATGCCATATCATTGTTTACCTTGACAGGTTTTGTAATAATTGAAATAGACAACACGAGGAAAAAATGTATATTGGATTAACCTTCTATATTTGAACAAGATTTAAGTTAGTGGCAGCAGGTTAAGAGTGCAAAGTTTTGTGAATTCAAGCCCAAAACATTGCTTAAATAAACATCTTATGATATTTATTAACCAAAAAAAATGACTTTGAAATATGGTGATGAGAATTTATAAAATGAAAAAAGAAAACATATTACTCCTCTTCAAAGCTCTGCTCTCTGCTTTGTCACATTGTAGACCATTTCCCTCATCTATTCAAGTCAAAAGGAATACAGGTTTTTCCAGAACAAATTTATTTCTATGAGTGTGAGTGTGAGCCTAACTTAGAACAAAAGTGATATTTTCCTCTATCTAAAAGATGTCTTGGCAGCAAGAAGTACAAAAGAAAAAAAGGTGAAGACGTGTGTGTTTGTGTGTGTGTGTGTTTAAAGATAAATTGGACCTCCTGATGCCAGTTCTCGTGTTCTGTTCGCTCTCTCAGTTCTACATCTCTGTCTTAGATCTTTTCTCCCTTGGAACATTTAAACTTCTTAATGGCAGTAGGACATCTCCACATGGAGAGCTGGTTTCCAATTAAAAGCAAGTATGCTAAAACTCAAGAAATTATTTTCTGTCCTTGCCTTCCTTCCCAATTTCACCATTGTCTTGAAATTAAATTTGAAGTTTTAATTTTCCTTTATTGTTCATGTCGACTGTGCTGCCAATTCAATCCCATAGATACTTTCCCTTTATAACATTAACATATTTCAGCAATTCCTATGCCTACAAGTAGCAGCAGACATCATTTTCATACATATCTTTTGCCCATTTTGTTCTTTCTCAAAAAATCCTGAAGCAGCTTATTGACTTTAATAGAGGGAAGAGGCCTGGTTTGGGGTTTAAGAGACCTGGGAGTTCCAGTCTCAGTGTGCCATTGACGGTGTAAGTCATTTTACCTTTCTGCATCTCAGTTCCTTCATTTGTAAAATAACAGGGTTAAAGTTAGGAATTATTAACTCCTTTCCACCTCTCACATCCTATGCATCTAGAGGCCTGGATTAAAACTCCTAACTGGGAGTGCAGGATCTTATGACAATTGCTATCTGGCTAGTCCCATTGACTCTACATATATCCTCTCCATCTGCCTAGAGGTATACATCCCACTATAATAACCCTGCAGGCCTAGATGTAACTTTGTATTCTCAATTCTACTGAATATGTGAAAGGCTAGTGCAGTGTTGTGGTTAAAACAAACTCAAGTCAGATTACCTGGTTTTGAACCCAGCTTCACCACCTACCAGATGCATGACATTGGGCCAGTTACTTAACATCCATGAATCTCAGTTTCCTCCTCTATAGGAAGAGTATAATAATAATAATAACAATCTATATTTCATACAGTTATTAGGACTAAATGAGATGATCATTGTAAAACCCTTAGAGTGGAACCTCGACCTTGGTTAGAGCTCAATTAAAACTAGCCACTGAAATAAAATAGCCTCTTGTTTTCACATTGTAGATTAATCAGTAAAATAGATTAATCAGAATATGTCACACATGACTCATAATGTTATTCTCTTTTAAACATTATTTATAACATCTGCCTTTATAGTTATGTCTGAGAGGGACCCATGCTTTTATCACATTGTTAAAAATGTACACATTCTTATTGTCATCGTGACAATTTTTACTCCTAAGACTGGAACGTCTCCTCTTTCTTAATAGCTGTGTACACATTCAGAGTCAAAAAAGCCAGTGGATTTTGTAACATAGAGTAAACGATATTTGGAAAAATAAATAATAATTTATACAGGGCCTATCTGCAAAAAAACAGTTTTAAAATTCTACTTGTATACATTAAAATAAGTTAATATCTTTAACTATAACTATGGCATTATTATATGTTTAAAAAGGCAAGTCTCTTTGTTCATCCCTAACAGGAGTCATGAGGTTTATTAGGCTAGAGTCATATTTACCATACCCATGTTTTGGAGAATCTTATCTGTATCTTTAAAGTGTATCTAATCATAGAATTCAAAATAATTTAGCTAAGGATGTTAATGACTGTGTGGCACTGAACTTGATGACACGTTATATTTTTTATTATTTATTTTTTTTTTGAGACTTGAGTTTTGCTCTTGTTACCCAGGTTAGAGTGCACTGGCGTGATCTCAGCTCACTGCAACCTCCACCTCCCGGGTTCAAGCAATTCTCCTGTCTCAGCCTCCCCACTAGCTGTGATTACAGGCATGTGCCACCACAACTAGCTAATTTTGTATTTTTAGTGGAGATAGGGTTTTAGCATGTTGATCAGGCTGGTCTCGAACTCCTTACCTCAGGTGCCCTGCCCATCTTGGCCTCTCAAAGTGCTGGGATTACAGGCATGAGCCACCGCACCTGACCTGACATATTATATTAAATAGCTATTGCCATCATGGAGGTTAAACTTTACAAGGGACATTATGAATATATCAAAGAAAGGTCAAGTAGGTTAATCTGAATAACATGATAATACTATGTATGCAATGTTAAAAGTATATGCAATATTCTGTATAAAAAATCGCATTGCTAGTGATACATTGATGAGCTAAAAAACATGGATTCTATCGATTAGCAAACTATATTTTGGTTAATCACAAATGACTTTTATTTTAAAGCTCAAACCTGATATTCAGAAAGATATTCTGTCTCTCTGTTTTTGGTCTTCATAAAACTCTAAAATAGAGACTTTGTTATCACCTCTTCTCTGTGCGTTTCTCTCCACTTTGTTACCTTTCTGAATTCTCTGTCCCATGCTGAGTTCTTATTCCTGGCCACACTCTTTTTTTCCCTGTCTACTCCTGACGTTGTGCTATTCCAGGGTCCAGAGTAACCTAAAAATTGCTTTATAGGAAGCCCTCTATACTTCAATGCCATTGCTTTCAAGTTCCGGAAAAAAAAAAACTCTTCAGACCTCACTTTTAGTTTACCCAACAGAGGACATTCTATATCTGGCTGACATTACATTCTCTGAATTCAACAATTTGGACTCTAGATTTAATAATCATTCTCTTATTTTCTAGACTATTAAGAGCCATGTTTCTGAAGGCCGGTCCCCTGAAAGGAAGCCCAAGTCTCTGATCTGTGAGGGCGTAAGTGTGCTTATGCATGAGAAGAATCTAAGTAGTGTGAACTGACCAGGTGCAAAACCAAAAAACTTATGTGAATAATAAAGAGCCAATGATTTGGGAATAGCAAATCACAAGTTTGATTAAAATACGTTCTTAGAAAATTAGCAAACGTGTTAGCGACTGAAGACCATCTTAAATCATGAGCCACTATGTATGTAGCTAGTTCCTTGTAGCCACCGATATTTCTGTCCACAAGTAAATGTCAGAGGAAAAATATAGATGTTACAAACTCTAAATATTAAAATGACAAAGAATGACTCTTTCAAGTATCGTTATGATAATTAAAGTAATTAAAGAATGATATCCAAATTCACATTTTTACATTAATTTTATGTTTATTCTTTCTTTTTTGCCATGTTTCTAATTCTGCACATCAACTTCCATGGAGACATAACCGTTGCAAACTAAAGTGATTTTCTCTACATGAAGACAACACAATTGAGTCTTCTGTGCTACCTAGGTTCACAGTCTGTTTCTAGCCAACAGAAAGACATTTGACCAAAAATTCCAAAAGAGAATCAATAAGAAAATAAAGAGCCAGGCTTGGGTTCTCTAATTCCAAGGAAAAGCTCAACAAATCTTTTCCCTAGTCTCTTAAGGGTTGTAAAATTTGAAATAGCTGCTTCCTATGGAACCAAGTTTGCATTACTCTTGTCAATAGTTAAAAGGTTTTTTTTTTTTTTTTTTAAAAAAAACAGTGTCTCAAAGACAAGCTAAGAGTGTCCTTAAGAAATATGATATGAAACTGAACCAGAATTAAGGCTGGGATTCTGTGATTTATTTGGAGGGGGCGGGAGGGCGGTGGCACAGGGTGATGCCATCCACAGGAGAGTGAAAAGAAAAATGAAGATAAGTAATAACTACTGTAATAAAGAATCCCTAAGCACACAAACCAACATAGCAATACCTCCTCTGTTAAACAGAAACATCATCTACCTTGAGAAATTTAAACTGAGATATATGCAGATAAGCACTTTTACTTTTAATGAATGTTCTGTTAACTCTTAAAAATACACTTTTGGATAAAAGGTTCTTTTTCTCCCTTCACTCACTATGTGCTTCTCTAAAAGCCTGCATATCTGGAAATGTAAATAGATATCCTTCCAGTTAAATATGAATTAATTAGACAAATCTGCTTTTACCTACACGCTGTGTGTAAAACAGCTTAAATGTACAACGAAGAGGAAGAGAAGAGAAGAGATTTAAAAGGGAAGCAATCCAAGACTTCCATTTTCATACTTCAGATAAACATATTTAACACCCACAAATTATACAGGAAGTTTTAGACAGCTTTAAGTGAGCCCCACAGAATTATTTACTAACAGACCCAAAATGTACATTTTACTGCCTTTAACTTCCCAATTACATTTTTAATTACTGTCAAAGTACCTTCTGCAGACAATATCATCGTGTGAAAACCACACATTTCCTTTTAGTACCCCCTGCTCAGAAAAGTTCTACATTCATTTAATCCTGAATCTGATTTCATCGGTCTAAAATTTTGAGCGTGTTCAACTACAGAGTGTTTCCCTCTTGGAAAACCTGAGACAATGACCAGAATTCATAGCAAGTTTTCCCATTCAACCAGACATTTCTTGAGGGAATTGCAAAGGCTCTGCGAAGAAACAGTTAACATGTATATATCTCTCTGAAATTGGCAAATATCTTTTATTTCCTCTAATATTCTAGCCAGAGATCCGAGCTCATTTTTTTCCTGTCCATAGGCTCAAAAAAAAAAAAAAAAAAAAAAAAGGCTGTATTCACTAATTATACATCCTGAAAAGAATTTGGTTCAGTGTAAGATGATCCTAGTGATATGCTAATCCCTTTTTCTGCTTGGTGCTGCCTGAAGCTTGTGTCTAACATTTTTTTCAACTGTATGACAATAAAAGTTCTGGCAACAAAAGAAATAAATGGGCAGCTAAAGAAGGTGTAGCTAAACACATGGCAGGCCGCCTCTCCCTCTCCTTCTGGCTGCTCTTTTGTAGCCTCCAGTTTGGTATCCTCAAGTCAATAGCCGAAATCCAGCCACCTTAGCAACTTAGTATGACACCCAAGCCCTCTCTCTTTACATTCATGAATAGTCAGCACCCAGCAGACAAAATAGAACTAATCTTTTTTGACAGAATTGTTCAATTTTAGAGGAAAAGCTTTTGAGTCTTCCACACATTTGCAGAATATGAGACAACAATGGCCGCAATCAAATTTTAAAAACAACAGTGACCAACAGGGCTGGAAAGAAGTCTCTTTGAATTAAATAGCACATTCAGTCAGTCCCAGTGGTCATAAACTTGGGGCAAACATTCATTTCAGTACGTGAAAGAAAGAGATAAACAAACGAAGACTATATCCAACAGTCCCATTCTGGGCTTCATGCAGTAATTCCTTCTGCTATGATACATGCATACATTTTTCTTCTATTTTCTTTTCTTTTTTCATAGGCTAATACAAATATCTTTCCTCTTGAAAATAATTTTGTTTGGAGGGGGTGCCCAACAAGTCTCAGTTTAAAATGCTTTTTATTCAGCAGCCTTTTGTAGTCATTTGAAAGCAATTTTACCATATAGAAATCCTCTAATGTATCAGTCACTTGCAAGTCTTACATGTGCTAAAAATGAATCTTCTACCCATTCCATCCCCCTCTATTTAATACAAGGCATCTCTATACCTTTGGAGACAATATGAACAAGAAGAAAAATCTACCCAGTTCATGGCAAAAACAGAAGTTAGCAACATGGTCCATGCAGCTGCAACATTGCATTTAAAATTCAGTTTCCTCATAGGAAGAGGGCTAATCCTGCCCCCGTAATTCCCTACAGCCAAAATGTGCCCCCTCCCCGCGTGACAGTGCAATGCAAAGACACTAGCATGCTTATCTTGCCTAACCAGATGGCCGACTTGGATCAATGCACACACACCACGATCAATGGGAGAGATAAAGAATTAGGAAAACAGTGGTACATGCTCCCAGAAAGCTTGTACACTGCATAATTATTTTATGATTCTACACATGGCTACATGTGATACTGAAGTAGAGAAGGAAAGGATAATTAGAGTGCCAGGAAGAATTTTGTAGTAGACTACACTTTGTCTGTCAGCACTTCCCACTCTAGCAAACTCACTGCCCTTATCTGAAAGTGAATTTAGAAAAACATGAGCGAAAATGTCAGGGAAGGTATTTCCATTTTTGCCAGGTCCTGTCACGTCCCAAAGTTGAGTTCAAAGCCTGAGGAGGCTTGCTGGGATTTGGATATGCCTCTCATCATTAGCCACCCCTAGCTGCCCAGCCAAGGAAACCCACAGATAATAGTTGAATGTGATGCGGACTGTAACCAGGAAGAATTTGGTCTCCAAGTGATTCAGGCAAATTCATTCAGTAAAATACAGCAGGATGAGGCAGTCCCTTAATTTCTGTTTCCTGATTGGCTAACCAAAGCAATGTTTTTGAGCAGGTTGGTTACACACTTGAGACTAAGAAAAAAATAGAAACTGACATCCCTGTGACTCAGCCAGGTAATAAGGAAAGTATATGAGGCTCTGAAGCTGGCACATTCCTACTTTATCCTGAATTCAGACCAAGATCATAAACCAGAACAATAAACCACTGTAATTCCCCACTATGGTCATGTATTAATCAGAAAAAAACCAAAATGTTACTTCAGCCCTTAGCACATGGTGGTACTTATTAAATGATTATATTATTATTGTAAATAATAATAATCCTTTACCCTGTACTATTCCAACATGTTACTCTCTTTTCACCTTGCAACTAAAAATAGTGTTAGATTTTCCTTTGGATTTGAGACTCAGCTTGCATGCTAATTAAAACATTCAGTGAACTTTTTACACCATTTTTTTTAATGTAAAGAGAGACAGGAACTGAAATCTGGAATTAGACACAGCTCTCCACCACTGTCAACTTCAAATATCCTGTGGGTAAGCTAGTCATTCTAAGTAGTCTATTACATTTGAAATAGAGCAAATATTCAATATCAAAATAATTAAAATTACTATAAATTGTTTCCTAAGGATAAATAAAATGTAGTTTAGATAAAAATTCAAAGAGGAAAATATTGACAATTGTGAAAAGCCACAGCCACCCTCTTTGTAAGTTATTTTAGTTGGGATAAATATGATGCTCTAAATTCTTATATGACTCCCTTGTTCTCTGTAGAGTTGTCTTGTTATGTTATCCCTGGCCTATAACATTTCTCTCCTCAATGCTGGTACAAAATGGATAGCTATATATAACTAGCGCTTAACTTTGCTGCCCATAATCAGATTTGGAGAAAGAGCCTGGGTTAGTAATATGATGCATATTACCATATGTATTTGCAGTTCAAGACCCTTTAAAGGCAGGGCCATCATTTTACCTTTTAGGGCTTATTTTTCTTTTCTCTGAGACTCAAAAAGATAAGTGTAGACACGCAGTATGACAGACTCATTGAGGTTCTTGCAGTAAAAATTGATTCTGCATCTACCATATTTTATATCGTGTAATTGAGCTTGCAAGATGGAGGGAAACCTTTGGATGTTGGAGAAAGGCAGAAGTTCATGAGTTGGAACTGGAACATGTTAGTAGAAAGAGCATGCCAGGTTTCTCTGAGGGCAGGACTGAGGTGGACTCAACTTTGGGCTGGAGATAAGTTCAGGTAGTTGAACCTGGGTCCTGCCATTAAACCAGAAAACCTGGTAGAAAATGGTGTGCCCTCAGCTCAGTAGTTCCCCTGAATCTCTGTCAAAGCAAATCCAAATCTTCTCAGAAGTAAACCATCATCAGGTTAGACTCCCAGGTTTTCAGGGGATTAAGATTAATGAAATCTAATCTTACAACCAAAGATCACCAATCTCACAGGAAAATAATCCTCTGCAAGCGAGAGTCAGTAAAAACAATAAATAACAGACTTGGATCTTCTAGGATGAAATGTCAGATATAGAATGCAAAATAAACAGGTACAAAATGTTTTTAAAAATTAAAATAGGAATCACTAAAATGCATTAACAATAAGAAACTATCAAAAATGACAGTAGGTTTGAAAATGAACCAAAATGAACCAAATAGTACTTTTATTTTTTCAAATTGATTGAGGAATAATTTAATACAATACAGTGCACCCATTTTAAGTGTACAATTCAATGAGTTTTGACAAACATATATATCTGTGAAACCATCACCACCAGCAGATTGCAGACTATCCCCATCAACTGAAAATGGTACCTTGTGCTTCTTTGCAGTGATTCCTCCCTCCACTCCTGGTCCCAGGCAACCACTGATTTGGCTTATGTCACTATAACACATCTTGCATTTTCTAGAATTTTATATAAATGGAATCATACAATTTGCGCATCTTTGGATCTGGTGTCTTTGACTCAGCATATTGATTTTTGAGTTTCACAAATTTTGTTGTGTATATCAATAGTTCATTTATTTTTATTACTAAGTAATATTCCATGATTTGGGTATACCATATTTTGTTTATCCATCGCCCAATTAGTGGATGTTTGAGTTGTTTCCAGTTTTTTCCTGTTATAAATAAAGATGTAAAGAACATCCTTGTGAAAGTCTTTGTATGGATATGTGTTTTCATTACTCTTGGGCAAACACCTAGTAGTAGAAGGGCTGGGTCTTACAGTAGGTATATGCTTAACTTTTGAAAAATTGTCAAAATGTCGTCCAAAGTGATCATACTGTTTTACATTCTTACAAGTAGTGTATGAGAGTTCCAGTTGCCCCATGTCCTCTTCAACACTTGATGCTGTCAGTCTTAATTTTAGCCATTCTAATAAGTGTGTTATAGAATCTCATTATGGTTTTAATTTGCATTTCACTATGATGAATGATATGTTTATCCACCATTCATATCTTATTTTGTGAATTGTTTGTTCAAATCTCTTGCCCACTTAAAATATTTTTGTTTTATTGATTTGCAAGAGTTATTTTTGCATCTATAAAATGGGAGAAAGAACATTTTCTTCTGTTCTGTGATTCACTTTTTGTTTATTTAATGGTGTATTTTGAAGAACAAACATTTTAAATTTTGATAAACTCCAATTTAGCAATTCTAGGTTTTATACCTTGTGCCTTTTTACCTTGTAGCTTATGTAAGAAATATTTGCCTATCCCAAGTTTGCAAAGATTTTTTTTGCCCTACATTTTTGTTTTAAAAGTTTTGTAATTTCACCTTTTACATTTAGGTAGGTGATCTATTTTAGGTTAATTTTAGTGTATGAGGTAAGATAAAAGTCTGTGTTTAATTTTTTTCCCATTCAGATAATCAATTATTCCAGCACCATTTGTTGAAGAGATTTTCCATTCCCTACTGGATTTCTTGGCACCTTTATTGAAACATCAATTAATCATAAATAGGTCTATTTCTGACTCCCTATTATGTTTTATTGATCTATATATTTATCCTCTCATCAATTAATTTTGTGATTTTATAGTAAATGGAAATCAAGTAATGATATTTTTCTATTTTTAACTCTTTTAATTTTCAGTTTTTGTGAGTACACAGTGGGTGTATATATTTATGGGGTATGTTTTGATACGGGCATGCAATGCAAAATAACCACATCAGGAATAATGAGGTATTCATCCTCTCAAGTGTTTATCCTTTGTGTTACCAACAATTCAATTGTACTCTTTTAGTTATTTTTAAATGTACAATTAGGTTATTATTGACTGTAGTCACCCTGTTGTGCTGTCAAATAGTAGGTCTTATTTATTCTTTCTAACTTATTCATTATTATTAATTCCTTCTAACTTTTCATGTACCATTAACCATCACCCCCACCTCCATACTAGCCCCCGACTACCCTTCCTAACCTCTGGTAACCATCCTTCTACTCTTTTTGTCCATGAGTTCAATTGTTTTGATTTTTAGATCCCACAGATTAGTGAGAACATGTGATGTTTGTCTTTCTGTGACTGGCTTATTTCACTTAACATAATGATCTCCAGTTCCATCCATGTTGCTGCAAATGACTACATCTCATTCTTTTTTATGGCTGAATAATATTCCATTGTGTATATGCACATTTTCTTTATCCATTCATCTATTGATGGACACTTAGTTTGCTTCCAAATCTTTACTATTCTGAACAGTGCTGCAACAAACATGGAGTGCAGATATCTCTTCAATATACTGATCTCCTTTAATTTCCAGTTGCTTGAGACCAGTATATAAATATATAATTGATTTTGTTATATTACCCTTGCACCTTATGATCTTACTAAATTTACTTATTAATTCTAATTATGTTCTAGATTCCTTAGAATTTTCTATATAAATAATCATGTTTTTAGCAAATAAGGAATTTTAATTTTTTCCTATCTAATATTTATGACTTTTATTTATTTATCTTGTCTTATTGCAATGGCTAGAGCCCCCAGTAAAATGTTAAATAGAAGTAGTGAGAACAAACATCTGTACAATGTTCCCAATCCAAGAAGGAAAGCATTCAATTTCTTATCATTAAGTATATTACTGTAGGTTTCCTATGAATGCCCTTTGTTGAATTAAAGAATTTCCCTTTTCCTAATTTGCTGACAGTTATTTAAAATCATAAGTTGATGTTGAATTCTGTCAAAAGCTTTTTATGACTATGGAAATTATTATATGTCTTTTCCCCTTTAATGGTGCTTAAATATTCCCCTTGTATTCCTGGGATAAACCTTCCTTTTTCATAATGTGTTCATTTTTAAAATACATAGTTGAATATGATTTATTTATATTTTTGTAAGAACTTTTGCTGTGTGTTTAGAAGGGATATTGAGGTTGTATTTCCCTGTTTTTTGTTTTTTACAATGTCCTTGTCCATGTCAGTAGGGACATGATAGCTGTATAACAGTGTGCTTATTTATTAGCTCTATATATTTATAATAAAACCCACAAGGGCTCAAGTCTGTTATGAAATATAAAAGGTACAGTCTTTTAAAGGAACTGTTTATTAGGAATAAACTGTGAAGAGGATGTGTTACTAAGCCTCTGCTGAAATGTTAATACAGAGGCCTTCCTGACCACCCTAATATAATACTATCTGTTCATCAATCTTAGTTTCTTGCCATATTTTATTTTTCTTCATAGCCCTCATCATTACCCAATGTGCTATATATTCACTTGTTGATTTGCTATGATCTGTCTTCCCCATTAACATGTAAACTTCATGAGAAAAACATCCTCGCTTGCACCCCTCAACCCCCCACTTTCTTTTTTTTTTTTTTACTTATCTCAACTCTTGGCTGTTGTCTAGGATGGATTCTGGTAGATCTCCTCAAATACCTAGGATGTTGAGAACGACTTCAAGAAAAATAAAGAACTGACCTTCCAATTGAAGTGAGATACCAAAAGACTGTATGCTCTGGAGCCAGATTGCCTAGATTTGAATCCTGGCTCCACCATTTACTTATTACTTGACCTTAGGCAAATTACTAAATCACTTTTTGCTTCAGTTTTTCAATCTGTAAAATAGGCTATAGCACCCACCTCAAAAGGTTGTTATAAGAATTAAGTACATTGATACATGTGAAACGTTAAGAGCCTGACATCTCTGTTAGAGATCATAATAAATGCTCTCTAAATGCTTACAAAGTAAGTGATATGCATACCTTTCAGGCGGCCATGCACCCCTCCTGGATCCTTGGAATCAACTTGGGCTGCCTTCACATCACATATTCTTCTGGTGCATGCACTGCCAATCTTAGCTGCTTGATGCGTCTCCCAATCCATGCCTCAGCTCTAGAGTTGTAGTCCTTCCTCTAATGAAGATCAAAGTTTGTATTGTCATTTCATTTCTGATAGGATGTTCCTTCTAAGATTTTTTATTTTATAAAGGTGTAATTTATCTTTTTAAAAAATATTTTTTCTTTTTTAATTTTTATGTTAAGCTCAGGGGTGCAAGTGCTGATTTGTTACATAGGTAAATCTGTGTCATGGGGATTTGTTGTACAGATCCTTTCATCACCCCGGTATTAAGCCTAGTACCCATTAATTATTTTTCCTGATCCTCTTCCTCCTCCCACCCTTTCACCCTCCAAAAAGCCCAAGTGTGTGCTGTCCATTTAAGCAGTACCTGAATGGGTGCAATTAAGGTCTATCCTAGTTCAGAGAGTCCACAGCAATGAAATCTAAATGAGGTTCTTTTGTGAATAAACTATTGGAAAATATCTAAATAACACCAGGAGGGAATTTATATATAGAATGACTCACAATTAACTTAGATGTACCATGGTCTCATGTCAATATGAACTCTCCTTCCCTAGAGAGTTGATAGTGGACATAGTCTGCCAGGATACTGCCTGTAGTCGTCTAGAGGTTTTACTGGGTCCCTCTGAGAATTGCTTCTTGTCCCGTTATAGTACAAAAGTTTGCTGCCCTAACAGCGTGAAATGCCCTCTGTTGCTTCTGCTTTGTCTATACTTCCACGATTTATTTGCCATACACATTCCATATGATGCTAGTGTTCTCTCTCTTAGCTTATCAACTTCATGGCTGCTGAGCAAGAAGCAAATCTTTCTTAGTGGAGGGAACTATTTACTAAATCCATTTAAAATCGAGCTAATATGAAGAATAGTCCCTCCTCCAGAAAGTGAAAACAAGCCTTACTGTAGTTTTTCCATTTTCCACTTCAGAGTATCCTCTTGGATGAAAGAAAAGAACTAGGATAAAAGATGCTATTCAGCAATAAAATACCACCTACTTCTCCATTAACTTTTTGTTAATGATGATATGTGTTACATTTGTTTTAAAAAAGTCTAGCCAGAATTTATGAAAAAATAAGTAACCCAGCTTTTAGTCCCATCATATCTATGGGGCAGACCAGTTAGTTACAACTAGGATTAAAATGTAGTCTTCCATTCTGGACACCTCAGGTGGTCCCTGTCCTAAAGTCATCCTTAAGGATGTGATTCTTAGAAGATCAACTTTTTAAAGTTGAGTCCATCTTAAATTTCTTAATAATAGTAATTTCAATAATCTTTTTTCCCCAGCCCCGGAGACCAAGTCTCGCTCTGTCATCCACATGTGATCTTGGCTTACCGCAACCTCTGTGTCCTGGGTTCAAGTGATTCTCCTGCCTCAGTCTCCTGAGTAGGTGGGATTACAGACACTCGCCACCATGTCCAGCTAAATTTTATATTTTTAATAGAGAAGGAGTATTGCCATATTGGCCAGGCTGGTCTGGAACTCCTGACCTCAGGTGATCTGCCCACCTTGGCCTCCCAAAGTGCTGGAATTATATGCGTGAGCCACTGCACCTGCCCTCTTCCAATAATCTTTAGATTTCTAAGCCTGTAGTGGAAGAATCCAAAGAGACTGATTCATAGTCTAGCTAAGGATTGGCCTCAACTCCACAGTGTAGATATTTAAAAACAAAACCAGAAAACCCTACATAAGCTCTGAATCTAAGGTGTGGGATGGGCCTTAAGGTCCCAGAATGATAAGGTATTGCTAATTCTATGAAATCTTATCTTTCATTGAAAAGAATAACCTTATTCCTGATACACTGCTAGATGCACTGAAATGCTATTTTCTGTGAAGATCCATACAAATGTAATCAAATAAGAAAAAAGATTAGACTTATTGTCCAATAATCTTCAGTCTTATGCCTTGTTTCTGTAAATACTTATACTAGACATATCTATCATTGTCTTTCCTGGCATGGTCCCTGCTCAGAGGCCATAAATTATATTAATACATCCCACGGCCACAGCTGATGATCAGAGTCAGACATCTGACCAATGGGACCCACCCAATTCTTTTTTTTTTTTTTTTTATACTTTAAGTTCTAGGGTAGATGTGCATAACGTGCAGGTTTGTTACATATGTATACTTGTGCCATGTTGGTGTGCTGCACCCATCAACTCGTCAGCACCCATCAATTCGTCATTTATATCAGGTATAACTCCCAGTGCAATCCCTCCCCCCTCCCCCCTCCCCATGATAGGCCCCGATGTGTGATGTTCCCCTTCCCGAGTCCAAGTGATGTCATTGTCCATCTGTGACAGACTGGATTAAGAAAATGTGGCACATAGGCCGGGCGCGGTGGCTCAAGCCTGTAATCCCAGCACTTTGGGAGGCCGAGACGGGCGGATCACGAGGTCAGGAGATCCAGACCATCCTGGCTAACACGGTGAAACCCCGTCTCTACTAAAAATACAAAAACTGGCCGGGCGAGGTGGCGGGCGCCTGTAGTCCCAGCTACTCGGGAGGCTGAGGCAGGAGAATGGCGTGACCCTGGGAGGCGGAGCTTGCAGTGAGCTGAGATCTGGCCACTGCACTCCAGTCCGGGCGATAGAGCAAGACTCCGCCTCAAAAAAAAAAAAAAAAAAGAAAATGTGGCACATATACACCATGGAATATTATGCAGCCATAAAAAAGGATGAGTTTGCGTCCTTTGTAGGGACATGGATGCAGCTGGAAACCATCTTTCTTAGCAAACTATCACAAGAACAGAAAACCAAACACCCCATGTTCTCACTAATAGGTGGGAACTGAACAATGGGACCCACCCAATTCTTTATCTTGTGAATTTGAACTAAGAGACAAACAGAGCAATTGCTAGAACTGGAAGGCCATTGGACACAAGAGTGGTGCCATGTTTTGCCACATGTGAGATGAGTAGACACTGCGTGATATGGTTTGGCTGTGTCCCCACCCAAATCTTATCTTGAATTGTAGCTCCCATAATTCCCACATGTCATGGGAGGGACCCAGGGGGAGGTAATTGAATCATAGGGGTGGGTCTTTCCCTGTTCTCATGATGGTAAATAAGTCTCCCAAGATCTGATGGTCTTATAAAGCGGAGTTCCCCTGCACAAGCTCTCTTGCCTGCCACCATGTAAGACATCCCTTTGCTCTTCCTTCGTCTTCTGCCATGATTGTGAGGCTTCCCCAGCCATGTGGAACTGTGAGTCCATTAAACCTCTTTTCTTTATAAATTACCCAGTCTCAGATATGTCTTTATTAGCAGCATGAGAACAGACTAATACACTGTGAGTCAGTCAATATGGAGAAGCAGGCAAACAAAGAAGATGCTAGAGAAAAGTAAAGACAAGAGATCTGCAGCCCTAAGACAGAATAGACATCATTCCTGAGGCTTTCCAGTCACTACAATACCACATTCAGCTTGATTTTTTTATCCTCCGTGTCTGTAAGAACTAGATCTGTAATAAACTGCCTTTTATTTGTACTAGTTGGAGTGGGTTTATGTTACCTGCAAACAATAGAGCTTTGAAAACAGCATACCTTTCAGTGCTTGAGAACAGGCTCGGTGTCTTACTCAGCTCTAGAGACTGACCAGAAGAGCACAGTGACAGATACACAGTGAGGACCTGGCAAATGGGTTGAAATTCATGACTGTGACTATTTTTTTATTTTCAATCTTTCTAAGTGTTTTCTACCATACAATTTCACTCATCCTTAGAGTAACCCTGTTATGTTTATTTTCTTTAACAACAGAAAAATAAAGTTCCAAAAACCCACCAGTTTTACAAGTAAGAAGGATTGTGCATAGAGTCATTTGGGGGCAACAGGAAGGCCTCATAGCCACACTTCTCTCTTCCTTATCTTGTCGTCTCTGAAATATCATTAGAATTATTCCTGAAGTCACTTTGATCTTCCAAGTCACTTACTGAAATACAAATATCTAGGCCAGTATTTCCCAAAATGTGTTCTGCAGAATTCCAATCTCTCAAGATCTTCCATGAAAAAATAAGGGAGGGAGACAAATGAGTAGAGGAGCCACAGTATTCTATATTCTTATCTTGAGAGTCCCAGGGCCCTGTGGCATACTAAAGACTCTGAGAAGTCTCACGGTAAAGAAATGGTACTTCTGCTAGTTTCGGGGCAGGTGAGGATGGCACAGTCATTAAGGACACTGGCTTAGAACTGTGACTCTGCCACCCAACAGTTGTGTGACTTAGACAAAGTGAAGATTATAGTAGCCCCTCCCTCATAGGGGGTATTGGGACAATTCAATAAGGTGATGAGAATAAAACACTCAGCCCCTGACCAGCTCAAAGAAGCACTTAAAATGTTAGCTGTTTTTATTATTAATGTCGCATTTTCTAAACTTACACTGTGCCTGTTAAATGCAAATCACCTATTCACACCTCTCAGACCATGTTCTTTGGGGGATATTAGGAGGAAGAAAAGCTATTGAAGAAAGAAAGGGACCAAGAACCACTGAAATGGAAGGGAGTGAAATGAACAAAGGTAACTTTGCTAATTTTATAATTCTGTTTAATTTAGCAACTGTAAATTTAGATATAGCCTTCTTTCTAATCCTAGCACAGTGCTAGGCTTACAGCAGGCATTTAATAAAAAGATCTGCCATTTAATTAGGTTAAAATATAAAGACAGGGTTGGGCATGGTGGCTCACGCCTGTAATCCTATCACTTTGGGAGGCCGAGGCAGGAAGATCACCTGAGGTCAGGAGTTCAAGACTAGCCTGGCCAACTTGGCAAAATCCAATCTCTATTAAAAATACAAAAATTAGCAGGGCATGGTGGTAGGCGTCTGTAATCCAAGCTACTCGGGAGGCTAAGGCAGAAGAATCGCTTGAACCCGGGAGGCGGAGTTTGCAGTGAGTCAAGACTATGCCACTGCACTCCAGCCTGGGTGACAGAGTGAGACTCTGTCGCAAAAATAAAGTAAAATAAAATAAAGGCAGATTTATTTTAACTCTGCTGTGTGCTGTTTTCTTCCTTCTTCAGAGCAAGAAAAACTTCCTGATCTAGAAAAAGTCCTAGAAAGTACTGGCCATCCGGACATTACAAAGTGGCCTTAGAGTTAGTCCAGGGCCACAGAAACAGTTTCAGTGTTCCAGAGATGGCAGAGTGAAGGTAAAAGCATCTTCCTCACCACTTCCTACTTTCTTCAGGCTCTGAACATAAGGCCAAACTCCAGCACCAGCACTAAAGTTAAGTAAAACAGCAACAACCCTGCTAGTTAGAAAACAAAGGGTGAACAAGTAGAGACTCGACTGATCCTAGCTTTGCTGCAATTTTAACTGCTTTTGTGTTGAGGCTATACACAGGGGTGTAACTAGTGTTACCTCAGTCTTATATAACAAATTAGCAGCAACTATTCAAAAGAAAAATGATAATTGCTTGGTGGAGAAAACATGTAATAGGCCTTTCATTGTATTGTTTCAGATACACCCAAATGAAGAACATATAATTAAGGGTGAAGAAACCCAGCTCTGGCTGAAGTTTGATAAATATCTCCGACTCTCAAACCAGTCTTCAAGTGTTCACTTCTCTTTAAATGTGTCATTGCTTTTGTGGCCAGCGCCTCTCCTTTGCTTTTTGTGAGATAGACAGGCAGACACTCAGACACACTGATGCATAGAGAGGAAACTTACAATGGCCATTCAAATATGTTAACTCTTAAAAAGCTCCTTATGTGTGCTACATCTCTCATCAAGGACAGGTACAGGAAAGCGAATACACATTAAGGACTTCAGAATGCATGGGAAGAAGGAAGACTAAACAGTTAAAGACAGTACGCATTGGAGTGGAGAGCATGGATTTTATTTATTTATTTTTTACTTCAAAATTTTTTTTTAAACTTTTCCTTCTTTCTTACACAAAGGTAGCATATTACATGCTCTTTGTACTTCACCTTTTTCACTTAATAACATCTCTGGAAATCACTCCATATCAGTTGATAGAGATGTTCTTCTTTCTTTTTCTTTTTTTTTTTTTTTTTTTTTTTTTTGGTGTCTATATAATTTGTAGTCATGCTATTTTATTTATTTATTTATTTATTTATTTAATTTTTATACTTTAAGTTCTGGGATACATGTGCAGAACCTGCAGGTTTGTGACATAGGTGTACACGTGCCATGGTGGTTTGCTGCACCCATCAACCCATCATCTACATTAAGTATTCCTCCTAACGCTACCCCTCCCCTAGTCCGCCAATCCCCAACAGGCCCTGGTGTGTGATGTTCCCCTCCCTGTGTCCAAGTGTTCTCATTGTTCAACTCCCACCTATGAGTGAGAACATGCAGTGTCTGGTTTTCTGTTCTTGTGTTAGTTTGCTGAGAATGGTGGTTTCCAGGAGAACATGAATTTTAGAATCCGAGATACCTGGAATCTCAATTTTGGTCCCACTACATAGTAACAACCTGGACAATTACCTCTGCAGCTTCGGTTTACTAAAGGTCATGATATCTAAGTTTCTAGGTTGTTATAAGGATGAAATTAGATAGTATACGCAGAACGTTTAGGACTGGGCCAGGTATATAGCCATAACAGTGAACATTTAATGAGCACTGTGTTCCCAGAATTGTGCTAAATGCTTTGAATGACTTATTTCATTTAATCCTCAGGATAATCTTTCAGGATTAGATGCATCAATTATCTCTTATTTACAGGTGAGGAATCGGAGGATTAGAGACATTGGGTAATTGGACTAGGAAAGTGCTTTGAGTCCACATTCAGCTGACCATAGAAAACTCATCCCTGGCTACCGTATATTAATATAATAGAGTAAGATGGTGATTACTTTATGGAAAACTCACAATGTGGCTGGAGCTTCACAAATTTTACAGTAAATTCATTTAATACTTACACTTAATATTCAATTTCACCTCCCATTCCACAGATGAAGAAATTAAGGCATCAAGAGATCAAATATGACCCTCGAGCAGGGTTGACCCCATGGACCTTGTGCTTTGAGGGGCCTCATGCTCATTTAATGCTCTGCTATTGCCATCTTGAAATTCTCAAGCATCTTTGGAGAAGGGGACATATATATATATATATATATTTAAAAATTGTTTTAATGTTTGCAGGGGACTCTGCAGATTAAGCATCCAGTCCTGCCCTCAAATCTTTTCCTTTTGCACTGCACTTCTGAAGATTCTGGAATTGAACTTAGAGCAAGGGGGCCACTCCTTCCTCTGAGGGCAGCACTAATAGCATCATATCTTTGGTATCCTAGAAACAGAAGCTCACAAATTAATGTTTGCAATTACTGCCTAATGACAGGACAGTCTTAGAAAATGAATGGAATGGTAATAGAGTTAAGAATAGGAAATAAAAAACATGCTTTTACACTGCATTCTTATAAGAACTCTTTAGAGGATAGGAAATTTGCTCTCTCTTTTAAGTGTTAATGGCACTACTAACATAGATTATACTATCAAATAGTAAATGCACACCTGCACGCTACCATTCTGCCCAGTAGAACCCTGGAGAAATAATGCCAAACAAATAAGAAAATCAAGGTTTATAGTGGCACTATGGCTAAGATGCTGGCTTAATGTGTATTGTATAGTAAGAACTTAGTGTCTGGTTCATTTAACACTAGTAGAAATAGTGCACTTAATCACTATCAAACTTTGGTACAGAACACCAAGAACACCTCCAAATAGAAGAAATCATCAAAGCATTTTCACTTGCCTTCACCTCCTGGTTCTTTGCACTTAGCCCTCTTTTCTCCTGCCACAGGAAGGCTCTCTGCCAATGGCAGGAAGATGGCTGCAGCCTACCGAAGGCTTGCATCCTTGTAGCTTGTAATCCAATTGAAAAAGTAACCATCTCTCTCCTAGATCAAATTATATGGAAAGGCTTGAGTTGACTTTAACTGAGACAAATACTTATGTGTAAGGCCAATCAATGTGAACAAGCGACTAGGGTCACGTGCCAAGCCTGGGTCACACGTACACCTATCACCTATGAAGCAAGAAGTAGGTAGGACACTTTGATTGACAAGGCCAGCAGATACAGCTGCCTTAGTTATTTCTACAGTATTTCGTTGTTTATCTGAGATTCACATTTAGTCAGGCATTCTGTATTTTATCTGGCAACCCCACCACCAGAATCACATGAGATGGAGGCAGAGCAGTTGCTGATAGAACAAGAAGCTATGGAGTAACAAAAACAATATTTCTTAAAGAGGGAATACAGCTTGGTCCTATTGGTTTCTTATTCAGGCCCAAAAGGCTTGATCTCAGTTCCAGATTCCAGGGCAAAATGCAGTCCTTTCTGGCTAAGTTCTAGCTATAACCCCCTTTTCAGGGTCAAACGATCCCCTTATGCATAGCATTACCATTTGATGCTCTAAGTTGACGATTTTTGCCATCACTGATTTCTATGTCCAAAAGCTGTTGAAACTCAACTTAAAATTTTAAATTCATTTTTCTAATCAAATAAGCGTTAATGAATCTTACCAGATGACAGTGCTTATGCCATTTATGCCTTGGTATTTATGATGTTTAAAGTTCACTGTAACATTTTGTTTTTAAACAGAACTAAAAGATTCGCTGTTGTTTTCTTTTCTTTTCTTTTCTTTGTTAACAAACCAGGATATACTTTTTAAAATGTCGAACCAAAAAATAATTTATTTTGCCAAAGGCCTATACTGTCAAATCCTATTGCAGAAATTAATCTATTTAATTCAAAAATATTTAAGGGAACTTTAGCCAATGGCTCAGATATTGCAAACAATATGGGATAGACTTAAATTATTGCGCAAAAGAAAACCTTGGATGGTCCTCTGAAATATGGTGAAATGTAATTTATTCTTGAAAATCAGGCTCAAGTACTGTGGGTATATTTAAAAATGAAGATAAAAAATGTCCTTTTCTTCCTCTCTGTCTTCTGGCAGTTCTTCTGCCCTCCCTTGGATTCTCATCCTCATGTAAAGCATGATAAAAATGTAGAAAAAAATCTAGAACTGCACAGTCCAGTAGAAATATAACGTGAGCCAAATACATAATTTAAATTTTATAATAGTCACATTTTAAAAAGTAAAAAGAAACAAGGTCAGTCACAGTGGCTCACGCCTGTAATCCCAACAGTTTGGGAGGCTAAGGCAGGCAGATCACTTGAGCCCAGGAGTTTGAGACCAGCCTGGACAAAATGGTGAAACCCCATCTCTACAAAACACAGAGAAATTAGCCAAGCATGGTGGCAAGCACCTGTGATCCATCTACTTGTGAATTAGTTCATTCTTACACTGCTATAAAGACATACTTGAGACTTGGTAATGTATAAAGGAAACAGGTTTAACTGACTCACAGTTCCACATGGTTGTGGAGACCTCAGGAAACTTACAATCATGGTGGAAAGCGAGAGAGAAGGAAAGGCACCTTCTTCACAAGATGGCAGGCGAGACAGAGTGAATGAGTGAAAGGGGAGATGCCCGTTATAAAACCTCCAGATCTCGTGAGAACTCACTGTCACGAGAACAGCATGGGGGAACCACCCCCACGATCCAATCACTTCCCACCAGGTCCTTCCCTCGATACGTGGGGATTATGGGGATTAAAATTCAAGATGAGATTTGGGTGGGGACACAGAGCAAAACCATATCAACTTGGGAAGCTGAGGTGGGAGGATCGCTTGAGCCCAGAAGGTTGAGGCCCGCAATGACCTGTGATTGCACCTGGATGGATGACAGAGGGGAAAAAAAGAAAAGAAAAGAAAAAGAAAATAAACAGGTGATAGCAATTTTAACAGTACGTTTTATTTAACCTAATGTATCCAAAACATTTTTATTTTAACATGCAATCAATATAAACATTTTTAATATTTTACTTTTTTTATACTTATGACACATCTCAATTTGAACACTCACCCTTGATTGGAAATAATCTACATTTAGATTTCATAAAATTTACAGGGGGAAAAAAGTACATTCAGAAACTCAAGTTGTTCTAAAACTATTCTATAATTTTCCAGTAACTGAATTGAGTATTAGTTTAAAATTTTAAAAGTAAATTAAAATTAAATGGAACTAAAAATCCAGGCCAGGTGCAGGGACTCACATCTGTAATCCCAGCACTTTGGGAGGCCAAGGCAGGAGGATCACTTGAGCCTAGGTGTTTGAGACCAGCCTGGGCAACAAGGGAGACTCCGTATCTACAAAATGAAAAAGAAATAAGAAGAAAACCTAGCTGGGGATGGTGGTATGTGCTTGTGGTCCCAGCTACTGGGGAGGCTGAGGTGGGAGGATCACTTGGAACCAGGAGGACAAGCTTGCAGTGAGCCATGATTACGCCACTGCACTCTGGTCGACAGAGGGAGACCCTGTTTAAAAACAAAAAAAAACAAAACACCTAAACATTCAGTTCCTCAGTCACAATAGCCACATTTGGCTGCCACATGTGTCTAGTGGCTACCACACTGAATAGCAAAAAACTAGAGTCATTTCACTTTCTCATGGGATTTTGAAAAATTATTCCAACTTTAAGTGAACAACACGCGAACAATTTATTCATATGTTTAAGGATTCTTGCTGTATTAGTTTTCTATTGCTGCAATAAATTACCACAACTTTCATAACTTAAAGCTATACAAATTTATTATTTTGCAGTTCTGGAGGTCAAAAGTCTGATACTGGTCTCATTGGGCTAAAATCAAGGGTTGGCAGGGCTGTGTTCCTTCTGGAGTTTCTGGAAGAGAATTCATTTCCTTCTTTTAGAGGCTGCCTACATCACTTGGATCATGGCCCCTGTCCCCTACCTTCTTAATCACCAGTACTGCATCATTGTCATATCTCCCTCTGACCACATGTTAATGGGTGGTGGTATCTCATTTTGGTTTTAATTTTCATTTCCTTTTCCATGTGATAATTCGCTATCTGTAGTCTTTTTTAGTGAAGTGTCTATTAAACTCCTTTGCTCATGTTTAAATGCTGCTTCTTTTCCTATGATTCAATTTGGAGAATTCTTACATTCCAGCTGTAGGTCCTTTATCAAATGTATAATTTGCAAATGCTTTCTCAAAGTCCTTAGCTTATCTTTTTCTTCCTTTCTTTTCTTTCTTTCTTTCTTTCTTTCTTTCTTTCTTTCTTTCTTTCTTTCTTTCTTTCTTTCTTTCTTTCTCTTTCTTTCTTTCTTCTTCTTTTTCTTCTTTCTTTTCCTTCTTTCTCTCTTTCTTTCTTCTTGCTTTCTTTCTCTCTTTCTTCTTGCTTTCTTTCTTTCTTCTTTCTTCCTTTTTTTCTTTTTCTTTTTCTTGTCTTTCTTTTTTTTTTTTTTTTTTTGAGGTGAAGTCTTGCTGTGTTGCTCAGGCTGGTCTTGAACTGTGTGATCTCTGCTCACTGCAACCTCCACTTCCCGGGTTCAAGTTATTCTCCTGCCTCAGCCTCCCAAGTAGCTGGGATTACAGGGGTGTGTCACCACACCTGGCTAATTTTTGTATTTTTAGTAGAGATGGGGTTTCGCCATGTTGGCCAGGCTGGTCTTGAACTCCTGACCTCAAGTGATCTGCCCACCTCGGCTTCCCAAAGTGCTGAGATTACAGGTGTGAGCCACTGCACCTGGCCCAGTACTTAAGATATTCTTTTAAGACTATCTTTCAAAGAGCAGAAGTTTTCAAGTTTGAAGTCAAATTTATCATAATATTCTTTTTTGGATTGTGCTTTCGGTGTCACATCTAAGAAATCGTTGCCTAGCTAATGTTACAAAAATTTTCTCCTTTGTTTCCTTCTAAAGATTTTGTAGTTTTACATTTAGGTCTATGAACCATCTTGAGTTATGTTTTATATAATACATGGTACAAGGTATGGGTCTTTTTTGTGTGTGTATGTGGATATCCAATTGTTACACCATGTTTAAAAGACTATCCTTTCTTCACAGTTGCGTTTGCACCTTTCAAATCAATTGGTTCCATTTCGAAACTCTCTATTCTGTTTCATTCTTATGTTGATATTACACTATCTTGATTACCATAGCCTTAAAATTAAAGTCTTGAAATAAGGTAAGTCCTCCAACTTTGTTCCTTTTCAAAGTTCTTTGGATTATTTCAGGTCTGAGGAATTTTAGAATTAGCATGTCAGTTTCTGAAACAAAAAACACCTGGGGGCGGGGATTTTGATTGAAAGTGAGTTGAGTCTACAGATCAGTTTGAGATAAATTTACATCTTAACAATTTTGTGTCTCTGAGCTGTGGACATGGTGTCTATTTATTTAGGTCTTCTTTAATATCTCTCTGTAATATTTTAAAGATTTCAGTGTATGGGTCTTCCCTGGCTTTTGTCAGATCTATCATTATGTATTTACTTTTTGATGCTTTAAAATATTCTATTCTTATATCTTCCAAACTTGCTAAACTCACTTATTAATTCTAGTAACTTTTTGTGGATTTCATCACATGCTCAACATAGATGATTTATGAATAAACAGGGATTTACAGTTTCTTTTCTAATCTCACTGCCTTTTCTTTTTTTTCTCTTGCTCTATTGCACTGGTTAGAACCTCTAATACAGTATTGAATAGAGGTAATAAGAGCAGGCATCTCTGTTAATCCCTGATCTTATGTGAAAAGCATTCATCCTTTCACTAAGTGTGATGTTAGCTATAGATTTTTTCATAGACACTTTTTATTAGGTTGAGGAAGCTTCCTTCTATTTCTAGTTTGGTAAGAGTTTTATGATTTTTTTTTTCTTTTTTGAAATCAGCAATGGGTGTTAGATTTTTGTCAAATGCTTTTCTGTATCATCTGAGATGATCATATGGTTTTTCTTTTTTAGCTTGTTAGTGTGATAAAATATTGATTGATCTTTGAATGTGAAAGCAACTTTGCATTTGTAGAATGAACTCCATTCAGTCATGATATGTTGTCCTTTTTATATACTGTTTGATTTGGTAACCTTTTGTGAAAAATTTTGCATCTATGTTCATAAGAATATTGATCTGCAGTTTCTTTTCTTATAATATCTTTGGTTTTGGTATCAGGGTAATGCTGGCCTCATAAAATGAGTTGGGAAGTACTTTCCTTCAATTTTTTCAGAAACAGTTTATATAGAGTCAGTATTTTTTTCTCTCTCTCTCAATTGTTGATCAAATTCACCAGTCAAACCATCTGGGCCTGGAGGTTTTTCTGTGAAAAAAATGTAACTGTAAATTCAATTTTTTTTTCATAGAAATAGAGTAGTTCGTATCTTTCAAGGGATTTGTTCATTTTAGAATTTTTTTGGCATGAAGTCTTCATAGTAATCCTCTAATGTCTTTCTAATACCAGCAAAATCTCTAGAGATGTCACTTTTCTCATTCCTGGTATCAGTAATTTGTGTCTTCTCCCCTCACCTTCCCACAATCAGTTTGGCTAGGGGCTTATTGATTTTATTGATTTTCTCAAAGAACTTTTACTTTAATTGATTTTCCCTATTGTTTTTCTGTTTTCTGTTTCACTGATTTCCTTTCTCATCTTTATGATTCCCTTTCTTATGCTTACATTGGGTTTAACTTTCCTCTTTTTTAAAACTTCTAAAGGTGGAAGAAAAGTCACTGATTTGATACTTGTAGTGCTATAAATTTCTAAGTACTCTCTCAGCTGCATATTACCAAAGTTGATATACGGTATTCTCATTTGCATTCACTTCAAAACATTTTGTAAATTCCCACTTGATTTTTTTTTTTTTTTTAATTTAGAGACAGAGTCTTGCTTTGTTGCTCAGGCTGGAGAGCAGTGGCTAGTAGAACACAGTATGCTCCAGCCTCAAACTCCTGGGCTCAAGGGATCCCCACTGCAACAGCCTCCCAAGTAGCTGGGACCACAGGCGCATGCCAGTACGCTCGGCTCTTCATTTGATTTCCAGACCCATGGTTAATTTAGATGCATATTATATTATTTTTCAATATTCACTAATTTTCCAGTTATCTTTTTGTTGTTGATATTTAGTCCAATTGGATCATAATCAGAGAACATATTTCAAACTCCTGAGCTCAGTGATCCTTCTACCTCAGCCTCCCCAGGAGCTGGGACCATAGGCATGTGCCACCATATTTGGCTAATTTATGGTTATTAATATTATTTTGTAAGTCCTCTATCTTTATTTTTCTTCAAAGTTCTTTGGATTATGTTGTTGAGGATGGTCTCGAATTCTTGGGCTCAAATGATCCTCCCACCTTGGCCTCCCAAAGTGTTGGGATTATAGGCATGAGCCACTGCACTCAGCTCCTCCTTTCAAAATTATTCAAGTTGCCCCATAGCTCATTGATATGCCAATACTTTCTTTTATTTTTTAACCAGTCTTTTCCCCTCTGTTTCATTTTGGATTGTTTATATTGCTATGACTTCACCTTCAGTTATCTTTCCTTTCTCAATGTCCAATCTTTCATTAATCTCCCTACCTCCAATGTATTTTTCACCTCAGACATTGCAGTTTTCATCTCCAGAAGTTTGATTTGAATCTTTTTAATATCCTCTTCTTTTTAATATCCACTGTGTCATTCCTTAACATGTCAATCTTTCTTATAGTTTGATGAACACATGGAATAGAGTTATAATAACTGTTTTAATGTCCTTGTCTGTTAATTCCATCATTAGTATCATTTCTGGGTCCGTTTCTATTAATTAATTTTTCTTCTCATTCATAAGTTATTAATATATTTTCCTGCTTCTTTACATGACTGGTAATTTTTTATCAGATGCCTGACATTCTGAATTTTAACCTGTTAGATGCTGGATATCTTTGACTTTTATAAATGTTTTTGAGCTTTGATCTGGGATGGAATGAAGTTATTTGGAAATAGTTCGATTCTTTTAGGTCTTGTTCTTAAGCTTTGTTAGGTGGAACCAGGGGAGGATTGAGTGTAGGGCAAATTTTTCCTTACTACCTTTCAGAATACTCTACCAATGTTCCATGAATTATGAGGTTTTTTTCACTGTGGCTGGTGGGAATAGGATATATTCCAGGCCCTGTGTGAGTTCTGAGGATTGTTCCCCATAATTCCTTTGAGTGCTTCTTCCCTCAGCCTCCAGCAGTTTCCTCACATTCATGTGCTGATCCTTTCTCAGCTGGATCTTTAAGGAGACCATCTGCAGATTTTCTAAGTTCCTTCTCTCTGAAGCCTTCTCCTCGCCAGTGCTCAGCCCTGTGAATTCTAGCCACGTTAGCCTCCCCAGACTTTTAGCTCCTTCTCCCCAACTTAGGGAAACTGTGGGGCTCTGCCTGGGTCCCTCATCCAAAACTACAATCCAAATATCTCTCCAAACAGTAAGCTGACACCATCATGTGGATCAATTTGTGTGTGTGTGTGTATGTGTGTGTGTGTGTGTGTATGTGTGTGAGGCAGAGGGTATCACTCTGTTGCCCAAGCTGGAGTTCAGTGATGCAATCATGGATCACTGCAGCCTCAACCTTCTGTGCTCAGGCGGTCTTCCCACTTCAGCCTCTCAAGTAGCAGGGAATATAGGTGCACACCTGGCTAATTTTTAATTGTTTTTTGTAGGGATGGGATCTTGCCATGTTGCCCAGGCTGGTCTTGAATTCCTGGGCTCAAGTGATCCTCTCACTTCGGCCTCCTAAAATCTTGGGATTTCAGGTGTGACCACTGCACCTGGCCCAGATCATTTATTTTGTTTCCTGTCTTTCAGAGGTCACTGTCTTTTGTTACCTGCTGCCTGATATTTTGTTTTGTTTTCCTTTCTATTATCATCCCTTATCTGCAGAAAGGGACCAGTGTTTTTATATCCAATTAGTTTGTATACTTTGTCTAGGTGGTTTTTCTGTTTTCTTTTGTTTTCAGTTATTTCATGTGGAAGATTAAGTCCTATCCCCATTACTCTATCTTGGTCACATGTGAAAGTCTTAAAATACATATGACTGCATTGCATTTTTTTCTATTAGGGATTATGTTGATCTTTCACTTTTAAAATTATATTTATAAGTACATTTTATTATCTATGAGTTTTATTTCAGGATATGTATCAGTCAGGGTCCACTCAGGAGACAAAACCATATCAGTTATTTGAACAGAAAGAATTTGATACAAAGAATGGTAAGCTATACACAATTATCAACTCAGTAACTAAACAGCTAAAAAGGAAGACATATACCCACTCACAGACACAGCAACTATAGGCAGCAGCTACCACTACTAGGACTGGGAAAACAAAGAGAAGAGCTTGGAATTAATAAAACTTAGGAACACAGAAGTGGGGCCCTATGGAGATGAAACTCAGCCTCTGAGAAAGAAGCACTACCTGCCTAGGGCTGTGTTGGCATTGGGAGGAGGAGCCTTGCGGGGTTGAGGCCTGAACTTCTGAAGAAATGATGCTGGTTGGCTGGTGCATGCATCTTTGAGCAGGAGTGGGACGAAGGGTTGGGAAAAACAGCAAGTAGGATCCAACCACTGATTTGGGAAGGAACTATCATTTCCAAGGTGAAGAAGCAAGCCTGGGTGATGCACACAAGCAGACAGGAAGTCCACAGGAAATAGGAAGGAAAACATCCTTCTTCCTGTCCTAACCTCATCGTTTTTCTTTAGTGCCCTTTACTGGCAGACTCTAACATGAAGCCAGCAAATAGTGCGGAAATGTGTTTTTCAGAGTACCAGATCCAGTACCACAAAGCAAAGTACAGAAGGTTGGATTTGGAGTTGAGAAAAAAGTAGTAACTGGCACCATATATGTAGTAGATTTGAACTGTGTCAATTTAGGTAAGCTAGAACTAATTTCCCCAACTTCTCTTCTCTGCAACGTTCCAGATTAGTATCAGCTAAAAAAAAAAAAAAGACTTTTGTGAGCAATCTGAAGGATGGAAGTAAAAAAAAAAAGGCTTTATTTTTCTTATCCTCTGAAGATCGAAGCAGAGAAAGGAGTGCTTTTGCATCTCACATACGTGGTCCTTATCTGCTGGCTTGCCAGGTTGGTGATCCCACAGCAACTCCAGCTCCTGCAACACCCTCTTTCAGCTTCCCTGATACCTGGGCCAGGTCATGTTTAGCTTCATGGTAAAGTGCACCAGTTTCTGCAGGATGCCTGCAGAGTTGAATTGGAAGCTTGGAGGTCATGAAAGTCAAACATGGAGTCTAGTCCATCCTCATGTTTCCAGCTCAGCCTCATAGATTCTAGTTTATTACTACTTCCCTTATTTCATATCCATCTTCGCTTCCCAACTACTTGCCCTGTGGACTTGAGGTTTTAGCACTGAAGACACAACAGCCTCATACAGACTCTCACCAGATACCACAGTTCATAAGGTCAATAAAGTCCTAATTTTCCACATGTGCTGTGTGTGTTTGTTTATGTGTATGTGTGTGTGTGTGAGAGAGAGAAAGAAAGAGAGAGAGAGAGACTAAGAGTGAGAGAAAGAGAGAATATATGTATCCCAGTGGTTCTGCTTTTCTTCTGGTCAAACTCTTACAGACACAGTATAGAAAAGGGAGCGTTACAAAATATTTGTTGTTTAAAAGGGTACCATTGGCTTTCAGGATTAAGTCCCACTGTTTTAGGGCACTCTTTGGCTATACCATATGGTCCTAATAGAGCTGTCAATCATAATGATTCTCATTATGTCCAATTCTTCAGCCACAGCGATTGTTCATGGGGCTAACAAACTAGCTGTGCCAACCTTGCATGAAATTGCCTCTATGGACATTAACAAAGAGGTTTTTCTTCCCTTATTTTCATAAACTGTAAGGATATCAGTGTAGGTTAGCCAGAGCCATCTTTCTAGCCATTTCCTGTCAGTCTCTTTTGTTTTTTTCAGCAGAAATATATGAGATTGACAGAAAAGAGGGGAAACTAGTAGAAGAGAGAGTTGAAGAGAGTGTGAGTGAGGGCCTTGGTGCTTGGCACTTCACCTGGACTACTAAATCCAACTGTGCTGGTGTTCTTCCAGTTCCATATGCCAGTCATCTCCTTTTCTTCTAAAGCTCATTTGAGCTGGCCTTCAGTCAGTTGCAACAAGTGATATTTTTTTCTTTTCTTTCTTTCTTTTCTTTTTTTTTTCTTTCTTTTTTTTTTTTTTGTAGAGACAGGGTTCCAGTCTGTCACCCATGCTGGATGGAGTGCAGTGGAGTGATCAAAGCTCACTGTAACCTCAAGTTCCTGGGCTCAAGTGATCCTCCCAACTCAGCCTTCCAAGTAGCTGGGACTGCAGCTGTGTACCACCACACCTGGCTAATAAAGTTTTATTGGAACATAGCCATGCTCATTTATTTATGTATCATCTATGGCTGCTTTTGCACTACAATGGCAGAGTAGAGCAGTTGTCACAGAGTTCATATGGCCTGCAAAGCCTAAAATATTTACAATTTCACTCTACAGAAAAGTTTGCAGAATTCTAATCTAAGCCATTCCTGAAATCAATGTGTTTGCCCATTTAAACATGATACTAGTAGCAATGCATTTCTCAGTGTTGGAAACAAGTGCTTGGTGCTGCAAAGAAAAACCAGCACTTAGAAAATTTCTCAGCAAGGCAAATTTACTTCTACAGGAGGGTGCTGCCTGCATCTATCATGATCGCAAGAGCACACAGAGCAAAGGAGAGGAAGGTTTTTATCCCTAACACAGCTCTTGTTCCTGTGTCCTCTCCATTGAGCTGGAGTCAGGCCGCACAATCTAAACTAACCCAACTGGCTAAGATTCTAAACTTCTCTAAATAAGGTAAAAGACTTAAACTTTTCCAAATAAGGCAAATGTGCAATTTGCAAAGAGAAGAGGCAGGGAGAATGGGAAGGCCATATTTAGACATGTTTGGGCATGGCAAAGGTGGGAAGGGTTGTTTAGAGAACAAGAACTTATCATTTCTAGCACTGGGAAAAGACACTAGTCACTAGAGAAAGCCAGGAAGTTTGAAGAGGAACTGATTGTTTCTGACATTAGTATGCCAGACAATACATATCCCTACAGTACACAGCCTAGTCCAGACTATGGACATGCCCACACATGTTTCTTAATGTTGGCTTCTTGAAGCTGTCCTAAAATCTTGTTTTTGAGATGGAGTCTTGCTCTGTCACCCAGGTTGGAGTGCAGTGACGTGGTCTTGGCTCACTGCAGCCTCTGCCTCCCAGGTTCAAGTGATTCTCCTGCTTCAGCTTCCTAAGTAGATGGGATTACAGGCGACTGCCACCATGCCCGGCTAATTTTTGTATTTTTAGTAGAGACGGGGTTTCACCATGTGGTCAGGCTGATCTTGAATTCCTGACCTCAGGTGATCCACCCGCCTTGGCCTCCCAAAGTGCTGGGATTACAGGTGTGAGCCACTGCGCTCAGCCAAGCTGTCCTAAAATCTTAAGACCTACACAGCATCATCAAGCAAATAAATTTAAAACAGCCTGGTTACTTGTATTCTGTCTTCTGAATTCAGAAATTCTATTTTACCTATTTTTAAATATAAATGCAAAACTAGAGTATAATCACATATTCCTTTAAATGTTAAATTCCCTCAAAATAGAAGCACTAGTCAAAACAGCACAAGGAAGAGATAAATAAAAACTTTAACACATATATGGAGGAGCCTTCAATACATATGGTGATATGTCTTATTCATATTAAAGACAGTTGCAGTAGAAACTTGTATTTAATTTTCTATTCACTATATTAAAAATTGCACAGTCTGAGAGATTCCGGCCAAATAATTTTTACTAATATAATTTTTCCAGAAATGGGAAAAACAGTGTTTTTACTTTAAAGCTCTAAGATTTTTTTTTTTAATTCAATAAGCTATTTAGGCTTCCATGTAGAAAGCTTATGTATTTAATTTTGGGTACTTAGGCAAAAGCCATCACTCTTCTTTTTCAGAGAGAGAAAACACATCATCTAGACTAGGCTTCTTAATGATTCCTTTTTATTACCCTCCATCGAAAGTCACAGCCAGACACACAAATATGTAAGAGACAGGTGAATAATTGCCTATATTTTTCAGAGCATAAACTAAACCAGTTCTGAAATTTGGGCATATTCACTTAAATAGAAAGCTGACCACCCTGGGAGTAATAAACTTGATGATAGGACTTTCTTCTCTCCTCCTCCTCCTTCTAATTTTCTTAATGTGAACAGATGAAGAGCTGTTGGCATTCAAGTTCCACGGAGCTATGAGGGTGACAAAACAGAAAACCATTATGAGACAGAAGGCAGAAAATACGAGAAAAGGGAGAGAAATTCTTGTAGTCTAATCAATGACCAGATTTGTTGATTGCTAGTTGATTTTAAAAAGCAGTTTCTGTTCAGAAACAAGGCTTGTTCCATACTGGAAAGGCTGTGTTGTCAGTGGTAGTAGCTATGTGTGTGATTGGTGGTAAGGGTGAGAGGTGAGGACTTATATAATGAGAGGCGTACATCTTCATGTTACTAGTTTCTGTTAGTCTCTATTTTAATTGGGCCATGTACTATATGCTAATGTTTTTACTCAAGTGCCTTGGTGGGTGTTGGAGTGGTTTCCAGGTGGAGGTTTCTCCTAAAGGACATGAAAAGCCAGTGAACAGAAGAATTTGTCTTAATATACCCAGAAGTTTTCTGCAAAATCAAATTTCTGGAGCTGATTCTTAAACAGTGGTCAAATCTACCACCCAATCAGCAAGTAAACATGCTCTCTGCCATCAACTAGGATTCAAAGAAGAAACAAAAAATTTAGGCTGTTCATTATAGTTCTGTTTGATTCATCCAAAAACTATTTTAAATTGGTCGTGTCACTGGAACTCAAGAATGCAACTAATGGAGTCAAGTAAATTATTGGACCATTGGAAAGAAGCGCTAAACCATGCCCATTCCTTGATTCCCACGATAGCACAGTGCAAGACATGTTTTATCCCACAGTATGCGAGTTGAGATTTAATTGTCTTTTTCTTGTGTTCATAAAAGATCAAAGAGCCAACACTACTGTGGTAATGTGGCAAAAAAGTACCTCCTGACAGCATGAAGTGGCAACTGACAGTGGATGTAAACTTGGATTCTATTGATAATAGTAGCTAAATTTTTGGAGAACTCACAACCTGTCAGGAACCACATTAGGCAGTTTGCTTGGATTATGTAATGTCAGATTAGTGGAAAAACAAAACTGAGCAACGTTTTGTTTATAAGAAAAAAATCTAAAAGTAACGTTTTAAAGAGAGAAAAGGCAGGTTCAGAGTGAAGGAGGGCAATTTTGCTTTTGAGCTGCGTGTGCTGCATTCAAGACAACAATCTAGGCAGAAATGAGTTGTATGAGTCTTGAGCTCCGAAGAGAGATCTGGGTGAGAGATGTGTGTTTATTTGTGCTTACAGGAGGAGGACAGGAAGATCAGAATACAGACGAACATGTACGTTTAAGGAGTAGGCAAAGACATGGATCCAAACTAGGAGACTGTGGCATCATACAGGCTGTTACCAGGTAGCATTTTAAGAAGGACATGAATAGAGACAATTAAAAAAACACAGTTTATAGAGGAGATACGATAGTCACAAACACACACATCAAATAATTTTGCAGCCGAATAGGTAAAAAGAGCTTGTAGAAATGCAAAAACCTAATAAAATTATAGTTGTAATTTTTAAAACATCCCTTTCAGAAGTAGAAAGATTCACTACACAAAAAGATAAGTAAGGACATAGAGGAATTGAATAATATAACAATAAAGTAGATTAATAGAATCATGTGTAATTTCTATCCTACTGACATAGAGTGTGAATTTTTGTAGGAATATAAATAGTACAAATATTGATGATATATGTATTTGACTACAAAGAAAACCCTTAAAAACATTAAAATATAGAACACTCACAAGCCACAACAAAATTAGAAATAAGTAATAAAATGTTGACTTCCAAATGTTAACATTTTGGAAGTTAAGAAACACTCTCTTAACTCCAGCATCAAAGAGACATTTAAAACTGAAATTATATGCTATCTAGAAAGCATGGAAAGGGGAATGATTCACATTGAATATTTTGTATTAAAACAGTTTAATTTATAGTCAGAGAAAAATGTATAGCCTCGAATTCCTTCATGTTTAAAGAAAATAAAAAATCAAATAATTTAGACCCATTGTTATCAGCTGAATTAAGTCTCCCCCAAAATTCACATGTTGAAATCCTACCCCTCAGAACCTCAGAAAGTGACTGCGTTTGGAAATAGGGCCTTGAAAGAGGTAATTAAGGTAAAATGAGTTCCCACGGTGGGTCCAATCCAATATGACTAGTGTTCTTATAAGAAGAGGAGATTAGGACGCACACAACACACTTACCAAGGGATGACGCCATGTGAGGACACAGTATAGAGGCAACCATCTGGAAGTCAAGAAGAGTCCTCAGAAGAAACCAAATGTGCTGACACTTTGATCTTGGACTCTAGCATCTGTAACTCTGAGAAAATAAAATTCTGTTGTTTAAGCCATCTCTCATTGCAGCTCCAGCAAATGAATATGCCCATCTTAAGAATTAGTAAAAGAGGCCAGGCACAGTGGCTCATGCCTGTGATACCAGCACTTTGGGAGGCCGAGGCAGGTGGATCACTTGAGGTCAGGAGTTCGAGACCAGCCTGGCCAACATGGCAAAAAACCCCATCTGTACTAAAAATACAACTATATATATATATATATACACACACACACACACACGCACATATATATATATATAAGCTGGTAATAGTGGTGGGGCATCTGTAGTCCTGGCTACTCAGGAGGCTGAAGTAGTAGAATCCCTTGAACCTGGGAGGCGGAGGTTGCAGTGAGCGGAGATCGAGCCACTGCGCTCCAGCCTGGATGACACAGTGAGACTCCATCTAAAAAAAAAAAAAAGAGGAAGATTCAGTAACAGAAAAATAAAATAAACCAAAGAAAGTAAGTAGTAGGAATTAGCAAAGACAAAAGATAAAATTAATAGAACAGAAAACACCAAAATAGAAGAGAAAAGCCAAATACTTATGCTATGAAAACAGCAATAAAATAAATAAACTGCGATTTGTTGAGATAGAAAACATGCAAGATTAAGAATGGGAAGTATAGAGCTACAAATAAATACAAAACAAAAGAGATGAAAATAATTATAAGAATACACCATGTAAAAGTCTGTGACAGCAATTTGATAACCTAGAAGAAATGACTTACTAACAAAATGAGCAAAATTAACCCAAGAAGAAATAAAAAAACTTTAAAAGAGTAATTAGTATGTAGAATATTGCAAAGGTAATTGAAGATGTGGCACTAAAAACATCTGATTATTTAATAGCTGAAGGTTTTTTCTTGAAAGAACAGTATTCAGTAGGTCATTTCAAAGAGAGTTTGCAGGCCTTGAAGCCAGGAACTCTAAAGGCTATGGCAAGAGATTGAAGTTCTCTACAGGATGCCAGAGTCACCCAATAGTGCTGTTTTCCTGAAAGGATATAAGACTTAGCCACTCATAATCATACTGTGATGTGGTGACGTGGGAAAGTAAATATACGTCTCAAAGTTTTAAAAAATTTAAAAATTAAAAGTGTTGATCTTACAGCTGAATGCAATCTAACAGTTAGCAGAGATAATTCTAATATCATTTACATTATTTCAGATTATAATAAAAGATGGAAACACCCCAATTTGTTTTATGATGTTTGTATAAGTATAATACTAAAATTTGATAAAGACAGCCAAGAAGAAGAGATCACCATGGGAGAGGGAGCATTAATCTAATTTATAGTATTAATGTAAAAATTCTAAATGAAATATAAACAAATTGAACCCAGCAATATATTAAAAGAATAATATTGTATGGCCATCCAACAATGCAAGGGTTCAATATTAAAAACATATATATAATTTATTATATTATGTAAGAAAAATAATATCAAATACTAAAGCACCTTTAATAACATTTAATAGTGATTTCTAATTTCAAAAACCTCTACATAGATCAAAACTGTGTGAACACAATTATAATTATTGGCTAAAAGTTAAATGCAAATGACTTTCTAGATGATAAGACACTAAAGGACAGTCCTATTAAAACCAGAAAAAAAGCCAATTCAATGTTGTTTTGTAGGTTTAAGAAAAATATTAGGAGAAGAAAATAAAATGGAAATAACCAATATAGATACCAGAAAATAAAAAAGCTAAATGTATTTGTTCTTGCTGATCATATAGTTGAATACCTAAGAAACATAAGTTTAAAAACTACTGAATAGGCGGACTTGGCGAGGTGTCCAGTTATAACGTACATATAATTTATTATTATAGCAATAAAAAGCAACAGAATGATGCAAAAATTTCATTTAGAATAATGAAATAACTTAGAATATTAAGGCATTTATTTAAGAACATAGCTATAAAACCTATATGACATATGAAAATTGAAACCTTTTGCTCTTTGAAAGATAATTTCCAACAACAATGTAAGCAGATTATAACACATGAGACAAACCACAGACTACAAGAAAATATTTGCAATGCACATATCTGACAAAGGTCTTGCATCTCAGCTATATAAATATCATTCGTAACTCAACAATAAGAAAACAAACAGCCCAATAAAAAAAGGGGGCCAAACATTTGAATAGAAAAAAATCACAAAAGAAGATATACAAATGGGTCAGGTGCGGTGGCTTTCCCAGCACTTTAGGAGGCCGAGATGGGTGGATCACTTGAGATCAGGTGTTCAAGACCAGCCTGGCCAACATGGTGAAACCCAGCCTCTACTAAAAATACAAAAATTAGCTGGATGTGATGTGATGGCACATGCCTGTAATCCCAGCTACTCGGGAGGCTGAGGCAGGGGAATGGCATGAACCCAGGAGGCGGAGCTTGCAGTGAGCTGAGATCGCGCCACTGCACTCCAGCCTGGGTGACAGAGTGAGACTCCATCTCAAAAAAAAAT
>NW_012119265.1:5449579-5508669 GCF_000951035.1 Colobus angolensis palliatus
TGTTAGCCAGGATGGTCTCGATCTCCTGACCTCGTGATCCGCTCGTCTCGGCCTCCCAAAGTGCTGGGATTACAGGCTTGAGCCACCGCGCCCAGCCCACAACTGAAATTTTAAAACTAGTTGTATTAGTACGTACTTTAGAGATATGGATGTAAATGACAGAAGAAAGAGCCAAAACAACACAGAGCAGTTGCCACCGAGGAACAGGTACCACGAAGGTGGGGAAGGGTGGGGCAATTTCTGTTTTTCTCTGTAAGTGTTTATAGTATAATTTGACTGTATTTTGATCATGAGAGTGACAAGATGTTATTGATATTTTTTGAAGTCTTCACTGCCAGTTGTGTGAAAAGGGAAATAACAGAAATAGGGAGAATCTTTAGAAGGTGTAATGGTGCAGGCAGAAGATGACAATGCTTGGTCTACGTTGGAGCACCAGAGATGGTCAGAAGTGGTGGAATTAGAGATATATTTGTTAATGATAAAATTGATAGAACTTGCTCATCTACTGAATATGGAGAGTGAGGGAAAAGGGAGTCGTGAACGATTCCTAGGTTTTTGACTCAAGCAGGTATATGCTTGAATGGTATAGACGTTTATTAAAATGGAGAAAGTCTGAGAACTAAATGTGACAGAGGAATCCATACTTCTGTTTTGGACATGTTGAGTTTGAGAAAGTGATTAAAGGAAAGGACTCTGGAAGAAATGACTTGAGTTTGAATCCCAGATTCACCACCTATTAGCTGTGTGACCCTGAGTAAGTCATTTAACCTCTCTGTGTGTTATTTTCCTCATACGTGAACTATAATAGAAATAATAATTTATTTGCTTCATAAAGTTGTTGTAAGAATCAAACTGTTAATTAATTGATTATTAGGGATCATTGTGTGATTCACTGATTTATTCCAAGTGCCTAGAACAATGCCTGGAAGAGAGTGGGTGCTTAATAAATACTGCTGAATGAATGACTGGATGTCTATTACACATTTGAGAGGAGAGGTTCAATAGATATATAGACATACAACTTTGGAAATTAGAGCCAGACATAAGTTGGGAGTCATCGGTAAATAGGTATTAAGAAATACCTATTTAATACATATTAAATAGGTAGTTAAGAAAGCAGCTATAATATAAGGAAAGTTCTCCAGATCTTAAAACATACTAGAGCTGCAACATTTACGTGTGTTACTAGTATAAGTACTGTCTGACAGATCATTGTTACAGAAAAGATAGTTCAGAAACGAATGCATTAAAAGCATATTAGGCTGGTGTGGTGGCTCCCGCCTGTAATCCCAGCACTTTGGGAGGCTAAAGTGGGTAGGTCATTTAAGGTCAGGAGTTTGAAACCAGCCTGGCTAACATGGTGAAACCCAGTCTCTACTAAAAATACAAAAATTAGCTGGGCATGGTGGTGGGCGCCTGTCATCCCAGCTACTCAGGAGGCTGAGGCAGGAGAATCGCTTGAGCCCGGGAGGCCAAGGTTGTGGTGAGCAGGGACTGACCATTGCACTCCAGCCTGGGCAATAGGGTGAAATTCCAACTCAAAAAAAAAAAAAAGAAAGAAAGAAAAAGCATATCAGTTGGAATAGATTATTCAAACAAACAATGGAGGTGGGGAAAATGAGAATATGCGGGGGATGGAGGGTGGTGGTGAAATCCAATCAGATCTTTACATTAAATTACAGCCAAAAAATTCAACATAGGCTAAGGAATTGAAAGTAAAATATGAAAACAAAACCCCAAAACTGTTGAAGGAATTATGGGCAAATATTTACACCAATCTTGAGATGGGGAATGTTAATGCCATGGAAGAAATCACAAAGAAAAAATAGATATTACTTTTAATAGATGACATAAATATTTAAAACTTCTGAACATTAAAAAGTCATAAACAAAAATTTTAAAATGACAAACTGGCAAAATATATTTGAAATATGACAGATAAATGATTAATATTACATCATTATAAGTTATTAAGAAAAGTAGGTTGCAGCCAGCACATCAAGGTTACTGACTTTTTGTGATGTTTGGTGGCTGTGAGATTATAGAAGCATACGAATATGATCTTTATCAAGACGAGTTATCTAGTGAAATGAGTGTTGATAGTGAGGTGGAATTTCAACTCTATAGCTGACTTTATTATGCCCAAGATCTTGGTGATGTCATTAGGGAAGAAGAACATGATGAAAAGAACTCTGGGAATTTGGAATCTTTGAGTAGTAAACCAAATCAGAAGAGGCTAATTGTCCTTTCGGATAGTGAGGTCATCCAGTTGTCAGATGGCTCAGAGGTCATCACTGTCTAATGAAGATAGTATTTATAGATGTAAAGGAAAGAATGTTAGAGTTCAAGCACAAGAAAATACCCATGGTCCTTCTGCTTCTCTTCAATCTAATGAGCTGGTTATAAGAAATGCAAGAGTGATACTGAAGAGACATCAGGTGTAATCCGAGAGCTCATGATTATAGAGGTCAGTTCAAGTGAAGAGGAAGAAAGCACCATTTCAGAAGGCGATAATGTGGAAAGCTGGATGCTACTGGGATGTGAAGTAGATGATAGAGATGATGATATCCTTCTCAACCTTGCGGGATGTGAAAACTCTTGTTACTGAAGGAGAAGATGGTATAAACTGGTTAATCAGTGACAAAGACATTGAGGCCCAGATAGCTAATAACAAATCACCTGGAAGACGCACCCAGAGATATTATTCAGCCAACAAAAACATTATCTGTAGAAATTGTGACAAATGTGGTCATTTAACAAAAAACTGCCCCTTACCAGGAAAAGTTCGTCACTGCTTCCTGTGCTCCAGGAGAGGGCATCTCCTGTATTCCTGGCCAGCCCCTCTTTGCGAATACTGTCCTGTGCCTAAGATGTTGGACCACTCATGTCTTTTCAGACATTGCTGGGATAAACAGTGTGACTGATGTCATATGTTAGGTCACTATACAGATATTTGCACAGAAATCTGGAGGCAATATCACCTAACGACCAAACCTGGACCATCCAAAAAGCCAAAGACCCCTTCAAGACCATCAGCCTTAGCATATTACTGTCACTGCATGCAAAAGGCAATTATGGGCACAAGTGTCCAGAAAGAGAAGTGTATGACCCATCTCCAATATCTCCATTCATCTGCTACTACGATGACAAATATGAAATTCAGGAGAGAGAAAAGAGACTAAAACAAAAAATAAAAGTACTGAAGAAAAATGGAGATATCCCAGAGCCATCCAAGCTACCTTAGATAAAAACAGCTAATGAGAACCCCCATCATTATATAAGGAAGGGCTGTGCCTTGTGGAAAAGCAACAGGTGGCCTCAATAAAATAAGGAAACACAAAAAGAAATGAAGAACAAGAGCAGAAACTGGGAGAAGCACAGGAAGGCTGACAGACATGTGAAGTGGATGAGGATTTTCCTAGGGGCCCCAAAACCTACTCTTCTCCTGGCAGTTTTAAAACCCAGAAGTCTTCCAAGCCCTTTCACCATTCATCACATTACTTCGCATCAAGAGAAGACAAGTCTCCCAAGGAGGTTAAGAGGGGCATGAGAAGAAAAAGGAGAGGAGCTTGGAAGATGATGACAATGATAACTTATTTCTTATTAAGCAGAGGGGAAAAAAGGTCTTAAGCTGTCAGGCAGCCTCTGATGTGGCTTTCCTTTGTTCTTTTGGCCTTTGTGTCTATAATCTGGCATTGTGATTATTATCTGTGACTAAATAAAGTGAGTTTTGTTTTTGTTTTTGTTTTTTAATTTCAGCCATTCCTAGATTTACTGAACATCCGTGGAGATCTCAACTCTCTAAGTCCAACAGGTTACTATGTAAGAAAGTAGAAAGATAAACCTGGACTTCTCCTGTTCCAGGATGTCATCTTTACTCAGAATCCTAGGGCTAGGAAGAAGAATTCATCTTTTCAAGAAAGCTTTTAAAAAATACTTTGGGAAAAAAAAAATGCATCAAAGATAATTCATCCTCAGCCTGAGTATGAAATTAAATCCTTGTAGGAAGAGAAATTAACACTAAGAAAAAGTCATCAGTATTTTTCAACTTTTTTTTTTTTACACTGGAAAGGACAATAACAATAAATTTATATCCAGCTTTTCTTGTTGCTGAAGCTGTGTTCAGAATCTTCCTTTGGACAAAACATCACAAGCTGACTGTAAAAACAAAAATGTCATCATTGAAGCCCTGAAGAGGCAGGGAATTGGGCCTCAGCAAAACAGAGGTGAAGAGTCCATCCAGTATAAATGTCAGAAAACAGATTTCCTAAAACAAGTGAAAGAGACATAAAAAATTTTAACATAATCACAATGAAATCATTTTATACCTCTTCTACAGCGATGTTTCAAGTGGACAGTCACTCAGATCTGTAGAGATGAATATTACTAAAAACATTGTTTTGTTCTCTTGTATTTTTTTAAACTACCTCAAAGTTATGCAGAATTTTCTGGTACTTGTAGATCTTTTGTACTTCTCATACCTTAATGTCAGAATAAGAAAAATAAAATATCTGAAATAGAAATAAAAGTATAAGCATGCTGATAGAAGAATTGACAGAATAAATAAGTAGAAAATTCACAGAAGAAAAATACAAATAAATAACAAACACATGAATAACTTTAATCTCTGGCAGTTAATCAAAACCATATAACTGGGCAGAAAACATTTTCTGTATCAAATTAGCAAATACTACAAAAATTATAATATTCAGTGTTACCAAAGATGTAGAGAAATTAGTACTCATAACACATTTTAGATGGGAAAACTCTCTAGTAGGAGTCTTGAAAATAAATATCAAAAGCTTAAACTTTTTTAGTACCTTTCATTCCAGCGTTTCATTTTTATGAATATGTTTCAAGAAAATTAAAATATGCCATTAAAAGTAATGGTGTGAATCTGGTATTTTTTAATATGAAAAGATGTCCAAAATAGATTACTAAGAGCAAAAAGGGTACAAACATAGTATACTGTGGTCCTGTTTTGTTCCAATATGCTACCTGAAAGAAAGATCAAAATGAATACATTGAAACCCTAGAAATACTATCTTTTGGTGGAAAAACTGGGGGTGACTTTATTTCAAATTTATACTTTACATATGCCAAACTTTCTGTAGTGGACACATTTCATAATTATAAAACATTTAAATTAAAAATTCGATATAGTACTATGTAGAATATTTCTATTAGAAAAATTTACTAAGAGAGTTTGAGATTCAAAATAATGGTTGATGAAATGTAATATTATAATTGAAATTCATTCACGATAAAAAAAAAATGGATCCATGCAAAGATTATCAAAGAATATGAAAGCCATGAGGTGAAAAATTGATGGGGAACTTCATAACGGTTGTATCAGTGTGGCAGCACTTGGGCCCCTGGATTAAGTTTTAGCACCACTACAAGTGGGACAATCAGACATTATGTGTCTTGTATTGTGATACGTTAGGATGTACCTGGCACTACCCATAAATATTCTTGAAGAAAGAAAGACAGGAAGGAAGGAGGGAAGGACAGAAACAAGGAAGGAAGGAAAGGAAGGAAAGGAAAGGGAGGGAAGGAAGGAAGGAAGGAAGGAAGGAAGGAAGGAAGGAAGGAAGGAAGGAAGGAAGGAAGGAAGGAAGGAAGGAAGGAAGGAAGGAAGGAACGAAGGAACAAAGGAAGGAAGGAAGAAAGGAAGGTGGGAAACCTAAATCTAATCAAGTTTATATACCTAACAGTTAACAAATAATATAGGGGGATAGAAAAATAAGCTGAACAATGTCACCAGGGAGCTAATAGACAAATCAGAATGTGAGAAAATCAGTAAGATTAGGCCGGGCATGGTGGCTCACGCCTGTAATCCCAACACTTGACCTCGTTAACAGATAACGAGGTCGAGAGATGGTCGCTACCATCTCTTGATGGTGAAACCCCGTCTCTTCTACAAATACAAAAATTAGCTGTGTGTGATGGTGCATGCCGGTGGTCTCAGCTACCCAGGAGGCTGAGGCAGGAAAACTGCTTGAATCTGGGAGATAGAGGTTGCAGTGAGCCGAGATCGCACCACTGCACTCCAGCCTGAGTGACACAGCGAGATTCTGTCTCAAAAAAAAAAAAAAAAAAAAGACCTAGTCCTTTTAAAAACTAAATGGTGCAAAAAAATGGAAGGAGGGATGTATTATAGATTAAAAGAAATTTAAGAACTATAACAACCAAGTATGATGTTTGGTCCTATTTTGGATCCTGATTTGAACAAACTACAAAAATTCATATTTTAGGTCAGTCAGAGGAACTTGATTCTGGGTTATGTTACATGATACTAAAAAATTTTTTGTTTATTCTGTTAGTTGTAGTAATGGCATGTTACAGTTAAAGTATCCTTCTCTCTCTACTAAGATATTTGTGATTAAAATTATACAATGTCTGGAATTTGATTTTGATACTCCAAAATTTAAAAGGGAAAAAAGGTGTCTGTACTTGGTGGGGGAAGCTATACCAATGAAATAAAATTGGCAAAATTGTAATGACTCTTGAAGCTTAGTGATGGGTACATTAGGGTTCACTAAACTGTCTTCTCCACTTTTGTGTATATTTGAAAATTTCCCTAATTAAAATGTAAAAGTAAACTTAAAATTATTAGTACAGATTTTCAGTTGAAGAAAATAAATGTTTTGTACAAGTTTTGGTACAAGTGGGCATTGTCCAAGTTTGCTAATATGAACATTTGTGATTTTTTAGAAATTGAGATCTTGTATCTCTGACTGGGAGAGTTATCTGGAGATACTTAGCTTAACTTGTAGACAGACATAGATTTTTGAGATGATAAAAAACTTTATAGAATGAAAACAGATTGTGAAAAGATGTTGTGGAAAGAGGTATATCTGAAAATCCAAAGAAGAATATATAACAGCCTCTTAAGGCAACACACGTTCTCAGTGAGGTATTTCGTAGGAATAACAGAGACATTCAGATTCCCTAAGAAGAAATAAGTGTTGCCCAAGGTCCTACATGTCCCAAGAACATCTTGCTGGGAAAGAATGAATCAGGAGGTTTTTTTTGTTTTGTTTTGTTTTGTTTTGTTTGAGACGGAATCTCCCTCTGTCGCCCAGGCTGGAGTGCAGTGGCGCGATCTCCGCTCACTGCAAGCTCCGCCTCCCGGGTTCCCGGCATTCTCCTGCCTCAGCCTCCGGAGTAGCTGGGACTACAGGCGCCCGCCACCGCGCCGGGCTAGTTTTTTGTATTTTTAGTAGAGACGGGGTTTCAGCGTGTTAGCCAGGATGGTCTCAACTCCTGACCTAGTGATCCGCCTGCCTCAGCCTCCCAAAGTGCTGGGATTACAGGCGTGAGCCACCGCGCCCGGCGGAATCAGGAGCATTTTTAAGACTGCAGTCCTTTTCCAGGATACTGCATGTCTAAATCCAACAAGAAGATGTTCTTCGAGATCTCTGAATTCGGAGGCTGCAAGCTAACCTCGTGTCTTCTATTACACAATTAGCTCAGTACACTTGCTCTGCACCTTTGCTGCCCACTAGAATGTAAGAGTCATGAGGATAGGGCCCAGGCTTGCCAGAGTCACCCTCACGACCCCACCCCCTGCTACAATGCCTGGCACATAGTGAGTGCTCAATGAATACTATTTGACTAATGGATGTAGTACCTTTTTGTTACAAAATGATTTCCCAATCCCCTGTACCCTAGTCTTAGTATAAAGATTTGTTTTTTATTGAGAAATGGCAAATAAGGCTTTGGACCCCCTGAAGATTAAATACTAAAATCCCCATAACAATTTTTTTGTTGGTGTTCTTATGGGACTGCGTGAATTCGAAGGACGTTTATAATGCCTCATAATGCTTTAGGAAGTGAGCCAAGAACTCCACCATCACTAGGAGTTTCAAAACCTTGAGAACTCTTCTCCTGGTGTGTTTAAGAGTATGCAGGCTCATTCTGCGCAAGGAATGTACTGGCTTATGTTGACATCTTTGTCTTTCCCTACCTCCCCACTAAGTACTATGGCAGTTTCTTTTCAGGGTCATACACGATTCCTGCAGCCTTTTTGGTGTGTGGAAGATAGCCCTACATGCTTCCCCCAGCTCACACGGCTCTAATAAGAGACAATCCCTGCAACACAGTACAGTTTCCCAGCAGGATAAAAGCTAGTTTCTAAAAGGTAATATTTCTCTCTTGAGAAAGTATAGTTTGTAACTCTGGCACTATCAAATTTCCAGGTCATCTTTTCTTGCTGGGAAAAAGAATCCTTATGAAGAGAAGTTGCTCCCTGGAGGGAGAAGAAGGCAACAATTGCCCCCTGAACCGACCCAGTGTCCTGGAAGGATGGTTACAATGGACCCCAGGGAGGTCGCCAAGCTGTTGGGCAAAGGAGGCATGGGTGGCCACAGAAGGGGAGATCCCTTAAATGGAATGACTCGCGTGGCCCTTCAGTAAAGCTCTCACAAGCCGACCAGTGCGGTCACCAGCCATGCTCTGATCATTTTCAAGTTGTTGAAGTTACTCAGCGGATTAATAGGATATTGCACTGGCTTCCTCAAATGCACATACACAGAATCACTTAATGCCATTTTCAAGGACAAAAAAAAAAAACAAACACAGAGAGAGAGAGACCGATCCAAACGCCCTGCAAGTGAATAGAGAATGATAACAATGTAAAACAGACCCATTCTCCTTGCCACCAAGCAGCGCTGCCCCACCGACCAAACAGCCAGCTCATGTCTCCTATCTGTCCAACAGGGAGAACATGTGATCTCTCATGGCGTCTGCCTTGTACACTTTCAACTCTCTGCTGTCTCATTTCTTCTTTGTTGGGTCACCTCAGAAATAGAGAAGGGGGCTGTGCTAAGGAAAGGTCCAACTGAAAGTGCACACCCAATTTCCAGCCTCATTCTAGGCCAGAGAACACAACAAGGCAACTTCTTTGTGACCTCTGGAGTTTACGTTAATTTTTCAAAAGTCTAACTAGATCTAGTAAAGGGAGGGAAAAAAAGCACTTGAAGTAGAATTGCCTCCTGGATGCCTGATTCAGGTAGAGGTTTACAAGACAATTATTTGGGCATATTTACCTAATGTCTTACCTGCTCTATTATCTGTTTTTTCAGATGTGTGCTGTTTTAGATTTTTAATTGCTCTTATTTACCAAATGTCTTATTCATTATATTATCTGGTTTTTCAGATGTGTCCTCTTTTGTATTTCACTGTAAAGAGAGTCTGGCCTAGCACAACTGGTGACTCGCTTAATAACCCAAGAACGATCAAGCACCCTGTCCAGGTTGAGCTCAGAGATTCCATAGCTGTGACTGGTGTTTCTTTATATCTTCATCCTTTATATCCTGTAAAAAGCATTGCTTTTTATAAGAACTAAATAGCTTGCCTTCAAAGGGAAAGTTTAAATACTGACAATTTATTTGATAAGAATCAAATATTTTTGTGTATCAAATGCCTTCAGATGTTCAAAAAGATTGTTCCTAAGGTATCCCCATCATTTTCTAAAAACAAACAAGCAAACACACAAACCTTCAGAATGTTTTGTAATTTAAAGAAGTTACATTAGTGCTTACATTTCCAAAAATACTCATGTGGATAAATATAGTCTAACACGTCCATGGGAAAAGTTAACAAGGGAAAAATATTTCCAAAAAATACAAAGTCAATGATAGACTGAATGAATGAATATAATATACTTGATAGTGTTTTGGATGTTCTATTTTATGTTTTGCCATTGTTTTTTTTTTTCACTCAAATACTAGACAGAAAAAATATTCTGGTATTTCTATTCTCTTCTAAGAAAGTCTAGGTTGCTTTACTTGTGGCCAAACACAAAGTTAGCTAGAATCCTTTAATAATATAGCTCACTGTATAGATTCAGATAAGCTATGGGAAAAATCATGTTTAACAAAAGATCATAATGACATAGAGAAAACACCTATAGCAGAGCACTTGCAGTGATAGCTTTTCTTCTCCTCTTTTTTTTAAAAAAGTTTTATTGTGGCTGGGCGTGGTGGCACATGTCTTATAATGCCAGCACTTTGGGAGTCTGAGGTGGGAGGATCACTTTAGCTTAGGAGTTCAAGACTAGCCTGGGCAACACAGCGAGACCCATCTCTACAAAATATTTTTAAAAATTAGCTGGGCATGGTGACATGTGCCTGTGGTCCCAGCTACTCAGGAGACTGGAGCAGAAGGATCTCTTGAGCCTGGGAGGCTGAAGCTTCAATAAGCCATGACTGAGCCACTACACTCTAGTCGCAACAGAGCAACAGAGCAACAGAGCAAGACTCCATCTCAAAAAATAAACATGAAAAAGTATTATCATCTTTTTATTTGACAAATTAATGATTGTATCTATTGATGGACTAAATGTGATGTTTTGATACATGAATTCATTGTAGAAGGATGTATATTGAAATCAGGCTAATTAACACAGCTATCACCTCAAATATTTATCATTTCTTTGTGGTAAGGACATTTAAAATTTTCTTTTAGCTATTTTGAAATACACAATACATTATTATTAACTATACTCTTTACGCTCTTCAGTAGAATGCAATAATTTTGTCCTCCTATCTAACTGAAACTTTGTACTGTTTTCCCCTTTTTACAACTACATTAACCCATCATGAGGACGTTACCCTCAGGACCTCATCTTACTCTGATTCCCTCCCAAAGGCCTGACTTCCAAATACCCTGGGGGCTAGGGTTTCAACATACGAATTGGAGGGGACTGGACATAAACATCCAGCCCAAAGCATATACAATCATCTTACAGGTCCTTACAGTATAGTTTCATTAGGCTATTTTATGAACTCTCAACTATAAGTTCCGTGTGTGCGTGTGTGTGTGTGTGTGTGTGTGTGTGTGTACCCAAAATACCAAAGGGTTCTTTTAAATTTCTCTGTCTCAAAACTATTTAAGAACTGATTGTCCTTGCAGCCACAACTATTAAGAAATACTTTCATACATTCAATTTAATAAGGTGATGGTCTATGTGGTTACATTACATTTTACAGATGGATCAGAAAGTATTCTAAGGGTTTAAAATTTTTTCTTGTAACTTTGAGGTTTAACGTCACCCAGGAGGACCCACAGAAACCAGACGTGTACACACTCTCACATGTTCATATTTAACTCACTTCAACAAATATTCACTGAGGCTAGGGGTCCTGGGTTTCAAAGATGAGTAAGACACAGTTCTTCAAAAAGCTTATAATCTGGGCAGAAATCAGTAAACAGATAGCCAACTGTTTTTTAATATAATAAGTATACAACTATCAATATGAACGAAAGGATCTGCGGGTACATGAGAAAAATTGATCCCCAGAAAATGTGTGGCAAGATGGTGGGTTCGCTTTATCTGTTGCTTCCCAATATTCAGTTTTACCATCGGGTAGGATTGTGAGGAATTGACCACCCCCCGCCCGGGGAGGGAGTAAGTTCTGGGAGTAAGTTCCACAGGTAAGTCTCCATAAGTATAAGCCCTTCTGCACAAACCAAGACCTTTTCAAATGATTAGTTAAAAAATGGACTTTGTCTACTATTTTCCGTCGTCTACAGGGACCGATTCAAGGAATCTAATTCAATCCAGCCAGAGGGAAATCTGGTACTTATGTTTGAAAGATGCCGTATCTCTCCCACTCGTTTCTTTCTATCATGAGACTTCTTAGTCTCTTTTTCCAGTCCACCCTTCTTCCAGGCCTTTCAGTGTCTGAGGGATCCACGACTCAGTCTTTGGTCTTCTTTCCTTCTCTACCTACTCTCACTTCCTTGGTGATTCCTTCAGTCTTGTGACTTTAATATTATGTGCCTGCTTTCAAATCTGAAATAGATATCACCCATCTATATTTCTCTTCCAAATGCAGACTCCTAGAGCCCTCTGCTCACTTAACAGCTACCCCAGGATGTCTAATAGGCTTCTAAAATTTAACACGTCCAAAACTCAAGTCTGGATCTTCCTCCCAAACCTGTTCCTACCAACAGCCTTCCCCATCTCAGATAGTGGCTTAGGCAGAAATGCCTGGAGTGATTCTCAACTCTTCTGTCCTCTCCATCCAGTCTGTCAGCAAATCCTGTTAGCACTATGTTCAAACTTTTCCAAAATCCTACTATGTCTATCACCTCCACAGCAACCACCCCAGCCCAGCCACTATCACCACTTCCCTGGGTCATTGAAAGAGCCTCCTGAGTGGTTTCTCAGATACCACTCTCACTCCGCTACAGTCCCTTTTCAACACAGCAGCCAGAGAGATCCTCTTACACTTTGAGTTGTATCATTTACTCTTGGGCTCGACATCCTGCTGATGAAAAGCCCTTGCCATGGGCTCATAAATTTGGGCCTCTATTGCTTCCCTGATCTAATCCCCCCCTACTACTCCTTCACTCATTGCACCCCAGCTACACTGGCCTCCCTGATGCTGTTCAGACGTGCTGGATGCTCCTGTCTGTGGTCTTTGTGCTGGTTGTTTCTCTGGCTGCAATACCCTTCCCAAAGCTGTTCATGCATCTCACTCTGCCATATCCTTATGTCCACTCAAATGCCACTTTCTTGGTGAAGCCTTTCTTGACCACCTTCTATAAATTACAACCTAGCCCTTCTTATATTACCAATCCTCTGTACTCTGAACTGTTTTTCTTTTTTCATAGACTTTATCATCATTTAACATACTGTATTAGTCTGTTCTCGTGCTGCTAATACACACCTGAGACTGGGAAATTTATAAAGAAAAGAGGTTTAATGGACTTACAGTTCCACATGGCTGGGGAGCCCTCACCATCACGGTAGAAAGCAAAGGAGGAGCAAAGTCACATCTTGCATGGCGGCAGGCAAGAGAGTGCACGTGCAGGGGAACTCCCTTTATAAAACCATCAGATCTCGTGAGACTTATTCACTATCATGAGAACAGCACAGGAAAGACCTGCCCCCATGATTCAGTTACCTCCCACCAGGTCTCTCTCACAACATGTGGGAATTATGGGAGAGATTTGGGTGGGGACACAGCCAAACCATGTCACATATTATGATTTTATGTATGTGTCTGTATATATGTATATACATTTTTACAGGATATCTTTCCCCATTTGAACATATGCTCCACAAGGACAAGAATCTTTATTTTTAGACATGTGGTCTTGCCAAGTTGCCCAGGATGGCCTTAAATTCCTGTGCTCAAGCAATCCTCTTGCCTTAGCCTCCCAAGAAGCTGGGACTACAGGTGTGTGCCACCACCTGACACCCAGCATCAAGGTCAGGAATCTTTATCAGTTGTATTTGACTGCTATATCTCAAGGGCCTAGAAAAGTGCTTGGCATTCAGTAGGTGTTCAATAACTATTTGTGAAATAAACTTAAAAAATTGGGAATCTAGTCTGAGGGCAAATCTAAGACACGTAGGAAAAAATTATGAGAACTGGATCTAAAGCCTTAATCAAATCATGCCTGAAGCACACATCATTGCTGGACTTTTTCAGTAGCCTAAATCCACTATTGAATTTTATTTTTTAAGCCAGTCTGGGTTCATTTTTCTGTTAATTATTAGCAAAGGCATTCTAAAGGATAGCCAAAGTAAAGGAAAGTTCAGAGATCTCATATAAGGAGGACCCTAAAAGGCAGAAAGGCGTTCATACTCCTTCACAGCCATGCCGCTTTTTAAGTGGCCTATGCTCCCTGTCTGCATTCTCATCAACTCTAAAAGGGATTCCACACCTACCCGTGACCTCACTCCGCTCACCAGGGACCTCCTGACTGGACACTGTTCAATTCTTCTCTTGTTTATCTTCCCTGTAGAATCTGTCTTCTCTGCAGTCGGTCCCACCCATTTCTCCTCCCTGCTTTCTGTGACATCACTTTTTCCTGGATTTCCCACTTTCATTCTGGAAACTCCTTCATTCCTCCATGAAAAAGGTCGGACATCTCATGAAAGTTGGTGTTCGCAGGGCTACGTCCATGAACTAAGTCGTCTCCTACCTATAGCCTTCCTGGGAGCAATCTCATCCACTCCCATAACTTCATCACATACAGACAATGTGCTGCGAATTCCCAGTGGTCTGTGGCCATCTCAGACCACAGCACTCATGGATTTCACAGACTAACAGACCGCTCCTCTTAGATCTCACACAGAAATCTAAATCTAAAACTCAAGAAATAGGATTTATTTATTCCAAAACAAATCCTGTTCCCATCTTGCTTATCTATTTGAATGCTCCCACGTGACCCTTCATCCTTTCTTTTCCCACTTCTAGTTGGTTCTCCAGCCATTTCTATTTTATTTATTTATTTATTTATTTATTTATTTATTTATTTATTTATTTATTTTGAGACAGAGTCTTACTCTGTTGCCCAGGCTGGAGTACACTGAGGCGATCTTGGCTCACTGCAACCTCTGCTTCCTGGGTTCAAGCCATTCTCCAGCCTCAGCCTCCTGAGTAGCTGGGAGTACAGACACACACCACCATATCCGGCTAAATTTTGTATTTTTAGTAGAGATGGGGTTTTACCATGTTGGCAAGGCTGGTCTCAAACTCCTGACCTCAAGTGATCCGCCCACCTTCACCTCCCAAAGTGCTGGGATTACAGGTGTGAGCCACTGTGCCTGACTACTTACTTATTTAGAGACAGGGTCTAGCTCTGCCTTCCATGCTAGAGTGCAGTGGTGCAATCATAGCTACCCGTGGCTCAAGGGATCTTCCTGTCTCAGCCTCCTGAGCAGCTAGGACTACAGGAGACAGGGTCTTGGTATGTTGCCCAGGCTGCAGTGCAGTGGCACAATCATAGCTACTTCTGGCCTTGAGCAGTTTTCCTGTCTCGGCCTCCCAAAGGGCTGGGATTACAGTTGTGAGCCACCATGCCCGCTCTATTTCTGTTTAAAATTGATCTCCCAGCTTCAAGTCCCAGCCTCTGCCTTTTTCCTGTGAATCCTTTCACTAACTGCCCCTTATCGCTGAAGACGGCACTGCACCTAGGGGAGATTTTGAAAATGGGGTGCAGTATTTTTGGTTATCACAAAGATTATGAAGCAGTGTGAGCGTTTGATAGTCAGGTTCCAGGGAGCTAGATGCGCCGTAGTACCTGGGGCACCCATATGTCTTTCACAACTCTCAGATGTCTTGCCAGTTACTAGTGTAGTGCTACCAAGCAATCACATATTGAAATAATTTTCTTTTTATTTCTTCTTTATAATTAGGCCTTCGGTTGACTTTTGATATATTATGATTAAATAGGTTGTACTATCTATAAATTTTATTTTAGCATAATGAAAATGATGACATGACTTATTTGCTATAAAAGACAACACTCTTCAGATAAAGTCTAGAATCACCAATCAACACCACAAGTTGCCAACTGGTGGCTGACATACCTAATGTGATTCATGTGCATATTTTGTTTGATCTAGGGTTGCCAGCCAAGATACAGGACACCTTGTTAAATTCCAATTTCAGATCAATGGCAAATCATACTTTAATATATCTCATGCAATAGTTGGAATATACTTATACTAAGAAGCATTGATTGTTTATTTGATACTCGAATTTCACATGGCATCCTGTTCTTTTATTTGCTAAATCTGGCAATTCTAAGCTTCTTGTTTTCATTTTTGGTTTTCGGTCAATTTTTAAAATCGGTAGATTTTTACGTTAAGATTTGATCTCTGGATTTCTTTGAAAGAGCAGAAGGTCTAGATTTGACCTACTTTCTTGCACGAAAACAGACAGCTGGAGTGAAGTGGGAGCTTCTCCTCTTAGACGGGGCCTGCTCACCACAGTTCACCACAGTCCCCTACCCCGTATTCTGCCCAACACTGTGACAAGTAAAGCATTGCCACTAATCTAAGTATTTTCTGTTAGACTCTTATAGCTAAGAAGAAAGTGAAATATTTCTTTTAATCATTCCTTGAATCCCTTAAAAATGAAAAAATAAAAAAATCAATAGGCCCACATGTTTCTTAAAAAAAAATGGGAGGAAATACATTTTTCTTTGAAGAAATGAAGAATTTTCCTATGTGTTTTCTTACCCTGGACCAGTTTCACTCAAAAGCTGGGAAACATTTAAGTGTGCAACGTCTTCCCTGAGCTGTTTTCAGATTGGTATAACCACAGCTGCAAATGTGATTATGTCACTTTCCCGATTAAGTAGCAAAACCCCTCAGTAGCTCTCCATTTTCTCAACTTAAAAATCCAGACATTTTTAACATGACCCAAAAGCCCCTCCCAGCTTCGTTTGTTCCTCCTCTCACTTGCTGTCAATTAATCCACTTTCGAAAGTTTTAGTTTCAAATATTCACCAGTTCTCTTGTTCCTTCTTGCATGTCTAGGGAAAGCTCTTCCTCCTTCCCATCTTTCAAGTCCCAGCTAAGACATTACCTCCTATGAGAAGTCATCATTCCCTGAACCTCGCTTCCCTACCTCCAAATCCGGGGTAGGTCTCTCCTGTGAGTTGTCAAAACTTACACACTCCCACTGTGTTATAATTGCCCTTTTACCTCTTTGTGTGCCCCACCAGACTGTAAGAGACCTGGATTTATTCACCTTTCTTGCTCCAGGGCTTGGTACATAGTAGGAGCTTGATACCTGTGGAAATGCCAAACAAATGAACAAAGAAAGGGAATTCCAGGCAAAAGGAACAACATGAGCAAAGGCACAGAAGTATGACGGTGCATGTATGTGTTTGGGAAATAGTAAGAAGTTAGGTGGGTGGTGCTGTTCTTGGTGATATGGCATAAATCTGGAAAGGATGTGGTATCAGACAGTAAGTGTTTTGGAAAACAAAGACTAAGGAGGATGAACTTTCCTTTGTAGGCAATACAAAGGCAAAGGTGGGTTTAAGTAGGAAAAACACATGAGCAGATGTATTAATATGTGGCAAAATTGATGATAAAACAGAAATTCCACATTTTTCTCTTTCTTCTTTTCCTTCAGTTAATTTTTATTTCTAGCACTGATGAAATTGAGAAGATGGAGAGAGGGAACCTGGGAGAGAAGAGAGCATACTGATTTTAAAACACAGGAGTTAGAGTCAGACATGTGTGAAGTTTAAATTTTTGGCTCTGTGTGAATTTTCTTAACTCAATTTCCAACACTGTTTTCCCAGCTAGAGATGTTAGGATGAGGATAGAATAACAGTCTCTAACCTTCTTTGGAGGGTTGCGAATGGTTAAGTTAAACAATGTGTGCAGATTGCCAAGCACAGAGTTTATATAAAATAAGTGTACAAAAAATGTTAGCTGCCTCATGTGGTCCATGCGCAGTTCGCCTCCATGGGCTGCTTCTGGGAGGAAAGCAAAGAAGAGAGGAAGTTGCAGTTGAAAATGGAGGGAACTGCTCCCGCTCCGAACAGAACAAATTGATATTCACTGATGCTTCCTCCTCTCTGACACCAATTCAGTAACATTCCTTTTGCTTTCCTCCTACTTTAAATTGGCTGTCTAAAATAAGGATCATCTTCAGGCAAAATTGTGGTATGTAGACCTCACCAAGGGTCTTTGCTCATAACTTCCTGGTCCCTGAGGCCATCATGAGCGATTCTGACCCACGTGAGACACCCCCAGCAGCGAAGCTGTTCTCCTCCTGCCCCTGACTCCTGGGCAGTTGTTCCTCTGGCCTAATCTTTTCTGTCTGTATCCTGTTCCCTCCAGTTCTACAGAGGTGACCAAATGCAAACCAACCAATTCATTCACAGTGAAGGGGACAGTGGATGAATGCCAGCTCCCTCTCACATCCCAATAAAGGCTTGTTGAGTCTCTACAAAAGGAAATGAATGTTCTTGGGTTTTCAGACTCCAGAGGGAGGCGTGAAGGAAACACAAGGAGCTGAAGGTTTCCAGAAGAGACCTTGGAGCTCAGCGCTCAGAGCACCTCTGCCTGCCTGTATTTGTTTTAACCTGGGAACTGCAAGATTTCCTTCAGTTCTGAAGATGGGGAAAAGAAGTTTGAAAACCAGCAACCCGATTCAGACATTTTACACAAAAGGAAACTGAAGACCAGAGAGGTTACATGGCTTGAGTAAGGCAACCCAGCAGCAGAATCAGGACCAGAACCCAGGTCCAGCTGACACCCAGCCCACAGCTCTGGCAGCCAAACACCTCTCCAGGGAAATGGCTGTGCCAGTGGCTCAGACTGTGGCAGGGCTGCAGAGCCCCTGGTTAGTTGACACCATTGCCAGTTAGCTAGGGCCTCCCCTGACCTGTTCCGACCCACCAGTTGGGTTAGGACTGCAACTATGACCTGTGTCCAAGGGCCCAGGGATACCTTGAAAGCTCAGACCTGCTGTGCCTGTTGCTGAGACCCTTGGCATTTTGCCTTACTGTGCACATCGCCATTTAACCTGGGCAGACTTCATTTGGGAAACTCCGTTTCTGAAAATGACTGCATTAAGAGAACTGAAAAGAATGTTGCATTTTCTTTTTTTTTTTTTTTGAGACGGCATCTCGCTCTGTCGCCCAGGCTGGAGTGCAGTGGCCGGATCTCAGCTCACTGCAAGCTCCGCCTCCCGGGTTCACGCCATTCTCCTACCTCAACCTACCGAGTAGCTGGGACTACAGGCGCCCACCACCTCGCCAGGCTAGATTTTTGTATTTTTTTAGTAGAGACGGGGTTTCACCGTGTTAGCCAGGATGGTCTCGATCTCCTGACCTCGTGATCCGCCCGTCTTGGCCTCCCAAAGTGCTGGGATTACAGGCTTGAGCCACCGTGCCCGGCCCCCATAGAATATCGCATTTTCTAAAGAGGGCAGATGGAGACGATCTGTAACTCTGATGGAGTGAATGAATGAATGAACATTGTTGAGTGCCTGTTTGTGCCAGTGGCTCTCCAACGTGCTTCCAGAGTTCTGAGTAAAATCTCATCTGTTCCCTGTGACCCAAACCTCCTGCCAAGTCTAGTCTTATTCTCACTTCACATGTGAGGACGCTGGAGATCTGAGGGTTAAAGTGACTCGCCCAGGGTTACATCAGATGTGGATTTTGCCCAACCCCCAACTGCATCTGAGTGCCCCGTTACCCAACAGCTGCCACTCCAGGTGGTGTTTTGGTTGATGGATAAGGTCACTCATACAGACTGTTTCTTGCCAAATATTGTATGTGCACTGCAATGACTTACTGAAAAAAAATATTTCCAATAATACTGTTCCACTAAATATCTAGTAGCAATAGTGGAAGGGCGTCATCCCTGTTGTTGGGGAAACTCCTCCCTTTTGATCCACGTTTTTCCTTAAATTACCTGGGGTATTCAGTGGGGTGGCTCCTGCTCCTGCAGCCGTCTGGTTACCTGACTGTGACCATGGTACTTGAACACTGATCTGGAGTAACTCTCTCTGCTTCACCTATAGAAAGAGAGTGAATTGGGTTCTCTCTCTCTCTCTTTCCTCCCACATATGTATACATATGTATGTGTAAAAAACATTTGTGGTCTCCATTAGTGCTGTTCAACTATTTCCAACTCTCTGCCTCTGGTACATCTGCCTTCTTGTCCCCTGTGAGTACGTGGGGTCATAAGACTGGTTCTGGCCAATGAGTTTGATGATAGGTGATATGTGTCACTTCTGGGCTGAGCTTTTCATAATTGCTGGCAGAAAAACTGCAGACTGCACTTCTCCTCTGCATGTAAGCAACAAAATCTGAGGAGGGGCTGCTCCATCACCTGGACCCCTGAATGACTTCGATGGGCAGACGACCACCGGCACCCCACAAATCTGCAGTGGACATCAGCATTGACAAGAGCTGCTCAGTTGTTTTAAGCCCTTGAGAATGCGGGGCTGTGTGTCAATGCTGTATAAGCAGCCTCGCCTGGCAGATACACATTTACAGACCCAAATACTTTTTGTGCAAATCCCATTTCTTTCTCCAAATAGACCTAGGAGGCAGGTACTATTGCCATGCCCATTTTACAGATGAAAAAGCCCCAGCTGAGAGAAGTTAATTAAGTTGTCTAAGATCACTACAGATGGTTGAGACAGTTTTCCATTCCATATCTCTGTAGCTCCAACTCCTGGTCTTAATCAACACACACCCTCTGTTCTCTCTGCTTAGGTGCTTTCTAAGCCAGGAAGCAAATAACATTTGTTACACATTTTCCCAAAACATGTTTTTGCTTCATCATGTCGCTTACCCTCACTCAACTTTATTACTGTATTCAAAAGCCACATTAAAGAAGGAAAATTTGGTTTTTAACAAACTATTATAGCATCATAAATTATAGTTCAATGGTTGACATTCTATCACTTTCTAGAAAATGTGATCTGGCAAATATAAATCCTTCTCACAGCAAGTAGCCCTTAGCTAAGAAAATTACTTTTATTAACCAAAAAATTATTCTTAGAATTGATGGCTGTGTAGATGACCTTTGGCTTACTGTAATACAGCAATGTGACTACCACAGTAAAAATGCCAGAGCAAGACAGGTCCCACAAAAGGCAATAAAGGAACAACATTCCAAAGACAAATACACTTGAGACACATCTGACAGCCATGGGAAGGGGAGAGTAATCAGTTATAAGAAATGACAGTGATTTGGCAGCCTCAGTTACTTTAACTGACAGGACAAATAAAACTAATGTAAATTTTTTTTTAAAAAAAGGAGTGAGTCATAAGAGCTACAGATATAAATCAAAGTTAGTTTTGGCCTTTGATTTAAATCTATTGGGCATCCCTCTTTTTTCAGGGCACTGAGGTTGGTGTTTCCCTGTTACAGACATTAAAATGTTTCTAGTTCTTCTACTAATTTTTCCTTGGTTATCTGATTTAATCTGGGTTTTATTCTGCTGTTAATCCTCTCAGACTTACTTTGCCCTTCAGATATTCTCTTTAAGGCATGTCCTCATCTAAGCATGTTTATGGCTAAGTGCAAATCCTCTGTGAATTTAGGCGAGAATATAAAGGACGATCCATTAAAATAGTCATTGTTTTTTCAAATGCAACCGGCTCTAAAAAGATTGGGAGATATTGTATTGTTTTTGGACTTTCTCACTTTGGACTTTCTCAATTTGGACCCCAAAATGTTAACATGACTTACTTTAAAATTCCTCAGATACTCTCATGGAGGCAGAAATGAAAATCCCTCTTAAGTAATGTTCACATTTATTCTGTGAATAAAAATAAGAATTCCAAATAAAAAGTCTTGAAAACTTTAGGGAAATCTTTCCTTTGATTTGTTTCTTGGGAAGCTTATCTATTAAAATGCGTCAAGTGCTATAAATACCCTTCTCTTGATTATAATTCTTCACCTAGCATATCACTACTAGAATTGGGATGAACAAGCTCCACTTTATCTGTTGGTCAAAGACAAGGGTATTGGGATTCTTGCTAAAGAACAGGACATAAATCCAGGGCTTTTGAAGTCTTTAGTGGCTCAATGTTAAAACTTTGCTTCCTCAAGATGAAAGTTCAAACACAATTTAGGTCAAAGGTTAAAGAAGTCTGCCACTTCAGTGGGCAGATAAGGGTTTTGAAGGTTTCAGCTGAGGCCTGGTGACTGGGCCAGGCAGGGAAGAGGGAGGATAAAGGAGACCCAGCTCCACCCTCAGTTATCTGCCTCCTGTTTCCTTAAGAACTAATGTTCATTAAACTCCTCTGATTTAATAAAGAAAAAAAAATTCACAACCAAAAAAGTAAATCCTACCTTTGTTCTGGCAAATTAGGTCAGCATCCTCTGTTCCTGCTGTCAGTTTTCTGCAGCTTAGGTTTCACAGTGAGTCACAGGTACGTATGAAATTGCTTGATTTAACTTTTCCTTCTTCCCCATCTGAGGACTCCAGGGTCTCTTAGTCAGACAGTGATTGAGTTGGCGGGTGTTTCTCTTGGAAGACGTCTAAGTGCAGACAGCGGATCTGAGGTCTACCTTTGCACAAGCTTGATTTGGAATTGAAGCATCCCAAACATACAAGCTGCATGCAGAGATGCCACGGCCACATAAAAGCAGCTTAGCAGCCTGGAAACTTTATTTTTTTACAACCCATTTTAATGGGATTGGATCCACTGGTATAAATTTCACTGAGCCTGCCTTTTAAAGAAAGATATTCATTCACATTTTCCCTAGACGTCTGGTTCTCTTCCCAAACTCATCAATATTGCCATTTAGCACTCTGTGTTAATTGTAAAGCCAAGATAAGGATTTTCTTATATAAGCTGTAAGACAATGGCAACCTTTGGATATAGTTCTGAGGCAGCAAGGAAGACTACAGACACAGACTATAGATGTCAGTGCAAATACAGAAAGTAAATCTTTCCCCTACACAGCAGATGAGGTGGCATTCATGATTTCCTCCACGTGCGTGGCCTCAGGGAAGGAGACAAGGAGTCCCAGGGCAAGATTTTTATAAGGGAGGACTCAATAATCAGTACAAAAGATGATTTCACGTGCGTGGTCCCATAGCTACAGCCAGGGAATAAGAGTTAGGAATTCTTGGGTCTTGTGATTACATCTATTGCCAACTCACTCTACATTTGAGTCTTGGTTATTCTCCTCTGTTTCATGAGTATAAATGAGTACGACTCAGTCATCAGGCCAGTGTAAGAAACCTATGGGAGGGGCTATATTTCCCCTCCATATTAGGCACCCTCTTAGAAATGCCTTTATGTATTCCTTCCCCTGTTCGCATTGGTAGAAAACAGTGCAGGGTGTGGCGGGGCATGGAGCTGGCACCCTGAAGTGAGCAAATATTCTTCAAGTCACACAGCTGTGACCCCAGTTCCCCACTTCTCTTCTTATGTGTCCCCAAAGCTTTCTTGAGCTGTGTTAGAAAGATGCATTGCCATCGGTTAGAAGTGCTTCTGTCTTAAAACAAAAATTCTTACCTCAAACCACAGATAAGTCTATTGGAGAGGAAATTAAAGAATGGGGGCCTGAAGGCTAGCATTGGTTTTAATTACATGCACTTACACAGCACTCTCCACACCTGGACTAAAGCAGGGCTTCACAAGCACATGAAACACCTGGACATGTTGCTGAATTGCAGATTCTGATTCAGGAGGCCTGGGTGGCTCTGAGATTCAGCATTTCTAGCAAAGTCCCAGATAATGTGATGTTGCAGGTCTCTGGCCCACACTTGAGTAGCAAAGAAATAGAATATACCATCTAATTGCCCTCTTCCTTTTCCCAAAGCAGAGAAGTGGTATAATTTGTACTTAAGAGTGAGGATCCTAGAGCTGGACTTTCTATGTTCAAATGTTGGCACCAGCAAGTGTCAAGATTTGAAAATAAGCAATAATTACTTAATGTCATTAAGCCTCCATTTTTTCCTTCGGGAAAATGGGCTGATAGGAGTATTAACCAAGAAGGTATCTTGGAAATCCAGATAAGAACTGATGAGGGCCTAAAATAAGTCTCTGGTAATAGGGGTTGGGAGAAGAATTTATGTTCCAGAGACACAAAAGAAGTCTGACTGATAGGACTGAGCAAGTGTGGGAAGCGAGTATGGGAAGGAATCAAGGGTGATACCCAGATTTCTGGAGTGAATGGCCAGGCATTCGTTCCAGCCACTGAATACACAAGAAGGTGCATGTGGTGAGTGGGGGAGAGGGTGGCATTGGGGAGAAATGATGAATACAGTGTTGTACACATTGATTTGGGGATCTGGGCTGGAGACACAGGTTTGAGAGAGCTCACCATGGAAAACCAAAGGGGGTGACAAGAAAGAAGAAGCTGGGACAGAACTCCAGCTAACACATGTACAGGGAGTGAGCGGCAGAAGAAGACTGACAAAAGAGACTGAGAACGAAGTATTGGAAAAGTAGGCAGAAAACCTGCAAAATGTGATACCATTTCAGCGGGGAGGTTGGAAAATGGTAACACTGGCAAAGAAAGGGTGAGTAGACAAGGAAGCACGTTTAGAAGAGAACAGAGTAAATTCCATATTGGATACACTGCTTTTTTTGTTGTTTTTTGGGGTTTTTTTTTTGAGACAGGATCTCGCTCTGTTGCCCAGGCTGAAGTGCAGTAGCATGATCTCGGCTCACTGCAACCTCTGCCTCCTGGGTTCAAGCGATTCTTGTGCCTCAGCCTCCAGAGTAGCTGGGACTACAGGCATGCACCACGATGCCCGGCTAATTTCAGATACACTAGTTTTGAGATGTGAGAAAACTAAATAAACTAAGTAGGGATTTTGAAATACACTGTGGATGCATCAGTAGAACTAGGCAAAGACCTCTGACAGTTAGCAACATTTAGATGCAATCATAAAAGACCAGAGAAGTGAGGGGGCAGCAACCGGAAAACGTCTGGGGAAGAAAGGCCAGAAAATACACAGAAAAGATATTCACAGAGGGTGGTCAGTGGTGGGTATGGCAGCTAGAAGAAAAAGGAGGACTTGTGTGTCACAGGCAATTTTTGTTTTTAAAATGTGACAATTCAAAAAACTATAAAAACCTTCCTCTATGAAAAAAATAAAAAATCTTTAAAATTGTTTAATATAACATTATGAGTACTATAGATTGAAAACATCAGTGAAAATTTGGAGGAAACTTTGAAATCTGCATCTGTATAACAACCACTCCACTAACTAAAAAGTTCAATAAAGCAAGTCTTGTAAGCAAAATAGCAAATAATTGGCCTGGATACTTTTTGATAGAATAGGCCAAACTGCTAGATAGAATAGGCCAAACTGCTAGATAGAATAGGCCAAACTGCTAGATGAGTTTCAGGCACATGTGCCTGAGACCTCAGTTATGCTCCTTTTAGTACAGAATTTTTGGGTTTTCTTTTTTACATCAGCTATGATGATCCACCTTAGATAACAGCCTCAATTGTTCTTCTAATTTTTCTTGCTCTTGTAGCGACCAGAAAATCAGCATCAGTCCCTAGATCTGGAAATATTGAACTAAAAATTCTGTGATATAATTAAGAACATAACCTGGGCTGATGGCAAAATGAACAGCAAGACTTGGGAATCCGACCTTGTCCTGTTCATCTTGACATCCCAGCCCTTTGCGAACCCGGAACCCAACCCACAGGGGCACTTCACATATGTTTGTTGAACAAAAGGCAACATAAAATATTGCATTTAACAAGCTCTGCTCAAATCCCACTACTTCAGAGGGCTTTTCCTGATGAATCCCACTCTCGGAAGCCACTTTGTACTCATGGATTTCTATATAAGCTTTTAATCTTGCCATCTTGCAATTATTATTATTCATGTGTTGTTTTTAATTATTCTCCTATTAATTTGTGTGTATGTATGTGTGTGTGCTTGCACATGTACGCGGGCTTTACTTCCTCAATTCACTACAAGTCCTGTAAGTCAGATCCCTTATTTTCCTCTGCTTTGAATTACCCAAAGTGCCTTATGCAAGTCTGGGGACAGTAGTTACTTGTAGTTGAAATATCTCTCCTCCACTTAGACTGCACTGTTAAATATTTCAGTCATCGCCAATAGTTCTTTTGTCCCTAGGATGCATGCCATTCTACTTCACAGAAAAATAAAAGGTTTGACATATGTGAGTGCTAAGATTTCATAATAGAATGAATTTCTAAAAGAGCAAATACTTAATTCTTCTTTATAAGTCTGGTAGACACTTTATTTACTTATTTATTTATTTTTTGCCAGAAGACCTCCATGTATACCTAATAATGCCCGGTAGGTGATATGAGACATTCATGTGAGGGTTCTTACACATCAGACACAACCTGCACTTTAACTCTGTAGATCACAGGTGAAACCACGCTCCCTGGCTACACAAAAAAACAAAAATATTATGGGAAAGAGCCAAAGCAACAATCATATAAACTAATGAATTCTTTATGGTTTGCTTAAACATAGACATTTCCCTGGTAAGGATTCATTCAAGAAAAATCTTCTTTGGAAGCAGAAAGTTTTCCAAGTCAGAGAAGAATAAATCAGTTCTGCTAGATAAAAGAATATTTTAAAAGGCCAGGTGCTGCTGGTTCACACTTTGGGAAGTGCAAACACCAAAAGGCAGTATCTGTTTTTACTTTGATAACCATAATTACCATCTTCATGTGATTAATACCACTAAAATTTATGCCCTCTATCAGCTTAACATAATATTCATTTATTTATTCATTCAACAAATATTTCTTGGGTTCCTAGTACATGTCAGGTACTGATCTAAGTGCTGAGGATACAAGAGAAGAAACAAAATCCCTGTCTCTAGCTACCACGTTCTGGTTAAATAAAATAATATTAGCACAGTGGGATTATATATGTAAACTATAAGAAATTACTAAAGGGTTAAATTTTTTTGAAAATTGCTGAAGATTTAAAATTTAAAATAACACTGTAGGAAATTGAAGACATAATTTTCATTTTATATAAAAATTTTAAATCATTTTTGCTGCACTATTTTAAGCCCACCAAATAATAACCACCTAAAAGAACTGCTACCTAATTCTTACACAAAAGGCATGTTGAACCTCTTGGGAAATGCACATTTTCCTAATTTTTGGGCTTTTATAACAGATTACCTGGGGTCTTCCAGAATATACAGCATGATAACATATCAGGTTAATTAAAATAGAATCCTTTCTGAGATTAATAATAAATAATTTACTTAAAACTTTAATGACATATCAAAAATGAATTTCAGTCCAGGCAAACTAGCTTTATTTGTATCTGTGAAGCTGCTAGGATGAACAAAGGCTTCTGGTACAAAGCACTTAACTCTAGCTCAACACAGATAGCTGGGTTTTGAAAAGAAGACCATTTGACTGATGGATTCTTTTGGCCTACATGTTGACCTTATTGTTGTGTTTCCCAAAGCTGTTCATGTTGCGGTTATTGTAATAAAGCTCAGCTATTGAAAATCTGAAGCCACGCATCATAGCATACGCTTATTGTATGACATGTTTATTATTTTTCTTTCTGTTGGTTTTATGGTACATTCCCACAGTGACGCATGAATAACTATTATATATTTGTTTTCGAGGTGTGTGGATTGCCTCAAAGATAGACAACTTTTGCCAGCTTCACCTGTGGTTGTAAGCTCATTAGAATTCCAAGAACCATGAAGGACTACAGGAAACCTAGTACCTTTGAGCAATATGGCTTGATTTTCCTAGCCAAAGACTTTATTTCAAAGATCTTTTATAAATAGTACTATCAACTTGTTTATTTCCTTCCTCTGTTACAAACAAGAACATATGAGTTATGTTACGGAAATATCAATCTTCTAAACTTTCTTTATTCACCCTTTTGAGAATACTAGATCCTTCAGAGGAATCATTTATTTTGGTGTTTCTTCTTAAAAAGAAAAAGTCCACACTTGTTGATTGCTGTGAGGACAGAAAAGCCAACTCTATGGTTTGTTCATATTATCTGTTTAATATAGAAGCAGTAAACCCGGAAAAAAATACTTTTAACATTTGCTTACAAATACTGTTTAGAAAGCAGTTTGAGTTTAAAGTACCAAATATGAGAGAATCTACTTGGTTAATATTTTTGAGATCTGCTACTTTGTCACATTATTTTTTTCAACCAGAGACTTTGGCTTTCTCATTAGTTCTTCATTAAGAGTCCCTGGATTGCCTCAAAATACAATCCCTTAGACAAATTAGGTTGCCTTTTAAAAAAACACCAGCAACAGAAAGCCCAGTAGGAAAACAAGCATTATTCTAGAAAGCAGCAACCCTGGAAAGACAGTTTTGTTAGTGGAAACACATTAGTCTTTCACAAACTAAGCAATGATGATATTTACAGAGCAGTTTGTAAAAGGTCAAACGCTCATCTTCTGCCAACAAATGCAAGGAAAAGCAGGTACTCCGGCAGGTTTTTCAAGCAGGGATCTATGGACACGTTTTCAGGAGTCAGACTTTCAGGATATTTAAAATAATTTTAATAGTTTTGTTTCAATAGCAGAGTAAAGATGTAAAAACTCAACCTTTTAGCAGTTCTAAAGATGGAACTTTTCTTTGCAGTGATAATTCTCAAATGGAAGACATTTTAATAGAATAAGATTCGAATTTTTAGGTCAGCGTTTCTCAAAGTGGACTCCACTGATGTGTTGTGGGGTTTCTGAAGATGATTCTATCCTTTCCAAGGGGGTCCAGGCATTATTCCAGTTTGAGAACCGGTGCTCTGCGGTGTGAACCGTTCCATGCTGCAGAAGGGGCCGGCAAAGGCAGAGGGCGCCACCGTGAGGCCCCCATTTCAACGCTTGTCATTTCAATTGTGGTGGGTTAGAGATCACAGAGAAGCAATGCTATCTGCTGAAGAGACATCAGACAGTGTAGTAAAAAGGGTAATCCATTTATTTTCAGAGAAGTTTTCCACTCAGAGATCATACACGCTGCAGATCACAGAAACACATGCAAGCATGAAATTTAATTTTTAGTAACTCTTTCCCAGGGCTTCCACAGAAAGCAACAGTGAAAGGAAAATGATAATCATGACAAGGCAATTACAGAGAGGTTTGGGGAAAATGAAAAATTTTGAAAACAGGTAGTTTAAAATTGCTTTAATTAAAAAATAATGCAAGCTGCATTATTTTAGCTCAAAAGACCAAAGTTAACATCACAGAGACAACACTTTTAAACTTTAAGATAGTTGAGAATGATTGATGCACGTATTTTTTCCCAGAAGTGATTTTTTTCCCCTAGTGATTCAGAATCTATAAATGTGGTCAATATTGACTTACCAGGCTCCCAACAGATGGAATGAAACATGTAGTAAAACAAAAGCAATACACTTGTGCTTTAGGCATGAAATGAGTGAGAGATTAAGCTGAGGCTTCCCTGTATTATTAAGAGGAAACAAAGTGGATAATATTAATGCTTATGCACAACTGCATGGCATTTGCAGCAAATAAATATGGCAAACCCAAAAAAGAAGGAAAGAAATTAAAAGACCCAACCATTCTTTTTTCCCAGGGCAATTATTCCCTTTCCTTTAATTTTCAAAACAATTAAAGGAAAATTTTTTTTAATTATGAAAAACAAAAATTAAAAAGTTTCTATTCTTCTTAAGTTTTCTGACCACTCCTTTTGATTGCATGTTTTCAAGTATACACTGAGGGCACATTTGTTTCAAAAGAAAATTATGATTTGGCTTGTCTAACAGTGCTAAGAAAGAATGCTAATACAGTAAAATACTGACTTGAATTCTCCAATACTTACTTAAACACTTCCCAGGCAGGATGGCATTTTTCCTGATGGTAAAAGGTACAATGCAATGAAAATTCAAATTGTATATAATAACTATGACATGATATTGTCATACTGATACATAGGTGATTTTCCTCCATAAAAAAAAATCTTTGGAAAGAACTTTTAGCTGAAGTATGGGCCAAAATGGCAAGTTTTCCCTGAAAACACTAGATGAAATAGTATTTTATTTTATAGTATATATATATATATATATAATGTAAAAATCCATTTATCAATGTTTTGGTTTTGGTTGTTACCTTTTGTTGCAATGATATAATGCTTTCTAGGGCCAGTGGAAAGAAGCAAAGATCAAAGAAGTAAATTCTTACATGTCAGGTTTTCCCAACCATCATCACTGCAACAAAATAATTTGTCAAATTGTCAAAATTTACAGCCATCCCAGACACGGGAAATTTTGACCAAGTTTGTGCCTTCACCCAGTGCTAATCTCACTCCCAGAGCTGTAAACATGATGGCCGAAGTGACAGCCTGGCTACAAATCCGTCTGGCAGCTTCATTAGACATCTCTCGCCTGACTGATTAAACTGCATTTAAGACCCATTTTTATTTTTTCAAGGCTTTTGTTTAAATTAAAAGGTTGTGTTTTCAAGCAAATGATCCGCTGTTCCTTTCCATCCAGGACCGTAATACAGTTACATTATTACTAGTGTTACCCAAAGGAGAAGGAGTCAGATGCCCTGCACACCAGCCAGGGGCTCCTCCCCTGGGGACAGCCGGGACACTGGGAAGAGGGACTGTTTATTTATTTGCAGAAGAACCTAGTGAGGAGGCCTGGCTGGTGAACATTGAAATTGTCATCAAAGACCTAATGGCCTCCTAATGGGAAAGTTTGGTTCAATATTAAGGACATACCAGCAATTTCAAGTCATCCTTTAAAACTGTAGCAGTAACTTTTTCTTGAAGTGGATGCTTTTTCATAAATCTTGATATTTTATCACTGTCCATGCTTAAAAAAAAACAACTAAAATGTCAGCTTTCTCATAACCCAAACTGCTGCATCAAGAAAATATAATGGAAACACATGCTACACTGTAAATAATATTTGCTAACTTTTTCTGTAATGTATCAGAAGGTTCATATTATGAATAAAACAGAGGGCAGATCGACGCTCCTGAGTCCCTATTGCGGGCATTCAAGCCAAACAAGGAAAAATTCAGGAAACTTCACTGACACTTTCCTGTGGTTTTTCTGTTGGTATGCGTGGCAAATACAGAAGAAGCATCTGAGAAATCATTCCTGAGCTGTTTTAACTTCATGGGCGACCACTGAAGGCTGTTACCCATACATTTCACAGTAGGCACAAAAGCAAGAATATGGGCCAGGCGCAGTGGCTCACACCTGTAATCCCAGCACTTTGGGAGGCCAAGGTGGGTGGATCACGAGGTCAAGAGTTCGAGACCAGCCTGGCCAACATGGTGAAACCACCTCTCTATTAAGAAGATAAAAATTAGTCAGCGTGGTGGTGTGTGCTTGTAATCCCAGCTACTTGGGAGGCTGAGGCAGGAGAATCGCTTGAACCCTGGAGGCAGAGGTTGCAGTGAGCCAAGATCGCGCCACTGCACTCCAGCCTGGGCGAGAGAGCAAGACTCTGTCTCGGAAAAAAAAGGAAAAAAAAAAAGCAAGAATCTAAAAACTAGTGACTGTGTTTCCAGGGAAATCTGCCTACATACAAGAGAGGGAGAAACTGTTTGCTTGCAGCCTTGTTTGTGCCTTTACCTCGCAGTGTTTGTCCTGTTTATAATGTTTGTCTTTACTTCATAATGTATTTACCATGCCTCAGTGTGAGACCAATGCCTTTGTCATGTGCTGATGAAACAAGTGAGGTCAGGATGCATCTACACAGGTAGTGGGATTGATCCTGGAAACTAAAGTCTTATTTCCTAGTGCTGATATTTCTCATTTGTTAGTTATGGAATTTTAAGCTTTTATCTGTTATGAAATTCTATGCAAAATTGATTTTTGGATTAGATTTCATCTGTCTTTTTTTTTTTTTTTTTTTACATTTTCAATTATAATTAAATCCTCTGTAATCATCAAGGGTTGAGTAGAACTGGTGTTGGCAAACTCCTACTGAGCATCAGTAACTCAGTGTGAACAGGGTTAGTGAACCATATTAAAGGAATAGTATTGCCTTTTCATTTTCATTTCAATGAGATTCAACTTGTAATAAATATATTTGCATACTGATATCGCAAATAAAATCCAAAAATTACACACACACACACATACACACACACACCACAGACAACAATAACAACAACACATAGACACTTTCACATACTTGGAATGTAAACAATTTCCAGATCTTCAAGAACATTGCTAGACTCTCTATACCAAAAAGCCCAAGTTCTTGAACTGCATTCATGTAAGCCTATTTGAGGGAGACTGCTCCCAATGATGTGTAAGGAGTTTATATACGGACACTGATGAGAAAAGAGAATCGACGTTTTGAACTTTAGTAACTTTTCCAATGTTCATTTCCTTTCTTTAATTTGTTGTTGAACAATAAAACAAGATAAAGAACCTGCTAAGAGAAAATGAAATTTGGCTCAAGTTGTCAAGTTGTTAAATCTGAATAGTAAAAATAAACTTAAATACACTATTTTAAAAAATGATTCTGGCACCTGAAATTTAAATTAATAATGAAAATATGTTCTTTGAAAGATACAGAATTTCAAAATATAGTGATCTCATTGCAAATTTCATTAATTGAAAAATTGGCCGGGCGCGGTGGCTCAAGCCTGTAATCCCAGCACTTTGGGAGGCCGAGACGGGCGGATCACGAGGTCAGGAGATCTAGACCATCCTGGCTAACACGGTGAAACCCCGTCTCTACTAAAAAATACAAAAATCTAGCCGGGCGAGGTGGTGGCGCCCGTAGTCCCAGCTACCCGGGAGGCTGAGGCAGGAGAATGGCGTGAACCCGGGAGGCGGAGCTTGCAGTGAGCTGAGATCCGGCCACAGCACTACAGCCTGGGTGACAGAGCGAGACTCCGTCTCAAAAAAAAAAAAAAAAGAAAAATTAGAGTTTCCCAACAAGTTCTTAAAAAAAAAACTCCATAGAAGGTATTTTAACATATATGCTAACTTGAAATGTTACATGAGTATGTCCCTATTAGTTTTAAGCAGCACAAACTAAACATTAAAACTGATTTTAAATTGCTTAAATAGGGGAATATGTAAGGTGTTCCTGTACCTTATGTTGGTTGTTGTTACTGAGTTATTTTGAGTAGTTTTTAGATAACTATCTGATCACTAATGATCAAAGTAATAGATATACTGCAACTTCTATTCCTGATCCAATACTTCAGTAAGCCAGTCATTACCTATCTAAAGCAAATAAATAAATAAATGAAAGCAAATAACTTCAATTTTTCAGATATCAAGAGCTTAATTAAAATTAAGTTAATGTCAACAATTTTAGATGCAAAAATATTTCCCAAAATGAGTGTCAAATTGACAGGGAGAAGGCGAGATATTTTGCTAGTCTTTCCTATGTTTTTACACTGAAAAAAAGAACCTATTTTTCCATTTGAAAATCTCTACCAAGTGGGTCAAATCCAAATAACTAACAATTTGTTCCATTCATTAATCATGTAAGCTCTAAAGATGTGTTTTTGAAAAAAGTATATTAATATTGATGGACACATTTGGCAAAGCAAGATCAGCTATATACAAAAGCCATTTTAAACAGCCTCTTTAATAAGGTACGAGAAGAAAAATACCAGCGCACAAGAGTATGTGTTTAATTAGGAGGTATACTGTATTTAGGAACATTCTAATGAATAATAAATGATGTTTTATTTCCTGTGTCTTAGACACAAAGCCAAATAATCAAGAATCAAAGCAACTGCAAGTATTAGGTAACAATCAGTAAACTTGGGCAAGATTCTTTTTCCCTCTCAAGTTTAATTGGCTCATTGTTCCCAGGAACTATAAACCATGGGGTTGGTGGCAGTGCTGAAGTTTACTTCTATAAAGGAAGATTAACATATTCTGGAACTTTACACTAATCCTTGTTTTGAGTTAACTCAAGCAGATTGGATTAGTAATTCTTACCTACCACCCACTAGAAGGGACCCCAGCCTCTTTTCTTTGACAACCAGTGGTATTGTACACCTTCTGTGCATTATCTCCCAATGAAAACAGTCTCCAGGAAGAAACTGTGTTAAAGGAGAAAGAAATTGTTTTACATGAGGGGGGCAAGAACCAGGCTTCTCAAAGCTGAAGCGGGTTGTTTGTCTATTATCAGCTTGGTGCACATTTGGTTAATTCAGACAGTGGTGGGTATTCTGAGAAGTTCATTAAACATTTCCTCATAAGTGAATTGGCTTTTCTCTTCTCATTTGGGGAGGGCTGCTGCCGAGAGGCAAGAGGAAAGCCACCTCCCTTCAAGCCCTCCTAGAACCATTTCTGGCTCCTTTCTTTTCCTTGGATTCTCTCAACTCTCAGATATGAACCAGAAGTAAACTGAACAATTCTATAGGGAAAATTATTTAGCCCTGTTCTTATTAATACAATTACCTTACCTTCCTATTGATGTGAAATCGTTATGGAAAGAACACAAACAAACAAAAAAATCAAGTTCTGCTGAGATGCCTTTGGCTTGTAGGTTCAGATCCCCACAGGCCTGTGTCTGTTGGCACGTGCCTGAAGAATTTTGATTTTCTACTTTTGAATAAATGGCTTAACATCCCTTTTTATTCTTATCTTTAACTTTCTAACAATCTTAAACTATGACCACTATTCATGATCTACCTCCATTCTGTAAAGAACAAAACCATAGAAATCCGCTGCTGTCCTCGTTTTCGTGGTAGCTTTTGCTACAGAGCAGCCAGCTGGCCCTTTTGCAATGCTAGGACATAGTCAATCACTGTTTTAACATTAAACATTATTAGAAGCAGGTAAAATATTTAATTTTTTGTTCTACGAGTGAAAAGTCTAAATATGAATTCTTGTTTTACTTCAAATAACAAATACAACGTAATTTGAAGCAGAATTGCCAAGAGGTTGATTTTAAAAATTAAGCTGATGTTTAAAATTACTTTACCCCATTCCTTTACATGAATTCCAGCCAAGTGAGAACAACTGCCTACTAATTATTAAATAGGGAATAATGATCTATGATTTTGAGGAATTTGAAAGAGACAAAGCAAGAGATAATTACTTAGCATCCACTTGGAGCCAACCACTAGCCTAAGCCATTTATACACAATTTTGTGTAAAATAGACGTTAGTTTTCCCATTACACAGATGCAGAATCTGACAGGTTAGATAGTGTTCCCAGAACAATATAGTGAGCATGAGGATTTGAACCTAGGTTGATAGGTCTCCAATACTCATATTGTTTTAGTACCAAATATCTTATGTTTCACATAATATCATTTTGAGAGCTATAAGTTCATAAGTTAAGAACAATGATTAGTATACAAACGAACTTGACCAACATTCTGGCCACCCAGCAGATGACACTGGCCGAAGGAATGAAAGGAGAGGTAGAACTGAGAGGTAAGCTTTGAACAAGACCCTCACCTAGAAGGGCAGGCCTAGGTAGGACTTGAAACAACCTTAACAGCCAAGGTCACCTATGGTGATGAATACCTAGAAATGTTATAAAGAGATCTCCCAGTGCGGATGTGAGGGCTTCAAGAAGGAACATCACCTGCTTCTACATTGTACTTCCTCATCTTTTCCTTCCCCCAGCCTTCCCAGTACTGTTCAATCTCAGCCAGAAAATCAGCCCAGCCATCCTTCTGGCCCTTAAAGGAAAGTCACAAAGAAGTCAGAGCCCAAAGCCCTGACCCCCTCCGCACGACTCTGTTTGCCTCTTACTACTGCCTCGATCCTGTTTCCACCGGCTCAGAAATCTTGATCCAATGACACTCCCTCCATTCCTCCCTCTCTCCAGGCCCTCTGTGGTCTTCTACCGTAACGACAAATTATATAGTTACCGTCGCTGTTGGGTGAATACACACATACACACACACATTACTGTCAGCCAAACTCTAGCCTTCCTTAGAGGAATGCCTTCCAAACAACTCTGGGCAGGACATAGACATTTCTGTGCAAGGTAAAAGGAGTGAATAGATTCTAATCTTTCCTCAGGCATCATGCACAGTGAAAGGAGTGGGAGAAACCAAGTGTTACCTTTCTTTTTCTTTTCTTTTTCATTACCTCCTATGTGTTAGCCAGGGATGACAAATAGGTTTCCACTGGGCGGTCATCCCCAGCAAGTGGCAACGTCCATGGAAGCCTCCTGTGGAAGAGGGTAAGCCTCTGCTCATTCTCAGTTGCACAGTGCCACAACGACCCACCCCAGCACGCCAGCAGTCTGCACCAGGAAGGAGCACTGGCTTAGCTCTACTGGCAAAGACAGGCTAGGTTTCAGAATGTACTTTCCATACTACATTTCAAAACTTCAACTTTGTTTAAAAACTTTGTCATTTGTCTTAGGCCTTTCTTAGTCCAAGAAAGGACTAAGATGTTTCCCGAATATTTTTCTTGGTCCCTGTTCATGGAGACAATTATCTAACATTGCAACCAAACAAATCTTCTTTCTTTTTACTCTCCTGTAAATGTTGAAGTCTATAGAATATTCCTTTAATATGCATCAGATTTCCCAATCTATTAGTCAACATTTGTTGGGTGCTAGTGAAAGAGAACCAAGTCAAGCTAGTGTAAGCCTTAAAAGGTATTTGATCTGCTCTCTTAAGTGAGAAGTCCCACTTCTCATTTAAGTAACTTCAGGCACAGCTAAATCCAGGAGCAAATGTCATTTAAATTCTCTGTCTCTCAGATTTACCTTCAACTATATGTGAGCCGCATTCACTCTGCTTTGCAAATGTCCTTACTTAAAGGGCCTGGGGAAGATGGCTGGCAGCACTTCCCAAACACACGTACATATATGTTCTCACGCTAAATGGGGAAGAAATGCTAAAATTGCCAAGTGACATGCCATATTTCATTCATTCTAGAACTTCTTCCTTCTTTTCTTCCTATTTCTCCTTCTTTCTTTTCTTTTTTCCTTCCTTCCATCCTTTCTTCTTTTCTTTAATTTTTTCAGCATTTAGCATCTCTGCAATCAGAATACATCTTAAACTTGCTGTCACCAGATGGCAGTTGAGACACTACTCAAACATGTTCTCTACCCGAACACATTGTCTTTACCTGAACATGTTCCTCACAACTTGCAGAATGGATGTCAGTGGCTTAGGAAAAAACTCCAGAGACTGTAATACTCTTTTCAGAAATACTTCATCACTGATAATCTTGATGAGAATGCTGGTTGGAAAAACGTGTGTAACAGCAACTGCAAGTCCAAAAATAATTCAGAATTGAACACTGTATGTAAAGATGTGTTAGAAGGACCATTAGTTTTGCTTACATTTTATTTTTATTTATACACAAGTGTAAGATGTTACAAAAATTGGTGTCACTATAAGTCTAAAGAAGTGCTTTCAGTAAATATAAAATAAAATTTCATAATGATGCATCTTAGCACAAATGAAGCAAGTGATGTCTACAAATTCATATCCATTTTCTGTTCACTAGAACAGAATTGTAGACAAGTCCCAATTCTGAGCTGACAGAAGTATTGTTTTATGTCATTATAGTACTATTTATGATTTTCATTTTATTTTATCTACACATGAAATTGTAAGGAGATAACAGAGTTTCCTAAGGATAGTATAGCAGAAAACTTGCAGACCTAAGAGAAAGAACCCAAGATTCTTGAGTTCCAAGCCTAACTCTAGCTGGAAATCATAGGGGACTCACTTAACCTATCTGGGCTTTACCTAACCTTACCTGTAACAGAAATTGAATAATCACTAAGATCTCATTGGTTATAATATTTTTAAAACTAACAATGTAATATATGTACTATTAAAAACCTAGTGTTCTTATTCTAGAATTCCATGAATTATTTTAGAATGCGTTAAGTATATGACTGTATCACACAGAAAGTGTATCCCAAAACATTAAAAGTATGTTAAAGCCAGCAACACCCATGGTTTTTCCTAAATACATCAAAGTAGCACAAAATATCAGGTTAAACATTATTCAACATTTCTTTTTTATCGGTCCATGCTAAACACACTGAAATATCCAGTGTGTTAACGAGTTTAACATTATTGGGCCACATCAGGAAACGGTGACTCCTGACTCTAGGTTATTTGTTCAGTAGGTTGATTTTTGTCTGAACAGAAAAGAGTCAGTCAATTTCTTAATTTCTTCCCAAAGAAGCAAGAGAAGGAAGTGGTTACCCAGGAAGCAGATCAGACCAAAGGTGTCCCACAGCTAAAAATCAGAGTTGAAAGAAACAACAACTTGATGTTCAAAATTACACAAAAATAGAACCTGAAGTTTCTGTTAGAGCACAATGCAGACTAAGTATTCAGCCTATAAAAGTCTCCCAACCCAAGAAACAAAAGAAGAAAATATGTGATAAACAGCAATATCAGCAGCTCTAACGAGGCTGGGTGTCAGCTCCTGTATGGAATATCAAGGCAATCATTCTTAATTTTATTCTAGTTTTCTCTTACTCATTTCTTCTCATCACATCTGCAGAGAAACTCCACGCTGTTTGTGCCCCCTGATTTCTGCATAACATGTAAATAATAAGAAGCAGAAAAGGGAAGAAAACCAAAAACCTTCACTAAGCTCTGGAAGTCCAGTATTTGCTAAATGTATAACAGAGCCTGCTTAGCAGTTTCTTTTGGTGAGGAAATGGACACAGTTAAAAAGTTTTCCAGGGCTGCAAAAGGAATAAGTATCTAGAATAAGAATAAGTCTCAGATTCCTGAGCCATTGATTAAATGCAAAATTGAGCTTTCATTTCAACAATGACTGCATCAGGACTTTCACTAGCGCAAGATAATTTTGGTATAGACATAAGAAAAATTTTTCTAATATGAATATGTAAGATGGTAGAGTGTGCTACAGAGGGAGAAAAAGCAACCTCTGCCTTTTCAGAAGTATCAGCTAATGTATTCATTCCATAGAACCACTGCTGATATGGTACCTTTTTAACCTTTTTAACCCTTTTAGACACGGAAGTATTTTATTCCCATTCATCTCCCTGACTGCTTCTTTCTAGTTTCCTTCAATAACTCTTACTTCCTCTTATTGTTCTGACATTCTCCTGTGTCCCAAAGTACTTTGTCTATGTTGCTTTCAAAGTGTGCCCCAAACTAAACATAAGACTCCAAGAGTGGTCTGACCAAGAAAGAAGAGAATAGTTCCAGTTGGCTCCCTTTTTATCTGCACTAAAGTATGAATGCAACCAGTGCTTCCTTTGTTGTTCATTTTATTGTAAACCTTTACTTCATTTTGATGTCAATAGGAATACCTGAAACATTCACATGCTATTATGTTACAATTTCCCCAGCCTATACTTGCTATTATTTTTTGGACCCAAGTACGGGACTTTACATTTTTCTTATTAAATTCCTTCTTGTTAGATTTGGCCCATTGAGATATTTTAAAATTCTGATTCTGCCATCCAGCAGATAGCTTTTCCAATGAGCTGCAGGCCATTTGCAAATGTGATTAGCATCCCAGCTACATCATCATCCAAGTTATTGATAAAAATGGTAAGAGCAGACAAGAGAGCCTGGCAACAGTGGAGGCTAAACCTCCCTCCAGGAGTGACATTCATGTTAGTGCCTGTGTCAGTCAAGGTCCAACCAGGAAAACGGAAACCACCCTGAGCATTTAAAACAGAGAGAATTTAATACAGAGGAGCTGTTTCACAGAAAACGGAAGATCTGAGAAGCCAACCAGAGAATGATAAGGCAACCCAGAAAGCAGCAAGAGTGGGAAGCCACTGTCACTCGTAGGCTGGCATAACCAAGGGAGCAATGTCAGATGAACCCATCAGGAAAAGGTCAGAGCCAAGCAGGAGATGCAGCCGTGCTAGCCTTCCCCTGTTCACCTAACTTAGCTGGAAGCCGCTGATGAAGGAGCTTGGGAAACACAGCCTGCTCAGGTCAACCCCGGAGATAAAGAACAGAAGAGCAGAAGGATAAGAAGCAGATTTGAGTCCACACACACCCAGGACCGCTCTAGCCCTTTTTGGGCAGGGTTGTTTAATCAGTTACTAATGGATTGTTCTCGAATCCAAGATGATTTCTCCATCTTGTTTGTAAGAAAATAAGGAAAGAATTTTTTAGGTGTCCTGGTGAAATCCAAATCCATAATATTGACCCTATTTAACTTAATCTAGCAGACTGATAGGCCCACTAAATGAAGAGATAAGACTACTCTATAATAACTAAGTTTTAGTGATTCTTTGTTTTCCTATTTAAATCTACACAAATTAATATTCTATATGCGCAGGTTAGCAAACTACAGCCTATAGGCCAAATCTAGCTCATCATTGATAAAGTTCATTGAACACAGACATACTCATTTCCACATTGTCTATGGCTGTTTTCACACTGTAAAAACAGAGTTGAATCACTGTGACAGAGACCATATGGCCTACAAGGTCCAAAATATCTACTACCTGATCCTTTACAGAAAAAGCCAACCCTTGGTCTATACTTTGCAGACTCCATCTGCTTCTATCTTTTAAACAGCAGACATTTCTCATCTCTACTCTTTTTGCTCCTCTCCTGTTTTCTGTTTTACCTCTATCATGGTCAGTCGTGGTTGTTATGGACTGAATATTTGTGTCCCTCCAAAATTCATATGTTGAGATCCTAACCCCCATTGTAATGGTATTGGGAGCTAAGGCTCTTGAAGGGTGATTAGGTCATGAAGGCAGAGCCCTATAAATGATTATCCCTACAACTGGATCAGTAAAGAGAGAACTTCAATATGGCAAGAAAAAGAGTGAATCATTAAGGTTCTATTGGAATTTGCATACAAATTAATCGCCAAGGAGTCTTTAGTCAACCTTTTCAAAACTGACATTAAAGCACCTTGAAAGAGCCATGTCTGGAGATTCTAGGTAACAACTCTATTTTTCAATTGCTATTCCACTTGTCCATCCCCTGCCCCAACCCATGACTCTCCATTAATAAAGTTGCTATAACTTAACCCTACGTTAGTATAACCAGCATATCTGAGGAGCTCTGAAAATTTTGTTACAGTCTATTGAGCCACAGAAAGTCTTTCCAGCACCTAAGGTAGAAATGATGTTTATTCACATCTATTCCTTTCTCTCTTCTCAATTCATGAAGAGGTCTTGGCATGACAAAAATCATAAAACCCCCAACTTCACATGCAGTAAGTCTTATCATGGGTCTGATGAAATGTGACTGGTCTAAGTAAATTTGATTGGGCAAACTATTTTTATCTCACTGTCAGCCAATATCAAGGGCGTCAGGGCTGTTTTATTGATCAAGTTGACTTTTTTAACATTTTGAAATCTGTGTAACTACCCAATATTGCATTGTTTTTTCAGTGTGAAGCTTTTTCCTGGATATCTTGAATCTAAACCTTTAGCATAATTGAGACTTTTGTGCATCCTGAAAGTTAGCATTTTGTTTATTTGCTTATTTGTCTTAAATAAGCCTTTACTTTTAGAATATCACTCCTTTATTCTAACACTTGCCTGTCCTTACTGTTGTTAAGTTTGTAGATCTTTCTCATTTTTGAATTTTAAAATTATATCTCTTTTTATATTACTATATTGAAACATTTTACAAGTATTCAGATAGTTAAAACGTTAAGATCTGTAAGATAATGTCATTGCTATTCTAAAATTAAACATGAAAGTATTCTGCCAAAGAGCCTTTGTCCTGAGTCTCTAGGAAGATGAGAAGCTCACAAAAGTGAACTATTAAATGATCTAGGCTATTTCCAACCATTCTTTAGTTTCAAACCACAGTGCTGATTATTTATTTTTAAATATTTTTATAGTTAATAAAAAATATAATTAAATGTAAGGCTTCATTATACTTCTAGTGCTAACCTAAAACTGTTTCAAATGACCTTTATTTTATTATTTCACAACGGCCTTTTGTTCTGGGTTTTTCCATCTGTTTGCTAAGCATTTTTCAATGAAAGTCTCAATTAGAAGAAAAAAGGGAGGGGGGGGACAATCATTTAATTCAAAAATTAATTCGGAGATCAGGCAACTGACTTAGGCTCATGCCAGCAACTTAAGGCTTTTCAGCTTTGGCCACATGATCCAAAGGAACTGAGCAACAACTGTCTAGCTGCTTTAATCCTCCTTAATTTGAGTGCAAAGAAACTCACATGTGTTTCTAAGAACATTGTTGGAGTATAAGAAGTCCATTTCTGGGGGACACCATCTAATGCCCTTGTTTTGCTGATCTCACTGTATTCTAAATTAATTTTTAAACTGCACATAAGCAGAGAGTGAGGTGGGGCTGGGAGTGGGGAGTCGCTAAAAGCAAGGCTGTGTCCTGTGTTGTTAAAACAACTACTAAAGGAGTCTTCAAAGACTTTCTTCATACCACAACATAAGTTGTGATGAAGCTGGGCCTAGTCATGAGAAAGACAAAAGTACGTACTGCTCCCCTTAACTTATCTCCGAGAAGCTGGTGAAAGGCGCCGGAGAACACAGCCTGGCAGGCTGCTTCTCTTCCTTTGTTTGGAACCCTCTGGGTTCACTGGCATTTAGGAGAACTTAATTAAAATCCATGGATAATTTTTCAGGAAGTAGATTAAACCTTTATGGTGAATGCGTTCTGTTAAGAGACTTTAATTCTCTCTGACTTGTTTAACCTGGGAGGGGAAAAGCCTAAAGATTGAAAAACTGGCGTGTTTTCTATGCATTTTAAGTCTGCAGAGATGATGGGCAACTGAATTCTCAAAACGTTTCATCTGGGGTTTCCTCATCAAAATGGAAAGTCAGAAAACTAGCTGGGGCTGGACCTTGCTGGACGAAATTGCGGAGCAGGTGCTTCTGTCTCCAGTGCTCTCTGTTTCTGCTTTCTTCAGCCTTCTTTCCCCTTGGTTCCCATCTCCAGCTCTTCAAATAACCTCCCTCCCTAATGCAAAAGTCCTCCCTCCTCCTTCACCCACACACAGCCAAACTTACTCTCAAGAAAGAGTTGGATTGAACCATTCAAATCAAGGAGTAAACAATAATTAATGTTTACTGTCTCTTGCTTTCTGCCAGTCCCCAGTCTAAGCACAATACATGGATCGTCATTTGATTCTCACAGGAGCCTTATAAGGTAGACATTATTCTTATGCATATTTTAAGGACCAGGATTGAGATATGCCAGAATTCACACAAGGATTCCAACCCAGGAAATCACATAAAAAACTTGTTCTCTTAATCATACAACTCGGTAATTATGCCTTAGTGTATGGTTATTAGATGGCTGTTAACAGTTAGTGGTTTGCTTTTCCCAGAGTGGTTACATTTGACTAGGGAACACAGCCTTAAGCAAAAGTGTGAAGCTGTAATTGTGTATGTTTCTAATCTGTGGAGCCTACCTGAGGCCTCCAAAACCCAGTCCTGGAAGCAGTTGCCATTGGCCTTCATGACACTAATGAGTCAATTAGGAGATGGAATTAAATAATATTCTTAAAGCTATAACACAGAGTTGGTAAGAGTTAAGATATTCAGGGAATCCCAGTCCTCTTGGTTATACGACTCTTCAGTTATGTAATCCAACTTCTTACCCAAGCAGGATGTCTCTTTCCGAATCCTTGAAAGATAGTCTTTAAGCCTCTTACTTCCAATGCCAGAGAGCTCATTGTACGCCTCAGCTGACTGATCTTCACTAATTGTTAAAATGTTCTTATTTGTATTGAATGCAAACCTGCCTTCCCTGTAAGTCTCATCTGCGTGGAGGGTAAGACAAACAGGAGAGCTGCTTTCCCCCTCGGTCCTCAGACCTTCCCAAATAAAATGATACCCTCAAGGGCAGTATCATGAATGAGAGGGAAGACAAGTTGACTCAGGATTTAAAACCCCAGGAGACCAGCCCCACCAGAGCAGCTCTGGGGACGAAATTTCTACCAAATTTTACCATTTTCCATAGCAATTACATAGTTAGGGAGCCTCATTCTGGGGGCTAGTCCTTTAATCTCCCCAAACCACCTGACATCCAGTCTCCCTTCCATTCCTCAATCCACAGCCTAAATCATTTGACCTTGACAGAGTCTTCCCCTGTTAGCTACCCCTCCCCGATCCTGGCTTCTAACAATGACTCAAAAAAACAGCAAAGTGGGATTCATGTGTCAAGTGCTGTGATGTGTACATTTTCATAATGGTGACCTGATTTCACAGGCCCAAATGATTTGAAGATTTCAATATGTGATTATTTTCAGAACTCATGGCTGTATTAAAAAAAAATGTTAGTCACTCTGATGAAAACAAACAGCAAATCAATAAGAAACTGCCTTTAACAAGCAGATTGTGAGGTCAGGAGTTCAAGACCAGCCTGGCCAATATGGTGAAACCCTGTTTCTACTAAAAATACAAAAACATGCCGAGTGTAAAAATTAGCCGGGCATGATGGTGCACACCCATAGTCTCAGCTACTCAGGAGGCTGAGGCAGCAGAATCACTTGAACCTGGGAGGTGGAGGTTGCAGTGAGCCAAGAACGCACCACTGCACTCCAGCCTGGGCAACAGAGTGAAAATCTGTCTCAAAAAAAAAAAAAAGAAAAAAAAGAAACTGCCTTTAAGATATGAATAAAGAAAAGGAACAGTCTATGAATGAGATATCTGCCCAAAAAAACAAGCTTAGTGTGCTTCAAGTTTGATAAGCTGATTTCTGGAAACTAGGTAGGTTTATTAAGGGAGGAAAGTTTTGTTCCTCCTGAAACTGTCATTAGGAAAGGCTGAGACGACAAGAGGGACTCACCACTTGGCCTCCAAACTCAGACCCAGGGTTTTACCTAGTCCAAGAGGTAGCCCTGGCACTGGGCCAGGTATTCAGCCTTATATACAAACTCAGCTGATAAAGAAGTGCCACTCAAGTAATTAAAACAGGATAGGAGAAGAGACAGGAAGGGCTGGATTCTCTCCAGTGTTGACGACAGCCAAGTTCTGGGCCATTGCCTAGAGTGGCTATCCCAAGGAAAAATCTGTAAAACGTGCCAACATTTTGTGAATATATTTTGGGTATGCTGAGGAAAGATTAAATCAGAAGGTTTCATACATTTTTTATTATTATTTCAATTTTGAATCTTGATATTTTACCCTTTTTTTAAATGATTGAATAGTAGAAGTAATCAGCACATAGACCTTAAGCTATCCAAGCCAAAATCACAGTGTGTTGGAAAAAGCAATGACTAGGAGTTAGAAGCCAGTTTTCAAGTCTCAGCTTCAACACAATTAGCTGTGATCTTGAGTAAGTCACTTAAGCCTATGAACTCCTATGAGAGAAGGACTTCAAGACCTCTTACATGTCTTCTAATGTAGTTTTGCCATGCCACCTAACAGCTTGCACCAAAAGATTTATCTATCTAGGTCAGGAGCGGTGACTCACCCCTGTAATCCCAGCATTTTGGGAGGCCGAGGCAGGCAGATCACCTGAGCTCAGGAGTTTGAGACCAACCTGAGCAACAAGGTGAAACCTGTCTCTACTAAAAACACAAAAATTAGCTGGGTGTTGTGGTGCATGCCTGTAATCCCAGCTACTCAGGAGGCTGAGGCAGGAGAATTGCTTGAATCTGGGAGGCAGAGGTTGCAGCAAGCTGAGATTGCGTCACTGCACTCCGAGCCTGGGGGACAGAGTGAGACCCTGATAAAAAAAAAAAAAAGACGTATCTATCTATTTATATATCCATACCTATATCTATGTGTCTCTCTGTAAAGTGGTAGAGTGTAGTCTCAGTTTCACTGTGTTTCCAGGTACAACCAGCAAAGGACTTTAAGACTAAAGGGTCAGTGTTGGAGAAAAGGCAGAAATGTATGAATGACCTACTGAATGGTAGGTCTTAAAATAACTGAAGAGGCTGGAAGAGGGAATTAAATTGTAGTGTTGAGGAAAGCTGAAATCGAGTAGGGGCTATGTTTAGTTAAGGCAGCGCCCAGCACAATACGTGGTGTCCAGTAGGTGCCCAATAAATGAAAACACTTATAAATTAAGACTTGCAGGGCCAGCCGCGGTGGCTCACGCCTGGAATTCCAGCACTGTGGGAGGCTGAGGTGGGCGGATCACGAGGTCAGGAGGTCGAGACCATCCTGGCTAACACGGTGAAACCCTGTCTCTACTTAAAAAAACAAAACAAAAGAAACAAAAAATTAGCCAGGCGTGGTGGCGGGCGCCTGTAGTCCCAGCTACTTGGGAGGCTGAGGCAGGAGAATGGCATGAACCCGGGAGGCGGAGCTTGCAGTAAGCCGAGTTCACGCCACTGCACTCCAGCCTGTGTGACACAGCAAGACTCAATCTCAAGAAAAAAAAAAAAAAAAAGACTTGCAGGTAATAGATAGAATAGGCTCCAGTGTAGGGTTAAGTTGCAGGGGGAAACTTCTATAGTCGAAATCCTATCCAATGACTCTGAAAACACAAGGCCAGATAACCACAGAGGATGTTTTTATATTCATACTTTTGACCCAACTCATTCAAGTCAGAAAAGTCAGGAAAAGCAAGAGTGAACACATATGATTCCAAAAATAGTCCCGGACCTGCTTTATGGAGACCTCCCGAATAGGGTAGTGTGGCTAGGATGAAAGGTAGTCCAGCAGCACAAGGCAGCCTGGAAGAGGAAGCAGTCACTCTTGTTCTTTTCCTTGCACATGTGTGCTGGCCAGAAAGGGCAAACACTCTGTAGATGTCATGAGCAGGACCCAACCTGGAGACCTTGATAAAGCAGTCGAAGTATCCCTTCTGCAGCCCAGTCTCCTCTTTTTGCCATTTCCCCCTGCACAAGGCAGCCTGGAAGAGGAAGCAGTCACTCTTGTTCTTTTCCTTGCACATGTGTGCTGGCCAGAAAGGGCAAACACTCTGTACATGTCATGAGCAGGACCCAACCTGGAGACCTTGATAAAGCAGTCGAAGTATCCCTTCTGCAGCCCAGTCTCCTCTTTTTGCCATTTCCCCCTGAATTAGACTTGTTGCTGGCAACCCTATTCAGAGATCTGGCAGTGGGAGTTCTGGAAAGTAATTCTTTAGAGTTATTTTTAAAGATGATCATTAAGACAATGCTACATTCAGCTAGTTATCCTTAACTACATATTATGTTGTTAGATTCACAGTTATCCCTCCACACATGCATAATGGTCAAAAATATAGTGAATACCAATGGTTTGGCTTCCAATTCTCTACGCCTCTTATCCTGTAAAATGGGAGGACTTCCATAACCCTTTTGGCATGGAATGTAGTTAATTCCATTTGTGAATAGAGACACCAAATCTGCTCCAAATTTTGACTCAATTATCACCTGGGTTACAAGTTGCCTACTTCTATGCTTTTTCATTTGAGCAGTATTTTTCTATGCTGTAACCAAGCTTCTTAAGCCAGTTATTAGCTATTGTGCAAGGTAACTACAGGACAACAAAGAGTTAAGGTATTATTATCCAAATGCGTTCCAGCAACCCAAGAACATCATGTCCTCCTGATTGCTGGGAAACTAAATCAGAATTCCCCCAAATATTTGAATCTCCCGAAGAAAAGAGCAAGATTGAGGAGGAAGACCAGACTGGAAAACAAAAGAGAGAAGGAACCTCCAGGGGGAGGTGGCAGATGGTCCACCAGGTGGACTTTGACAGTCCACAGAACTGGCCAAACTGACTGGTGGACCAGGCAATTTTTAGCAATGATTGCAGTGTGAGCCAGAGTGCACCAGCCATATGGCACAGTGCCAGTCATCACTCCTGGTGACATTCCAACCAGATAAGCAATACATTCATTGCTGGAAGGGGGTTGAGGGGCACTGGGGAGAAAGTGAAGAAGAATAGGCAGGCAAGCAGGATGGAATAGAACATACCCACAACCCAAATCTAACAGGTTCCAACATGCCTGAACAGGTAACTAGTAAGGTGGCTTAACCTTTGTTCTCTGCACACCCAGGAACATTGCCCTCTGAGCAAGATTTGATTTACTCAAAGAAGTAATTAAATCTGGTGGCATAGTGCTAATCAGGATAACATTCAGCACTCGGAGCTGGAAAATTCTTTCTCTCCCCTTTGTAAATGCCCAAACCCTAGGCACCTTATTATTCAAGTTTCTAATTAAAAAGAAACAGGAACAGTTCAATAACCTGGAGCAATCCATCATGCTCACAACCTAATAAAAGAATGCAGGGTCGCGAAGACACTCTCCCCTCTGTTGAGTACTGTAAGACTCCACGGCAAGAAAGCAAAGAGTTGCTTGGTTCTTTACCTCTCTGCTGACTTAACTGTCATATTGCATAGTTGCTGCTAAACTGCACGAAAGGTATTTGTAATCTCATGACGGTGACTGGAAGGGGTTGAAGGACACAAATTAAGTCTCAGAGCAGTACAGCTGACTAAGAATGGAAGGTCAGTCAGTTGACTCTTCCCACAATTCCCCGAACAAGGCAATTATTCATGAAGGAAATTTCAAATTATTTTCATTAGACTTGTGTTTTACCAATCTAACCAAAGTGATTAATTAGGGATTAAAATATTTACTCTGCACATGCTGCCTTGGCTCAGCACTAGCATATTTAAGCATTGTGCTAAAAGGGTCAGCTGTTTCCAGTATTGTTTGGAATTCATTTCCTATTTTCCATGTAAAAGGGCACTGACATGCATGTCTATACCATACTTACGGTCTCTCCAGGCACCAAACTGGAGAAGCAGGAAGAGGCTCCAGAGTTCCCACCCTTTGGCCTCAAATTTCTTCCTTGTTAGAACCACTTTGTGTCAATGGTCATAGTTTTTCTGTGTCTATGTCTTTGGAACAAAGTGTTCAGAATGGCTGGGGGCAAACAACAACACCCCTGAGTAATGGCACGTATAGAGCATGCTGTACAGAGAGATATACCATGGCACATGTGGGAGGGAGACCACAGAATGGGGAGGTGGGTTCTGAGATTTTAAAGGGGCTTTTAGTACTGTAGGATTCCATAGAGCAAGTTATAAGAATGGTTTCCAGTGTTGAGATAGTGGCAGCAAGATTGGTTATTCAAACAGGCCCACGACTCACTTGTTCCAGGGGTGCCCAGCAGGACTGGAGCATTTATATGTGTTTCAATTTACTGCCGCTTCAATGGGACTCCAAATGGAACATGAGTACTGGAGTTAAGCCTTGTTTACTCATAAGTTTCCAACCTTTTAAGAGATTGCTAAGACTCTGCATGGAAGGAGATGGGAGAACTGCTTTCTTATGCTGCTACTGGACACCTTCACTAAAGGGATGAGACTCACAGCATCTCTGAAGGTTCGCAAAGGATAGTTTAAATGATGTGGATGATGCTTAGGAATTTTTCATTTTGTATCCTGCCAACAGTGCTAATCATATTTCTTCAGTTGTTCTCTCCTAGCCTTCAGAGATAGAGGAAAAAAATTGTATTTATAATTATATATGCATAGGAATAAGCCAACTAATTATTCTGGAAGCAGAGATGGTGAATACAAGGTGGTAAATAAAACCATGAGCCTTGTAGCATATAGTTGAAGAGGAGAATAGTAAGTCCAAGACTTTGTCTGCAGGGACAAGCAGGGCTCAAGATGAGTTGGGAGAAGCACTGCTGTCAGGAGAAGAGGGAGCCCTGTATCAGGAAAACTACCAAGGTAGGGTGCACTGATGCCAAGGCTGACAAATGTCCAACAGAGAGGGATGGATCCACAGTATCCCAGGCAGGAGAGAAGTCCTGGATAGGTCAGAAGAAGGTATTCATTGACAGAGAGATCAGGAGTTTCAGTGGAGCACTGAGGCCATAAGCCAGGTTGGCTGGAGCCCAAGGAGACAGCTGGTGTAGAGAGGTGGATATGGCAGCAGGTACAGCGGCACAGCTCTGTAGTTTATCTAGGAATAATAATAATAACAATGAAAATAATGCATGGGGTGCTTTCCATGAGCCAGGTACTACGTAAGCAATGTTTCACTTTCTTTAATCCTCACAACTATCCTATGTCCATTTTATACATAGCTATTAAGAGCCAGAACCAGAATTCAAACCAGATCTGCCATGGAGCAAAGCTTATGCTCTTAATGAGCACAGAACAGTCTTAAGAGGAGAGAAATGGAAGGGGGAGAAAAGGGGTTGGTGGGAGCATTGGTGGGGAGTATTGTGCTACTAGTGAAGCCTTAAGGGATAAGACATGGAGAAATAAATCCAGGGGCATCTTTCACTCCAGAGCAATAGCGTGGTCTACAACAGGGGTCCCCAACCTCCCGATATCAGTCTGTGGCCTGTTAGGGACCAGGCCACATAGCAGGAGGTGAGTGGTGGGAGAGCGAGCGAAGCTTCATCTGGATTTACAGCTGCTGCCCATCACTCGCGTTAGTGCCTGAGCTTTGCCTCCCATCAGATCAGCAGCAGCATTAGGTTCTCATAGGAGCGCAAACCCTATTGTGAACTGCACATGTGAGGGAGCTGGGTTGCATGCTCTTTATGAGACTCTAATGCCTGATGATCTGTCAGTCTCCCATCATCCCCAGATGGTACTGTCTAGTTGCAGAAAAACAAGCTCTGGGCTCCCAGTGATTCTACATTATGATGAGTTGTAAAATTATTTCATTGTATATTACAATGTAATAATAATAGAAATAAGGTGCACAATAAATGTAATATGCTTGAATCATCCCCAAATCATCCCTCCCTCCCCTGGTCCATGGAAAAACTGTCTTCCATGAAACCAGTCACTGGTATCCAAAAGGTTGGGGACCTCTGGTTAGAGACTCTAGGGAACACACTTAGGTTGGGAACCAGCAGTTTTGGATTCTAATTTCCACTCAGTTCTTCAAAAGTCTTTTTACTTTAGGAAAGCCACTCAACCTTTGTGCCTTAGATTTTTCAACCATTAAACAAAAGCAATACTGCTTACCTGATCCAATTTATGAAGCTATAATAAGGATGAAATAGTGCAAATTAATTCATTAAAATGGCTCACAATATTTGGCAAATGATACGGGGCAAGCACTTTGCCAAACACTCCACGTGCATTCTTTCCTCTAGCATTCATGATAACCCTATGCCTAGGTACTACCATTGCCATGAGATAAAAGAGAAAAGAAGAAATATTTCATAAAGTTCAAAGAACCACAGGCATGTACGTCTTTATGATTATGGTTTTGTAGGAAGCAGTGGCATCCAGCTTAAAGAGGAGATGGTAAAAAAAAAAAAAATCTCTGAACCTTCTAGAAAAAGAAAAAGATAGAGGCTGAGGTAAGCCATGCATAGGTATGTAATTAGGAATCATGTAAAATAACTGAAGGCTCGGCTACAGGGGAAATTTTATAGAGAAGCAATGTTGGTTACCTGAAATTATGAATAACTGAATTTGGGATAATCTTGGCTCTATTTCTGAGAGAGAATGTATCAGATATAAAACAAATTGATCTTGGCTAACAGCTTTGAAACATTATCTGCCCCTAGAAGTTGGACATGTTTCAGGGTATTTTAAGTCTTAAGGGAAGTTATACTTTCCTTTACCTTCTATCTAACTTTTATAGCCATTGCAACCTCACCAAGATGAAAAAGATGCATAACAGGATTTGCATTCCTTACTGGAATATGACTGCTGCAAGCAAACAGTTCAGAACTTACTTGTTAGCAATATTATTAGAAGTCTCAATCATTTTCCTCACAGGGCAAAATGCCCTGAGGGGAAAGAAGGCACCTGCCACTTTCTAATGTTATTTAATCTTTTTAGTCTGTCTGAGCTGTAAACTGTCAATCACAGTTAATGTTTAGTCACCTTGAATGCTGTTTAATCAGTAGAATGCTTAGTATATCTATAAATACCTGATGACACAGGAATTAAGTCTTCACAATAATTACCCCTCTACATCATTGGACATCATTACTCACAGGCAAGACCAAAACCATCTTTAATCTCTCACGGTTGTTCAGTAAGAAATGTTTCATTACTGCCACGTAACTGGAATGGTTATTTCACATGGAGAAAACAGGTAACTGAAATCTGCACATTGGGCTGTTTATAATGTCTGAATGGCCCCATCTGTCTTTAAATGCTGCTGATGACAGGATAATTATGATGATTGAACTGATTGCCAAGTGTATGTAGCAAGAAACAAGAGCAGCTCTGGTTCAGGATTTGATGTGATTCAACTTATGAAGGCCATTGAAAGAGGACTTTTTTTAATGTAAGGAAAAAAGGTCATAGGTCATGCAGCAGTATTTTAATTGTTTATGTCTTTGTGGCAATAAATATTCCTTCCATCTTTCCTTTCTATTTTTTTCTTCCTTTCTCATTCTGTTTTCTTTAATCCTTTTTGTATATTTTCCAATTTATGTATACTGAGTATATACTATTTTTACAAAGAAAAATCAAATATATTTTTAAAAGCAATAAAATTATAACCATTGATATTACACAAAATAAAGACTCACTTGGTTAACATATTGCTCTGCTAAATCTGCCAACACTAGCTTCAAATGCTTGCTTGCTACAGTTCTTGGAATGCTGGTCAGAGGACTCCAATCTCCAAATGGCTCTTTCAGCAGGATTATTGGGATGAGTTCGATTTTGAGGGCTGTGAAAATGCTGTTTGGTAATGGTGCAGAGTATTTTCTGCCACATTGCAAAACCACCAGTAGTCTTCCTTTTCTTTCCTTCTTCCCTCCCTCCCTCCCTTCCTCCCTCTCTCCCTTCCTTCCTTCCTTCCTTCCTTCCATCCTTCCTTCCTTCCTTCCCTCTCTTCTCCCTTCCTTCCTTTAATGTACTGTCTGCTTTTTTTTTTTTTAAACAAAAAGCACAGGACTTTATAATTTCCATCACAAAAGCCAGGTCTTTGCAGGCCAAGGGAGCGAGTTCTGCCTGTGAGGAGAAGGTGCCTACTTGCTTTGATGAGCAGGTTCTTTCTGCAGGACCACGATGATTGAGTCCTTGTGCATGAACCCTTTGGAGATGTAGCACTCATTGTTGACTGGCTTGGACTTTTCCTTGCCTTCCTGTTCTTGGGACTTAGGCCCACATCTTTTTCACATCCTTTAGCACCATGTTGCAGTGCCTGTGGAAGACCCAGAAGCCCAGGCGCTTCCTGGCAGTTAAAGAGCACTAGAGGGTTGTGCTTGACCCACTGTGTGAGCATGGAGCATGGCCTGTGTTGAACTCCTCCCACCCCTGTAGTGCCTCCAGAGCCATCTCTCTCTTTTGGGCTTGCTGACGAGGCTAAGGTGGTGGCTGTGCTCTCAGGTCATGCCCATCTCCTCCATGTTGCTTCTCCTATGGGGCAGTGATATGTGTTCTGCTTTTTTAAGGAGAACTTTAAAACTTGGATTTTTCTCTCTGGCTTAAAAGGGGTAGAGAAAACTCATTCACTCATTCATTCATTCATTTCACAAACATTTCTCGAGCACTTCTACATGTGCCAAGCCCTGCTCTGGGTGCTGAAATACAGCAGAGAACAAAACAAAAATCCCTGCCTGCACTGAGATGAAACACAGGGGAGATGAAAGAAACAAGACAATTTACTCAAACAAATCGTGTGTATGATGGTGATAACTGCTATGGAGAAAGAATGGAAAGAAAGGAAGAGAAGGGAGTGTGTGCTGAGGGATTGCAATTTAATTGGATGGTCAGGGAAACCTTGCTGATGAGGTAAGATTTGAGTCGAGGTGGTCAGGGACCCAGGCCAGATGTCAGACACCATCGTGGGGGCAGAAAATAGGAATAAAAAAGTGCCCTGCAGAATGTGAAAAGAGGAACAGCAGACGGACTGGCGTGGCAGGGGCATTGAAATGCACAGTAGTAGAAAATGAGGGCAAAGAGCTAACTAACCATGGCTGCTTGGCATAGGGCTCCTGTGCTTTTTCAGCATAGGAGGCAAAACTATAAAAGTTCTGAGGGAGGAGTGACATGATCTGATTTTACCATAAGTCATTTTGGTGCCTATGTTAAGGACAGACTGGAAAGCCAAGGACAGAAGCAGGGAGACCAGTAAAAGGCTATTGCAGTATTCCAGGTGCAGATATTAGACCGGTGTGATCACTGTGGAGATGGTAAGAAGGGGACAGATATTGAATACAGTGGGAAGGCAGAGCCAGTAGGATTTATCGGCAGATCAGATGTGGGGTTCAAAAAATGGTTTTTATCCTGAGCAACTGGAAGGGTGAGGCTGACAAAAAATATCAATGGTATTTAAAGCCATGAGACTCGTGAAGTCACAAGGGAAAGAGCATAGAAAAAGAAGAGACTCAAGGACTGAGCCCTGGGCACCCAGCACTAAGGGGACAGACAGCTAAGGAGTAGATGAGTTTGGGTTTACTGCCTACTCTAACAAACAAAACCAAAAAGGAATAATGATTCAAATGCCATAGTTTATTTGCAATTCACATGAAGTTCAAAATGGGTGTTCCTGATTGGTAGGTGACTCTTCTTCCATTTTGTGATTCCTCCATCTTCAATCCATGGTTTTCGAGGTCATCATGAACATCTGCATTGTGTGAGGAGAGGGAAATAGCACGGAAGAAGATTTTAGATTTTAGAGGCCATATCTGGAAGTGGTACCTCTATGGCCTCTCTAAACTGCAAGGGAGATTCAGAAATGCAGTCTAAATAAGTGTCCATAAAAAAGTAGAAAGCAGGCTTGGTAAATAGCTCTCCAGGCTCTGTCACAAGGAGGATCCAGCAAAGGATACTAAGAAGACTGGCTAATGAGGGGTTGGAAAAGTCAGTAGAGTGTAAGGTCTAGAAAGCCAAGCGAAGACAAGATTTCAAGGAGGCTGGAATGGTTAAGTGTGTCCAATGCAACTGAAAGATCAAGTAAGATGAAGGCTGAGAAATGACCACTGGGTTTTATTAATTAATGTGTTTGGTGACTTTGACAAGGACAGATTCAGTGAACTGATGGGGTGGTGACTTGTTGGAAAGAGTTCAAGAGAGAAATAAATAAAGGAAACTAAACACAGAGTGAGCATGGATAACTCTTTCCAGAATCTATAGAATGGAGATCAACAAAAAACTTGTCTTCTACTTTCCCTGTCATGGTGTGGCAGGAAATAAAATTCACCCCAAGTGGTTCAAATAAAGAAACCTTAAGAAAAGTATTACTTATAGAGGTATGGGGTGGTTTACAGGATTAACAACAGATGGTGAGGTACTCAGACACTTGCTACAGTGGACAGCTGTTACCACCTCAAAACTGAAAGGTCAAAGAGAAGAAATAAGTTCACTAGAACACAATGAGAGATAAAACAGTAGAAAAGGCACACCCAGTGGGAGTTGTGTTCATAGAGAGAGCCAACTGTAGCCTGAGCTAGAGCATGGAAAGAAGGAGAGAGCCAGGAAAAACTACCCCAAACTATTACTCTCATCCTCTGTGCTCCAAAGATTAGCTAAGTCTAACCAGAAGTCCATGAGCAAGGGAGCTTGGGAGATATGATCCTCCCACGGCACAAAGCAAGGCAGAAAAGAGTGGAGAATGGATCAGCACGTGAGGAGGGGAAGAACAGAAAATAACTAGTTCAGAGGGATTGTTTGATTTGAATTTTAGAAGTTAAAGGACGCATCTTTTGCTTGATTGAGTGCTCATGGGATAGTTACCATATCTTCACTGTTGACTATAACATGACATGAAGAAAATATGATTACCCCAAATAATACCAGACAGATTCTGTATAGCATACCATACTTCTAGAGATTAGCACACTGTGTTAGTCAGAGACAAAATCAATAGAATATATCGATAAATAGATATATTAGAGGGCATTTATTAGGGGAGTTGGCTTATGTGACTATAGCAGCTAAAAGTCCCTCAACAGATCATCCGCAAACTAGAGAACAAAGGAGGAAAATAGCGTGACTCAGGCCAAGTCCAAAGGCCGCAGATCTAGGGAAGCCAATGGTGTAACTCTCAGTCTGAGAGGCCAAAGGCCTGAGAACATGGGTGGCCTCTGGTGCAATTCTCTGGCACCAGAGAATTGGAGAATCTGGAGTTCTGATATCCAAGGTCAGGAGACAAACGGTGTCCCAGTTCCAGGGAAGAGAGAGAGAATTTATCTTTCCTCTTCCTTTCTGTTCTATCCAGGTCCTCAGCTGATTGGATGGTGGCACCCATATTAAGGGCAGGTCTTTCCCACTCAGTCCACCAGTTCATACCCCAGTCTCCTCCAGAAACACCCTCAGAGATACACACACAGGAATAATGCTATATCAGTACTCTTAGCCAATTTTCTGTTGCTATAACAAAATACCACAGACTGAGTAATTTATAAATAAAAGAAGTTTAGTTCCGGAGGCTGAGCAGTCCAGGAGCATGGCAGTGATGTCTGCTCAGCATTAGGTGAAAGCCTTCTTGCTGCATCAAAACATGGCGGAAGGGTGAAAGGGTAAGGAGGACACACATGCGAAAGAACACACTTTTACAACAAAATGATAACGAATCCTCTTCCACAATAAAGACACTGATCCACTCACAAGGGTGGTGCCCCCATGACCTAATCACTTCTTAAAAGCCCAATCTCTTAGAGTAAATTAGTTCAACCATTGTGGAAAACAGTATGACAATTCCTCAAAGACCTAAAGACAGAAATATCATTCAACCCAGCAATCCCATCACTGGGTATATCCCCAAAGGAATATAAATTGTTCTATTATAAAGACACATATATACGCATGTCAATTGAAACATGACTCACAATGGCAAAGATATGAAATCAAGCTAAATGCCTATCAATGACAGACTGGATAAAGAAATGTGGTAAATATGCCATGTAATACTATGCAGCCATAATAAAGAATGAGATCATATGCTTTGCAGGGGCATGGATGGAGCTGGAGGCCATTGTCCTTGGCAAACTAATGCAGGAGCAGAAAACCAAATACCGCATGTTCTCACTTACAAGTGGGAGGCAAATGGTGAGAACACATGGGCACGTAGAGGGAAACAACAGCGACTGGGGCCTACTAGAGAGTGAAGGGTGCGAGGAGAGAGAGAATCAAGAAAAACAACTAATGGGTACCAGACTTAATATCTGGGTGATTAAATAATCTGTGCAACAAACCCCCATGTCACAAGTTTACCTATAGAACAAGCCCACACATGTATCTCTAAACTTAAAAGTTAAAAAAAAAGAACAAAACCCACCTCTCAATAATGTCACAGTGGCAATTAAATTTCAACATGAGTTTTGGCAGTGACACTCAAGCCATAGTACCAGCTACCTAGGTATCCCTTAATCCAGTCAAGTTGACATGTAAAATTAACCATCATATACATTATGCTTACCTAATGGGAAACAAATATTGGACTAACCCTCCAAAAACTGATTGATAAGAGCAACTCTTCCACAAGAAGGGGTGAATGTGTCCCACAATATTCGAAGGCAGCTAATTGTGGGCATAGCTAAAATAAGAGTGTTTACTTAGTATGCAAGGCTATCTGTATTTCACTAAGAAAGAAATAAATTTATACTGTTAATCCACATGCAAAGCATGATTTTTGACATAAAGTCAGGTGATGATGTTACACAATTAAGTCACACGTGTGTACAAGTATATATGCACCATTCAGAGAAAGGAATTAAAGAGGGGTTCCAAAGTATCCCAAATCAGCCTAACCATTATGTCCTCCACCCCTGCCCCCAGCTCCTTTTCTTCGGATCTTGTATAATACAAGCATAGCCAGGAATCATCTCTTTTGGGGAAGGGATGACAGCTTTACACAATATTCATGTTTTCAATAATATCCCATGCAGAGCACACTGGAGGTTTCTTTTATAACTTTCCTAATCATCTTCCACCCAATACAATTAGCATTATCTAAATTAGTTATCAGTTTACCAAATTGTCTCCTCCTTTAAAAAAAAAAAAGTCATATTGCAAAATTATAGGTATAGCCATAGACAGAACCAATATTGTATGCTTGCAGACATTTGAAGAGAGATAATGTTCTTAATCCTAATTAGAATTCTTTCCCTTTCCTATATGAACTTCTTAGAATCAGGGGTGACCTTATTTTCATTTGGATAGAGGCATGGTAAAACAACTGACTTTCATTTGTCTTGCAACACATCACCTTCTATACAAATGTGTTTATTTAAGCTCTAGGTCTTTTACTATCTTTATGCATTACTCCATTTCTGTAAAAGATTCATTTGAAATAGATTGCATTCTATTTCCCTTATTCTGCAATATGACCATTAGTACGGTTTAACCATTCATTGCTTAAGCCATGAGTTCAAGCTCAGCATTATAGTGTTTGTATCAGAGTATCCCACAAAGACTAAAAAATTGCTGGTTGTCCACAAAATTCTGTTCTCCCATTCTACAGTACTAGAGTTTAAGCCAAGCACGTAGGTGCCCAGCTAAAGACTATATTGTCAGCCTCTCTTGCATGCGGGCGTGGCTATGTGACTAAGTTCAGGCCAATAAGAGGTGAGCAACTCCTGAGATCTCCAACTTTAAAGACAAGCCACTTGCCCCAGGATGCCTCTCCCATTCCTATAAGCTGGAACATGGATGTAACCACAAGCCAGCTTTGATTGTGCAAGCAAGGACCCTAATGAATGGCAGAACAACAATATGGGTTCCTGAATGACCTTATGGAATAGAAACTATCTTACCACCAGGAAATGCTCTCTCCAGAACACTTTTTTTTAAGTTGCTGTATTTAAGACTTCTTTGTTAAAGCGACTTAACTTTTACCCAATACAGTTGTCAGATGGGCTGAACTCTTCATATATGTCAGAAAAGATGAGATTAGATCAAAGTATAACCAGTTTCAAGCTGGAATATAATTTTCTCTTAATTTTTCTGTTTGCATAAGCAAAACATAGACCTATCCAGAATATCTTTCTTCCTAACCTTGATGAGATCTAATTTACACTTTCTACTCTCAACCTTCCAATGCCTTGTCTTTTTTCAAACAAACAAAAACACAGAGAAATTTGGATCTTGGTTGTTGTGTTTGTAAATTTTCCAGTGGGTGCATCTGGATATCCATCTGTTTCATTGCTACAGTGAAAGTAGTGTTTGTTGGTGTAATTATGAGTTGATTCAAAACAAAACAAAAAAAGTCTTCTCTAAAGGAAGTTGAGTCCTGAAAACACTGTGATATATAAACATGCATAAGATTTGTTTGTATTTCTTCTAGAAAGTGTTCTGCATCTTACTAATACTAGAAAGAGTTTACAGTGTGATATTTGCTGTGATAACGAGACATTTTAAAATTAACAGGACAAACCAGAATGAATATTTTCTGGTGCCCAGAGTTTGTAGCAATGGATACAATTGTATTTTTCTAAATATTCAAGTTATTTGATATAAATATGCTTTAAATTGTCTCTCTTTCACATTTGAGGTCAGGAAAGTGCATAGGTACAAAAACACACAAAAATGAATCCTTGTAATAGAAATATACAAGACATACACAGAGGACTCGTAGATGCTGCTGACCTTGGGTGTCCCCATTTATGGGATCCAGCCTCAGGGTCTTGCAACTGGATATTTTAAAAAGCAGAGATCCCATCACTGTGGCAAGCAAATCTAGATGCTAAATCCCAGACACGTGACCTCAGTCTTAAAGCTTACTATTTACCTTTTCTATGGTTCCCAATTTCAAGGATATAGCAGCTGAAAGAGTTGGGAGATACTGCTTCAAATACATGGTCCAAGAAATTCCTCAAAAGATGGTTTCATGACTCCAAATCTTTTCTTTCTAATTTCTATTTAGAAAATGTTTTAGAATACAACTCTGAAATGAATCAAAATAAATTTGTTGGATTGAACAAAGGTCACATTTTACAAATGAATTTTTTTTCTCAGATGAGGACTAAAGCTAGATTGAGGAAGAACCAACGTTAGTGTCAATATTCTTGCACAAACTTTCTCTGAATGTGTTTTTAGTTCTTTGCTAGATGTGTCTCAAGTTAATATTAAGGCTTTTGGTCAGCAGCAGCATCCAAATGTTTTCTTTTTTTTTTTTTTTTTACCCATCAATTCATCATTTATATCAGGTATAACTCCCCA
>NW_012119265.1:5513844-5539300 GCF_000951035.1 Colobus angolensis palliatus
TCAGTTCAAAATGCAGAAATCACCGGTCTTCTGTGTCCTTCGCGCTGGGAGTTGGAGACTGCAGCTGTTCCTATTCGGCCATCTTGCTCCGCCCCCTCCCAAATGTTTTCAATGATTGAAACATAACTGAAAATTTGCTTAGAGATTCGAATTGTTATTTAGGCTTCTAGGTTTTGAGTGACTTGGCAAAAGTTTGCCAAAGGAAACACTTATACACTGTTGGTGGGAGTATAAATTGCTTCAACTATTGCAGAAAGCAGTAGCGATTGCTCACAGAGCTGAAAACAGAACTACCATTCGACCCAGCAATCCCATTACTGGGCATTTACCTAAAGGAATATAAATCATTCTACCATAAAAATACATGCACGTGTATGTTCACTGCAACACTATTTACAATAGCAAAGACATAGAATCAACCTAAATGACCATTAATGGCAGATTGAATGCATAAAACGTAGTACATATACACCATGGAATACTATGTAGCCATAAAAAAGAGCAGGATCGTATCCTCAGCAGGAACATGGATGGAGCTGGAGGCCATTATCCTTAGCAAACTAACACAGGAACAAAAAACCAAATACTGCATGTTTTCACTTACAAGTGGGAGCTAAATGATAAGAACACATGGACACAAGGAGGGGAACAACAGACACTAGGGCCTGCTTGAGTATGTAGGGTGGGAAAAGGGAGAGGATTAGAAAAATAACTATTGGGTACTAACTAGGCTTAGTACCTGGGTGATGAAATAATCAGTACACCAAACCCCCGTGACATGAGTTTACCTATATAACAAATCTGCAGATGTACTCCTGAACCTAACATAAAAGTTAAAAAATAGAAAAGTTTATCCAGTGACCACTAGATTTTACAAGAGGAAATTGTACTGACATGAAATCTGATGGCATAATAGTATATGGTAAAATATTGAAATAAATCAATAGTTATCAAAGTCCTGAGTTTAACAGAATGAAGGGGGAAGTCTGCTAATCTTGCTTTTTAAAAAAAATCTCTTTAAGGATAATTTAGAAGGTAAAATGGAATGAACTGGCCTTTTTAGAAGAATAACATGGAATTGTGTTATCCTCACAGACACTCTTATTTAATATGTCATCAAATAGAAGAGAAACAGTAAAACATTTATGAATGAGAAAACTTGTATATGAAATTGCCCTCTGTCTACACCTTCTGGCTTTAAAAATCACAATATAAAAAGTTTTGTGAGGTGGCTGGCAAGATGGCCAAATAGGAACAACTCCAGTCTGCAGCTTCCAGAGAGATCAATGCAGAAGATGGGTGATTTCTGCTTTTCCAACTGAGGTACCCAGCTCATCTCATTGGGACTGGTTAGACAGTGGGTGCAGCCCACTGAGGGCGACCCGAAGCAGAGTGGGGCGTCGTCTCACATGGAAAGCGCAAGGGGTCAGGGAACTTCCTCGTCAAGCCAAGGAAGCTGTGAGGGACTGTGCTGTGAGGGACTGTGCACTCCAGCCCAGATATTATGCTTTTCCCACAGTCTTTGCAACCCGCAGACCAGGAGATTCCCTCATGTGCCTACATGACCAGGGCTCTGGGTTTGAAGCACAAAACTGGGCGGCTATTTGGCCAGATACCGAGCTAACTGCAGGAGATTTTTTTTCATACCCCAGTGGCACCTAGAATACCAGTGAGACAGAACCATTCACTCCCCTGGAAAGGGGGCTGAAGCCAGGGAGCCAAGTGGTCAGTGGATCCCACCCCCATGGAGCCCAGCAAGCTAAAATCCACTGGCTTCAAATTCTCACTGCCAGCACAGCAGTCTGAAGTTGACCTGGGATGCTTGAGATTGGTAGGGGGAGGGGCGTCCGCCATTACTGAAGCTTGAGTAGGTGGTTTTCCCCTCACAGTGTGAATAAAGCTGCCCCAAAAGTTCGGACTGGGTGGAAGCCACCGTAGCTTGGCAAAGGTGCTATAGCCAGACTGCCTCTCTAGATTCCTTCTCTCTGGGAAGGGTATCTCTGAAAGAAAAGCAGCAACCCCAGTCAGGGATTTATAGATAAAACTCCTATTTCCCCGGGACAGAGCACCTGGGAGAAGGGGCAGCTGTGGGTGCAGCTTCAGCAGACTTAAACATTCCTGCCTGCTAGCTCTGAAGAGAGCAGTGGATCTCCCAGCACAGCTCTCAAGCTCTGCTAAGGGACAGACTACCTTCTCAAGTGGGTCCCTGACCCCGTGCATCCTGATTGGGCCACACCTCCCAGCAAGGGTCGACAGACACCTCATACAGGAGAGCTCTGGCTGGCATCTGGTGGGTACCCCTCTGGGACGAAGCTTCCAGAAGAAGAAACAGGCAGCAATCTTTGCTATTCTGCAGCCTGTGCTAGGGATACCCAGGCAAACAGGGTCTGGAGTGAATCTCCAGCAAACTCCAGTAGACATGCAGCAGAAGGGTCTGACTGTCCAAAGGAAAACTAACAAAAAGAAAGGAACAGCATCAACATCAACAAAAAGGATGTCCACACAGAAATCTCATCTGAAGGTCACCAACATCAAACACCAAAAGTAGAAAAATTCAAGAAGACGAGGAAAATCCAGTGCAAAAAGGCTGAAAATTCCCAAAACCAGAATGCCTCAACACCTTGAAAGGATCACAACTCCTCATCAGCAAGGGAACAAAATTGGATGGAGAATGAGTTTGATGAATTGACAGAAGTAGGCTTCAGAAGGTGGGTAATAACAAACTCCTCCAAGCTAAAGGACCATCTTCTAACCCAATGCAAGGAAGCTAAGAACCTTGATAAAAGGTTAGAGGAATTGCTAACTAGAATAACCAGTTTAGAGAAGAACATAAACGACCTGGTGAAGCTGAAAAACACAGCACAAGAACTTCATGATACACAAATATCAATAGCTGAATCGATCAAGCAGAAGAAAGGATATCAGAGATTGAAGATCGACTTAATGAAATAAAGTGTGAAGACAAGATTAAAGAAAAAAGAATGAAAAGGAACAAACAAAACCTCCTAGAAATATGGGACTATGTGAAAAGACCAAACCTACATTGGATTAGTGTGCCTGAAAGTGACGGGGAGAATGAAACCAAGTTGGAAAACACACTTCAGGATATTACCCAGGAGAAGTTCTCCAACCAAGCGAGACAGGCCAACATTCAAATTCAGAAAATACAGAGAATACCACAAAGATACTCCTTGAGAAAAGCAATCCCAAGACTCATAATCATCAGATTCACCAAGGTTGAAATGTAGGAAAAAATATTAAAGGCAACCAGAGAGAAAGGTCGGGTTACCCACAAAAGGAAGCCCATCACACTAACAGCGGATCTCTCTGCAGAAACCCTACAAGCCAGAAGAAAGTGGGGGCAAATATTCAACATTCTTAAAGAAAAGAATTTTCAACCCAGAATTTCATATCCAGCCAAGCTGCATAAGTGAAGGAGAAATAAAATCCTTTACAGACAAGCAAATGCTGAGAGATTTTGTCACCAGCAGGGCTGCCTTACAAGAGCTCCTGAAGGAAGCACTAAATATGGAAAGGAAAAACCAGTACCAGCCACTGCAAAAACATACCAAATTGAAAGCACCATCGACATTCTGAAGAAACTGCATCAACTAATGGGCAAAATAATCAGTTAGCATCATAATGACAGGATCAAATTCACACATAACAATATTAACCTTAAATGTAAATGGGCTAAATACTCCAATTAAAAGATACAGACTGGCAAATTGGATAAAGAGTCAAGACCTATCGGTGTGCTGTATTCAGAAGATGCATCTCATGAACAAAGACACACACAGGCTCAAAATAAAGAGATGAAGGAAGATTTACCAAGCAAATGGAAAGCAAAAAAAAAAAAAAGCAGGGGTTGCAATCCTAGTCTCTGACAAAATAGACTTTTAACCAATAAAGATCAAAAAAGGCAAAGAAGGGCATCACATAATGGTAAAGGGATCAATGCAACAAGAATAGCTATCTTAAATATAGACGCATCCAAGACAGGAGCACCCAGATTCATAAAGCAAGTTCTTAGAGACCTACAAAGAGACATAGACTGTCACACAATAATAGTGGGAGATATTAACACCCCACTGTCAATATTAGACAGATCAACAATACAGAAAATTAACAAAGATATTCAGGTTGAAAATATTTGCCATTGTGAACAGTGCTGCAATAAACATACGTGTGTATGTGTCTTTATAGTAGAATGATTTATAATCCTTTGGGTATATACCCAGTAATGGGATTGCTGGGTCAAATGTTATTTCTGGTTCTAGATCCTTGAGGAATCACCACACTGTCTTCTGCAATGGTTGAATTCAGCTCTGTACCAACCGGACCTAATAGACATCTACAGAACTCTTCACCCCTAATCAACAGAATATACATTCTTCTCAGCACCACATGACACTTATTCTAAAATTGACCACATAATTAGAAGTAAAACACTCCTCAGCAAATGCAAAAGAATGGAAATCATAACAAACAGTCTCTCAGGCAACACTGCAATCAAGTTAGAACTCAGGATTAAGAAGCTCACTCAAAACAGCACAACTACATGGAAACTGAACAACCTGCTCTGAATGACTACTGGGTAAATAATGAAATTAAGGCAGAAATAAAGATGTTCTTTGAAACCAATGAGAACAAAGACACAACATTCCAAAATCTCTGGGACACAGCTAAAGTAGTGTTTAGAGGGAAATTTATAGCACTAAATGCCCACAGGAAAGAGTGAGAAAGATCTAAAATTGACACCCTAACATCACAATTAAAAGAACTAGAGAAGCAAGAACAAACAAATTCAAAAGCTAGCAGAAGACAAGAAATAACTAAGATCAGAGCAGAACTGAAGGAATAGAGACACAAAAAATCCTTCAAAAAAATCAGTGAAACTAGAAGCTCGTTTTTTGAAAAGATTAACAAAATAGATAGACCACTGGCCAGACAAATAAAGAGAGAAGAATCAAATAAACACAATAAAAAAATGATAAAGGGGATATCACAATATCCCAGAGAAATACAAACTACCATCAGAGAATACTATAAACACCTCTACACAAATAAACTAGAAAATCTAGAAGAAATGGATAAATTCCTGGACACATACAGCCTCCCAAAACTAAACCAGGAAGAACTTGTATCCCTGAATAGACCAATAACAAGTTCTGAAATTGAGGCAGTAATTAATAGCCTACCAACCAAAAAAAGCCCAGGACCAGACAGATTCACAGCTGAATTCTACCAGAGGTACAAACAGGAGCTGGTACCATTCCTTCTGAAATTATTCCAAACAATAGAAAAAGAGAAACTCTTCCCTAACTCATTTTATGAGGCCAGCATCATCCTGATATGAAAACCTGGCAGAGACACAACAAAAAAAGAAAATTTCAGGCCAATATATCTGATGAACATCAATGTGAAAAATCCTCAATAGAATATTTGCAACCCAAATCCAGGAACACATCAAAAAGTGTATCCACCACAATCAAGTCGGCTTCATCTCTGGGATCCAAGACTGGTTCAACATACTCAAATCAATAAATGTAATCCATCACATAAACAGAACCAATGACAAAAACCACATAATTATCTCAATAAATGCAGAAAAGACCTTCAATAAAATTCAACACCCCTTATGCTAAAAACACTCAGTAAGCTAGGTATTGATGGAACGTATCTCAAAGTAATAACAGCTATTTTATGACAAAACCACAGCCAATATCATACTAAATAGGCAAAAGCTGGAAGCATTCCCTTTGAAAACTGGCACAAGACAATGATGCCCTCTCTCGCCACTCCTATTCAATATAGTATTGGAAATTCTAGCCAGGGCAATCAGACAAGAGAAAGAAATAAAGAATATTCAAATAGGAAGAGAGGAAGTCAAATTATCTCTGTTTGCAGATGACATGATTGTTTAAAACAATTTAGATACTTAGAAATATTTAGAAAACCCCATCGTCTCAGCCCAAAATCTCCTTAAGCTGATAAGCAAAGTCTCAGGATACAAAATCAACGTGCAAAAATCACAAGCATTCCTATACTCCAATAATAGACAAACAGAGAGCCAAATCATGGGTGAACTCCCATTCACAATTGCTACAAAGAGAAAAGAATACCTAGGAATACAACTTACACGGGATGTGAAGGACCTCTTCAAGGAGAACTACAGACCACTGTTCAAGTAAATAAGAGAGGACACAAACGAATGGAAATACATTCCATGCTCATGGATAGGAAGAATCAGTATTGTGAAAATGGCCATAATGCCCAAAGTAATTTATAGATTCGGTGCTACTCCCATCAAGCTACCATTGACTTTTTTCACAGAATTAGAAAAAAACTACTTTAAATTTCATATGGAACCAAAAAAGAACCTGCATAGCCAAGACAATCCTAAGCAAAACAAACAAAGCTGGAGGCATCACACTACCTGACTTCAAACTATACTACAAGGCTACAGTAACCAAAAGAGCATGGTACTGGTACCAAAACAGATATATAGACCAATGGAACAGAACAGAGGCCTCGGAAATAACACCACACATCTACAGCCATTCTGATCTTTGACAAACCTGAGAGGAACAAGAAATGGGGAAAGGATTTCCTATTTAATAAATGGTGTTGGAAAACTGGCAGCCATATGCAGAAAACTGAAACTGGAACTCTTCCTTACATGTTATACAAAAATTAACTCAAGATGCATTAAAGATTTACACATAAGACCAAAACTATGAAAACCCATGAAGAAAACCTAGGCAATACTATTCAGGACATAGGCATTGGCAATGAGTTCCTGACTAAAACACCAAAAGCAATTGCAATAAAAGCCAAAATTGACAAATGGGATCTTATTAAACTAAAGAGCTTCTGCACAGCAAAAGGAACTATCATCATATGAACAGGCAACCTATAGAATGGGAGAAAAATTTTTGCAATCTATCCATCTGACAAAGGGTTAATATACAGAATCTACAACGAACAAATTTACAAGAAAAAAACAAATAACCCCATCAAAAAGTGGGCAAAGGATATGAACAGACACTTTTCAAAAGAAGACGTTTATGCGGGCAACAAACATGTGAAAGTAAGCTCCTCATCACTAGTCATTAGATAAATGCAAATCAAAACCACAATGAGATACCATCTCACACCAGTTAGAATGGCGATCATTAAAAAGTCAGGAAACAACAGATGCTGGAGAGGACATGGAGAAATACAAATGCTTTTACACTGTTGGTGGGAGTGTAAATTAGTTCAACCATTGCAGAAGACAGTGTGGCGATTCCTCAAGGATCTAGAACCAGAAATAACATTTGACCCAGCAATCCCGTTACTGGGTATATACCCAAAGGATTATAAATAATTCTACTATAAAGACGCATACACATGTATGTTTATTGCAGCCCTGTTCACAATAGCAAAGATATGGAACCAACCCAAATGCTCACCAATAATAGACTGGATAAAGAAAATGTGGCACATATACACCATGGAATATTATGCAGCCATCAAAAAGGATGAGTTCATGTCCTTTGCAGGGGCATGAATGAAGCTGGAAAGCATCATTCTTAGCAAACTAACACAAGAACAGAAAACCAAGCACCACATGTTCTCACTCATAAGTAGGAGTTGAACAATGAGAACACATGGACACAGGGAGGGGAACATCACACACCAGGGCCTGTTGGCAGGTGGTGGGCTAGGGGAGGGATAGCATTAGGAGAAATACCTAATGTAGGTGGCAGGTTGATGGGTGCAGCAAACCACCATGGCATGTGTATGCCTATGTAACAAACCTGCACGTTCTGCACATGTATCCCAGAACTTTAAGTATAAAAAACAAAACAAAACAAAAGTTTTGTTTTAAAGACACTATATCTGCATGATTTCATCTCTAAAAAGATTCTTGTACCTTTTGGAGGGTAAGTTACTGAGGAGGCCCATGTATAATACACTAACTAAAACATACTTTTATACCAACCAACAATCGTTGTCGGCTCTTAGCAAACAATAACTCATAAAAAATCATCTTTGTCAGTACAATAAATGAATAAAATTTTCTTGTTTAGAATTAATTCTTTTTCCCTTACAAATTCCTTCAGGCTCCTCTAATCACCACCTCACCCCCACATGCCCTCCAGAAAAAAATTTATAGTGCTAGGCCAATTACCATAAACTACTGGATAACTGAAAAAATGTAAGTGTGGAAAGTATAGTCGGTTACAATAAGTTACTAAAGAATAATCAGTCAGTTGGTATATAAAATATAGAGTGAAAATAGGTTTCAAAAGGTATAATTTGTTATAAGGTAAACATATATAATTTACTTTTTATGAATAAATCATTTATATGAAACTAATCAGTGGTGAAAAATATTAATTTATTTATTTTCTTTTTTTTTTTTTTTTTGAGATGGAGTCATACTCTCTCACCCAGGCTGGAGTGCAGTGGCACAATCTTGTCTCACTGCAACCTCCATCTCCTGGGTTCAAGCAATTCTCCTGTCTCAGCCTCCCGAGTAACTGAGACTATAGGCACGTGCCACCACACCCAGCTAATTTTTGTATTTTTAGTGGAGACGGGTTTTCACCATGCTGGCCAGGCTGGTCTCAAACTCCTGGCCTCAGGTGATCCGCCCACCCCGGCCTCCCAAAGTGCTGGGATTACAGGCGTGAGCCACCACATCCAGCCAATGTTGACTTTTTTTTAAATGAAGGATGAAAGTTTTAAAATAAGTGTTTATAAACGGCCTCCCATTGGGATAATCTGAATATTTAATGTATTAATCATAATCCAGCCCCTTACAGAGATTAACAATAAGTTCCACTTAGATAGAGACAGTTCCCTAACTGTTGATTTGGGGTGAGACAGCAACGTAGCAAACGTTTACCTCAATTCCTTTCTGTTTTGTAATGATTTGACTTTGAATGAATATTTTTCAAAATACTTTTATAATACCTTAGTATGATGTTTCTCTATCTTATTTTTCAAAACACTTTTATAATACCTTAGTATGATGTTTCTCTATCTTTTTTACATTATTGGCCTTCCAGGGAGCCTTTTTAGACCCTTTTTTTCTATTTACTTCACTCTAAGAAATTTTAATAACACAGATATATTGTATATTTGTTTATGTGTTGTATGTATATCTGTGCTTTCCATGTAAAAAAGTATAAAACTTACTCTTTATTCAATGCAATGTTAAGAATGACTAAAAGCTTTTAACTTAAAAATAAAATTTAAAAATGTATAGGTATTGACATTTAACCTTATAATTTTATTTTCTGAGTAATTTTTATGTTATATATTTACTTATAACCTATATATGAATGTTGGCAATTTATTAACATATAATAATAATAGCAATGCAATACATTTTTTAAATTACTTAAAACTGATTTTTCTAACAAAAGTAAAGTGATTGAAAAAATTAAATGAATTTTAAATTTTAAAAGTTGATTTTAGTAAATTTAACTTCTACCTTTTACTTGATGGGAGGGAAAAAAAAACATTTAAATTAACTAGTTTACAAAAGAAGTTAATATACTCAAGAATGAATCAATGGGATACCTAAGCCTGATGTCGTTTAACTAAAAATCCGGTGTTCAGTGTGATGTTAGTAAGTTTAATACTAATGTCTCTGCTTGAACATATCAATTCTGTTTCTTTACTTTGCTAATATATTACTTACTGAACCAAAACCACTTTTAACTATATAAGATGTTAGAAAACAAAGAAGTACTTTTGTCATTTCAGATCACATTATTGAAAAAAGAAATTTAGTTATTTTGATCCCCAAACTCAGCTATTTCACTGTTTTCAAATTTATATTTGCATTCCTCATTATATTTTGATTCAATGAGTTCTATTTGAATTTCCTCCACAGCTGACTGAGCATTGCTTCTAGCTGGATCTAACATCCATGGCTTCACTTCCAAAGAAAATAAATCTAAAAATCTATTTTTCATTTCATCTTTAAAGAGCACAAATTGGCCAGGCGCAGTGGCTCACGCCTGTAATCCCAACACTTTGGGAGGCCAAGGCGGGTGGATCACGAGGTCAGGAGATTGAGACCATCCTGGTTAACACAGTGAAATCTCGTGTGTACTAAAAATACAAAAAATTAGCAGGGCATGGTGGCAGGTGCCTGTAGCCCCAGCTACTCGGGAGGCTGAGGCAGAAGAATCACTTGAACCCGGGAGGCAGAGGTTGCAGTAAACTGAGATTGTGCCACTGCACTCCAATCTGGGCAACAGAGAGAGAACCTGTCTCAAAAAAAAAAAAAGCAAAAAGACAACTCTACATATCTTCTTAGTTTCCTTTAGAAATCCGTCTGACTTCTGTATGCAGAAGAAGCCTGACATGTTCTTTATCAAAACAAAAGTCTCTGAAGATGATCATATTTGCTATGTGACTTCATTTTATTGATTGTTTTAATTACTATATTGAAACAGTGATAAACACTGAGCTAATAAATATTTTTGAAGCCAGTTGATGTCTATATGACACACAATGCAGTTTATCGCAAAAAACTTCAGGATGTACTTTTCTTAGGTTGTCTATAAACCTTTATGTTTTCCAGTCATGGAATTAGCTCCACCAGAAGCACAAGACACCTAAGTCTCCAACGGTACTTGTGTTTCATTCATCACACCAAATTTTTAGAGTAGCAAAAGTAGATGCTCTAATATAGTTAGTTTCTAAAGATTTTACAAACAACATCTCATCTTGCAATCTACACTCACCATTGAAATAAACATATGTCATTAGAAGGGCCTTACTGTCATTAACTGTGATTTTGCCAATCTGAAAAAGAAATTCTTGTTTTTAGTTTGCCAATTCGCTACTTTTCAGTGTTAACATCTTTGAATTGAATCATTGCTCAATGGTGATGTTCTTCAAGCACTGGAAGGATTTTGCTGCATCATTTTTGAAATTTCAATCTCTCTGTTCATAGGACAGTCTCAGCCACTGTTCGAATACTACCAGTTTTTGCAATGATGTCTGTACAGTTTTCTAAGACTAAATCATTCCATTGTCATTTGTTGGCTTAAATAAGGAAATTGTCATTTGTCTTTAAATAAGGAAATAACAGTGTTACATTGCTCAAAATTCTGTTTAGCTAAGAAACTTTTGCCTACACTCAGGTTGCAAAATTTTATCCTATAATTCTTGAAAATTTTAAAAGTTCTAACTTTTACAATCAGGTTTACTCTTTATCTTGAACTGATTTTTGTATGTGGTGTGATGTAGAATCAAGGTTCTTATTTTTCTCCCATATGAATATCCAGTTATTTCAGCACCATTTGTTGAAAAGACTTTCTTTCTCCCATTGGACTCCTTTGGTGCCTTTATCAAAAATAAAATGACCACAAATGTGAGGCTTTTTCTTCTGTTCCACTGTCTATTTATCTGTCCAAATGCCAATACCATACTGTCTTGATCACTGTAGCTTTGTAATAAGTCATGAAAACAGATGAGGAAGTCTTACAAATTTGTTCTTCCTTTTCAAGATCTGATTAGATATTCTAGGTTTTTTACATTTTCACACAAATTTTGGAATCAAAATCTCTTCGTATACTCTTAAAACCTGAAGTTTAAATGGCTCAATATAACCATGCATCCAAGTAGAGTTCCATGCATCCTAGCAGAGTTTTATGTATTCATGTCCCTGTGCAGATTAAGATACTAATTTCCTGGGATCACATATTCCATCATGGAAATCAATTTTTCTTACCATTTGTATAACTACTTTAAAATCTTGTGTTATATTTCCTCTACCAGTGAGCCATTTGTTCTTAGCCAGCAGTTCTGCACTCTTAGGACTGGATTAACTAACTGGGTCCTATCATATCATAAACACCACCAGCCACCACAAAATAATTCATTATTTTGACTAAAACCAAGTGAACTCAAATACCAAAATTTTCACTGCTGTATAAAAAGATGATGGCTTGTTTACTTCAAATAAATGATATTGAACAAGTTCAAACAGTATTTGTAATTTCTAAAACATTCAAAAACATTGATTCAACTATTCTCTGAACTAAACCGTCAGAACAAAATTTTGTTTAGATTGCTGAATTGAGTTTTAAATAAAGATTTTCATAAAGAACAGCTTATCATGATTTAAATATTCTTTCTGCAAGGTATCATAGAGTGATAGTTTGCAAAGCCAACTTATTCTACTCATCCCGTGGTAATTAATAACAAAGGGGTAGCAGGGCTTCTCTTTTTAAATTCTAGTCAATTCTACCCTTTCCCAAAGAGTTTTTTCTATCTTGAGAAAATGGTTTTTGAAAAAATAACTGGAGGAAGGGAAAAGCAGGGGAGAAAAGTCCTTCTTATACAATTAAATCTTTCTTTAGCAGAGACAGGCATGTTCTTAACATATTCATAGAAGTATCCCCTCCAGTTACGTTGCAAAGGCATGCAAATAACAATTGTGGCTAAGTGTACTGCATTGACCGTCAATATTGTATTTTCCAAGCTTGTATTCATTATTCTTTATAGTAGTCATGTATTATGTGAAAGATCAAAAGATTTACATATCATATGGAGTGCTTTAGGGAATAACTTGCTGAGTACTTTAAATGCACAATGTTCCACAGCCTTTTAAATACGAATTTCACCTCTCTCTTCTTTGTGATAAAGAAATAACAAGATAGAGCTAGATGTTTTTTCTTAATATAATAAAATGTCTATTTTAAAATATAAGATAAAAGTTTGATATTTTTATCTGTAGTTCTAAACACAAGTTTTTGATCCAAAATAATAAATTGTAACTTTCCTTTAATATGTGTGTTGAAAAAAAATACATACGACTTGCCTCCAACGGATTCTCAAGAAATCCATGACAAAAACATGCGGCGACTTTCACTGAAGTTACTAAATGATAGGACTGAGTCATCTGCCTGAAGGCACTGATAGTGTAGCCTTTCTGGAGACTTAGAACAGGACTCCATGGCCTTTATTCCACAAAGCTGTAATATAAAAATATGGTGGGAGGGGCTAGCAACAGTCATTTTTACACTTAGCATGGATGTAAAAATGTAAGAAAGAAAATTATTAAGAGAGAAAGCATCTGGTTTATTGCCTCCAAATTTTCCTTACCTGAGAGGGACCAAATTAGAGGTTGAAAGGCTCACCATTCCAGGACTCTCCATTTGCTGATTGACATTTCTTCCACTGATCAGATTATTACCAATAGTAACATGAACAACAGGCATTTATTGACACAAACAAGACCAGCTGAAAGACACTGCTGCTCAAACAACTGCTTTCAAGAAAAAACATCATTCATCTCTGAAAAGTCTGTGAAAAAAAAAAAGAAAAAAACATCATCTATGCCAATGTCAAACACATCAGAAATACAAGTTATCCAATACCCTTAAAAATGTTAGTGATTAAGTACCATGCATGCTTATGTTCATTGCAGCACTATTCACAATAGCAAAGACATGGAACCAATGTAAATGCTCATCAGTGATAGTCTGGATAAAGACAATGTATATACCATAGAATACTATGCAGCCATGAAAAAGAATGCAATCATGTCCTTTGCAGGAACATGGATGGAGCTGAGGCCATCATCCTTAGCAAACTAACACATGAACAGAAAACCAAATATCACATATTCTTACTTATAAGTGGGAGCTAAATGATGAGAACACATGGATACATAGAGGGGAACAACACACACTGGGGACTTTTGAAGGATAGAAGGTGAGAGGAGGGAGAGAGTTAATAAAAACAACCAATGGTTACTAGGCTTAATACCTGGGTGATTAAATAATCTGTACAACAAACCCCCATGACACATGTTTACCTATGTAACAAACCTGCACTTGTACCCCTGAACTTAAAATAAAGGTTAAAAAAAAGTTAGTGATTAAATACTTTAGGAATACTTCTTAGAGTTTTTGCATTAATTCACACCAGTTTATTAGACCAACACAGCTTATTCATATCAATAATTTCAATAGCCAAGTTTTTTTTACAGTCTTTTTACACCTGGTGCTCTGTTTACCATGTACGTGTTCCATGTACATTCAGCTAAGCAGTAAGTAGGAACAACCAAGGTAGAAGAAAGAAGGAAAGACTCTATGACTTAGTATCAGAGTCTTGGCACCATATTGCCTTAGAATACTGCACAGATGTACTCTACTTTTATGCTTTCTAATCCAGTCAAATAGCCAAATATGTCTGCAGCATAAGAAAGCACATAAGGTGGAAGTTGAGTGTTGAGTGGCCAATCCAAAGTATATGCTTTGGCAAATGGTAGAATAATGTCACTCATATTTAACCACTTTGTGTAAGTGTGTACACAAACTACACTGCTATACTACCTTTCAGTCACAGTGTTTTACTGCCACAGACCAAATGCTGGTAGAGGGGCATGGATAAGAGATGGGAACTTATCATCATAAAACCTTTCTTCCTAAGAAGCCCTTGTCTTCCTACTGTGGAAAAAAAAATGCTGGGGAACACCGGAGAGTACATTTATTTGGAGCATTTCACTTTACTTCAGAACAAACTGAATGAAAACTCTTTTTTAATGAAGCATAACAGTGTAGAGAATTCTGCTTAAATATTTGCTCAGATAATATTTTCTTACTCTGGAGCTATGAATCTGGCAACAGAGACAGATTCATAATAGCAATGAGCCCTGTGGTTGTTTGAAGAGAGACTTCGTGTATCCAGATGTAGCAATCAAATAAGCTCTGATAACTTATAGCACAGACACAGACCATATACAGATTGCCAGGGAGCAGCCATCCATGAGCCATGTTTAAGGGTGTGATGCTAGCCCCTTCTATTTCTAAGAGTGTCACTATAGCAAATGCTACAGAAATTACAGTCAAAACACACGTGAAACATGCCATCTGATTCAGTTTCAGCCTCAGAAACATCTCAAAACACTTGAAGAATAACCACAGCTTGAAACTTTTTTTTTTTAAGATTCAGGGGGTACATGTGCAGGTTTGTTACATGGATACATTGCATGATGCTGAAGTTTGGGCTTCTATTGATCTCATCACCCAAATAGTGAACATAGTATGCAAAAGGTAGCTTTTCCCCACTTCTTTTGAAATTCTGAGATCACTTGGACTCGGGAAGGGGAACATCACACACCGGGGCCTATCATGGGGAGGGGGGAGGGGGGAGGGATTGCATTGGGAGTTATACCTGATATAAATGATGAATTGATGGGTGCTGATGAGTTGATGGGTGCAGCACACCAACATGGCACAAGTATACATATGTAACAAACCTGCACGTTATGCACATGTACCCTAGAACTTAAAGTATAATAAAAATAAAAAAAAAAAAAGAAATTCTGGGTGTCTATTGTTTCCATCTTTGTGTCTGTGTATAGCCAGTGTTTAGCTCCCACTTATAAGTGAGAACAAGTGGTATACTGTTTCTGTGTCAGTTCACTTAGGATAATGGTCTCCAGCTGCATCCATGTTGCTGCAAAGGACATAATTTTTTTCCTTTTAAGGCTAACTGCAGCTTTAAATCCATATTTACATTTAACATCATGATAAGGAACATGTGTGGATAATAATCCTGAACTAAAGAAATCAAAAGAATTAAATAGTAATCTTTTGGGCAAAGATAAATGTGTATATATATATATATGTATATATATATATATACACACACACACATACATACATACATACACAACTAAAACAATAGTTTGGGAAGGCTTTGTTTTCTTGTCTTTTTGTTTTGTGTCTTAGTTCATTTTCATGAACTCATTTGTGTTGTTGTAACAGAATACCTGAGACTGGGTAATTTATAATAAGTAGAAATTTACTGGCTTATTGTTTTGGAGACTGGAAAATCCGAGATCAAGGAGCCAAAATTTGGTGAGGGCCTTCTTGCTGTGTTATTCCACGGTAGAAGGTGAAAGGGTGGGAGAAGGGGAGAGAGGGCCAAACTCCTCCCTTAATAATGGCATCAATCCCACCCACAGGGTTGAGCCACCTTCATACTGTTACAATGGCAATTAAATGTAAACGTGAGTTTTGGAGGGGCAAACATTCAAACCATAGCAGTTTGTTTGCTTATTTTAATGAGAAGGAAAAGGAGAGGAAGAGAAGAACAACACAAAATGAGATACTGGGTTTCCCCATCAGATGATTGGGACCATTTTACATACAGAGTTGGTGACATGCAACGTAAGGGGCACTAGCATGGCTGCTGGTGACCTTGACCACACATACAATCTTTGCCAGGGACAATCTGACAATACATACCGAAAACCTTGAAAGTGGACTTAGAAATTCTGCTACTATAAATTTACACTAACAAAATAAGCCAAAAAAAGCAAGAATATTTATAAAAATGTTTATTTTGGCTTTGTCCATACCAGGTGAAAATTAAAACAACTTGCGTATTCAATATAGGGGCTAAGCTGTAAATATAAATATGATATATTCATAATATCAGGTAAAAAGTATATTGCAAAGCAATATTTTTATTTTCTTTTATTTTCCAAAATATGTGCATTATACATGTCCAGGCATAGAAAAAGAATGGAGATTATCTCAGGTAAATGGTTTGTAAATAAACTTTTGCCTTCCTTCTTATTCCTTTTATTGACATTTTTATTATGAGCCCAAGTTTATTTCATTTTAAAAACAAAAGCTATAAATCTATTTCCATTTTGAATGAAGAAAAAAGTAATACATTTTATTTTTGGGTGCTTAGTATGCAATTCTATTTTTACCACATAAAATTCATGCTTAAGTGATATTATTATATTGAAAAAATAAAATTCAGAATCTTTGTCCAAAGGTAGCTATGTTGGTCAGAGTTTAGTTACAGGAAACAAAATCTACTCTGGTTCCTTGAGGTAGAAAAGGATTTACTACACTGTACAGAATGGCCTATAGAATAGAATTGCTAAGGAAACAGATTCTAGATGGAATTCCTAGGGACAGAACCAAAGCAGCAGAGCTCTTATTTCTTCTTCACTCAGTTCTATATTAATGTCTTTCGCAAACGGATCTCATTGGTGAAACCAAATTACATTTCAGTCTCTAGCTTAAAGAGAGTCTAGGAAATGTACAGCTTTCAGATGTTTAGTTTCTGTAATACAGGAAAACACACAAGAAGGAGGTGGAAGATTGAGGGGCCCAATTCCAAGTATATGCTTCTGCAAGGGAGGAGAATGTTACTTAACGTTTTGAAAGATTCTTATTATTATTTTGCCAACTGACTATTGTAAACCCTTTGTGCAGAGTTTCTCTTCACATACCAAGGCTAACAGAGGGAAAGAAACATGGTGGGCCACATATGTCTAAAAACCAAACAGGTCAAAAAGAAGAGTTGATAAACTCATTAATTATCCTTCTCTTTATACTTCAGCATGTGTGTGTGTGTTTTTTTTTTTTTTTTTGAGACTGAGTCTCGCTCTGTCGCCCAGGCTGGAGTACAGTGGCAGGATCTCAGCTCACTGCAAGCTCCGCCTGCCGGGTTTACGCCATTCTCCTGCCTCAGCCTCCCGAGTAGTTGGGACTACAGGCGCCCGCCACCACGCCCGGCTAGCTTTTTTTGTATTTTTTAGTAGAGACGGGGTTTCACCGTGTTAGCCAGGGTGGTCTCGATCTCCTGACCTCGTGATCCGCCCGTCTCGGCCTCCCAAAGTGCTGGGATTACAGGCTTGAGCCACCGCGCCTGGTCACAGCTTGTTTTTATATAAATCTTTTAAGTTTTAATGAGTTTCTAAAAGTAATTTAAACTCCTTAATACAATATGTATATTTCATAAAATTTGAACATGCTTTTCAAATTCAAACATAATTTCATTTGTTAATAGTCTTTAATCAAAGTAAGTATTCTTAGCTAAATAATTATCTTTCTTTTTTAACATTATTTTTTAATTTTTATTTTTTGGAAACAGAGTTTTGCGCTGTCACCGAGGCTGGAGTGCAATGACACAATCTCAGCTCACAGCAACCTGTGCCTCCCAGGTTCAAGCGATTCTCCAGCCTCAGCCACTCAAGTAGCTGGGATTACAGGTTTATGCCACCACACCTGGCTAATTTTTGTATTATTAGTAGAGATGGGGTTTTGCCATCTTGGCCAGGCTGTTCTCAAACTCCTGACCTCAGGTGATCCACCTGCCTCGGCCTCCCAAAGTGCTGGGACTACAAGCGTGAGCCACCGTGCCTGGCCAAATAATTATCTTTCTAAATTGAGTAGCACTAGATGGTTAGTTTATGGATTTTTCTGACTTTCAGAGTAATTTCAGACCACGGCACACATAATCTTCATGTTTTTCCATATGTCTTTTAACATATGGATGTGAGTATCTGTTCTTAATCTTTCACTGGTGGTAATAACGACTTACTGTCCTCTCCACTTTCTCTGCTAGAAGAAATTACTCAGCCTTCAAGAGTCAACCTAAATATCACTTTCTGGGGAAGGCTTTCCAACTTCCTTGTCAGAATCTTATTATTTTCACTCTCATTCTTTATACTGTCACCACTAGAAGACTTAACATAGTATACTGTAGTATATAACACCTGACTCCACTCCTGCCTCTGCACCCTCACATGGAGAGGAAATTGAGAACAGGTCTTGGTCATGTGACCATCCCAGGAGAATGGGGTTGTGGGTATGTTCGTGAGTAGACTGAGAATGGAGAAAAAGGAATCCTCCAGAGGAAAATTAGGATGCTTTTATCAAAAGGAGAAGGAAAACCAGTGAATGTCTACATTGCACAATAAAGAAAAGATCCTAACTGGATCTCAAAGGTATTACACTGAATGAAAAATAAAAAAACAAAAACCTGAAACCTTGCATACTGTGTGATTCCATTTATATAAATTTTTGAAATTTATTCTCAAAATGACAAAATTATAGAGATGGAGAACAGTCTAGTGGCTGTCAGGGGTTAGGGATGGAGGTGGAAAAGAAATATGGGTATGACCATGAAGAGCCAGCACAAACGGGATCTTTGATGGTGATGTAGTTCTATATCTATATGGCGGAGGTTACACAAATCTGCTCACACAGATCAAAGTTCCGAAGAAAAGAAAATGCAATCTAAGAAAATCATCTCTAAGGAGCCAAATGTTCTTGTATGAAAGCTACCAGTAGATATTCTCAAACTAGAAAAAAAAATCCTCAGAAATGCAGCATTCATACACCCTTGTTAGAAAAAAACTACTTGACAATTAAATCTATCCTATTATGAGATTAATCAAAATGTATAACTTAGACTGGAGATGCTGTTGTAAAAGGACTGAAGTGAGCATAATATTTATTTGCATGTATTAAATGAATTAATATGATGCATTCTCAAAGATCAGAATCTCAATATTATAAACCTGCGCTTTGTACCAATAAAAACAAAAAAATTGGGAGGTGACAGAAGAGATGAGAGTACATGTAAGAGTGCTAATATCCTCTTATTTCACAGCAAAAGCTTAATTGATAATATCTGATACTAAAACATACATAACTCCAATTCAAAGTTTGTTATAACCATTTCTGAAACTATTAAACTTTTTTTTTTTTGAGTCGCCTAGGCTGGAGTGTAGTGATACAATCTCAGCTCACTGTAGCCTTCTCAGGTTCAAGCAATTCTCCTGCCTCAGCCTTCAGAGTAGCTGAGACTACAGGTGTGCACCACCACGCCCAGCTAATTTTTGTATTTTTAGTAGAGATGAGGTTTCACCATGTTGGCCAGGCTAGTCTCGAACTCCTGACCTCAAGTGATCCATCTGCCTCAGCCTTACAAAATGCTGGGATTATAGGCCTGAGCCACTGTGCCTGGCTGCAAAATATTAAATCTTAAAGTGAAAAAACAGGTTCAATAATTCCTAAAGTCTCTTTTTTCTTCCATTAAATAAAGGGAAAATTACATGTAGTTTGTTTTTATTTTATTAAAAATATAAATTCTAGATATAGTCCCAGTTATCTGAAAGCATTTCACTCTCTCTCTGTCTTCCTCTCTCTGTATGTTGTGTGTATATACAGAAAGATATCTGAAAATATTTATCCAATGTAATCTTAACACTACTACACTTGGGTGATTGAATTTAGGGTGATTTTATATATTCAGCATATTAATTTAAAAATATTAATAGCAAATATGCCACTAAGTCAACAATTTCTATTTCTAGACAGTGAATTTATATATTTTTTCTTTTTGGTACTTTAGTATTGTTTAATTTTCAAAAAGAAATTAAATACTATTTTAGTTTTTAAAAAATTAGAAAGAAGTGAACAGCAATGGAAGATTTACAATGTCTAAAATTTAACATTGAAATTAAGGCTAAGGAACAATGACTGAGGAGAACAAGAAGATGAAGAAGCTCTGGGACCCATTTTTAGGTTTTTTCTCTGCACTGCTCCAAATCACTTAACATTTTTCATTTCTCAGTAGTCAGAACTTCATGCTGACAGATTGACCGTGTGACTACCATCTCAATGATCTGGATTTTCAACAAGCAATGTGGTGCTGGAGAGTTTTTCAACCTTATTGATTTGAGGGGTGTCTGTGAGTGCTTCAGTTCACATGGTATCACTTCATGCCCTGGAGAGGGACTGGGCAGATCTCCCATCCAAATGGAAGCCCCTCCAGGATTAGGAGATGAGCAAGAAGATGTGGAAAGAGCTGAAAATATCATGGAGATCTTACTACAGAAAAATGATTTGAGAGTAGGATTCAGAGCAAGAAAATTTACCTCAGACATCACCTAAGGGGAGTAGGCATCAAAGCCCTTTGGTGTAAAATGTTCTGATTTCTTTTTTTAATTATTATTATACTTTAAGTTCCAGAGTACATGTGCACAACATGCAGGTTTGTTACATATGTATACATGTGCCATGTTGGTGTGCTACACCCGTTAACTCACCATTTACATTAGGTATATCTCCTAATGCTAACCCTCCCCGCTCCCCCTACGCCACAACAGAAAATGTGGCACAAAAACACCATGGAATACTATGAAGCCATAAAAAAGGATGAGTTCATGTCCTTTGTAGGGACATGGATGAAGCTGGAAACCATCAATCTGAGCAAACTATCGCAAGGACAGAAAACCAAACACACCACATGTTCTCACTCATAGGTGGGAATTGAACAATGAGAACACTTGGATACAGGTTGGGGAACAAAATGTTCTGATTCCTAAGAAAGTCCCATGGCTAGAAACCCAAGCATCACATTACAATGAGCCTCCTGCTAAATGCTGTTGCTACTCAAATACAACTCACTATTAGATTTCTTGCAAGTACAGTTGGCCGCTTGCATCTGCCAGCCCTGCAACTGCAGATTCAACAAACAGTGGATCAAAAATATTGGGGAAAAATGATTTAAAAATACAACGACAAAAAATAATACAAATTTTAAAAGAATACAGTATAACAACTATTTACATAGCACTTACATTGTGTTGAGTATTATAAGTAATCTAGAAGCCTTCCCAACATGGTGAAACCCTGTCTCTACCAAAAAATACAAAAAATTAGCCAGGCATGGTGGTGCGTACTTGTAATCCTAGCTGCTTGGGAGTCTGAGGCACGAGAATTGCTTGAACCTGGGAAGCAGAGGTTGCAGTGAGCCAAGATCACGCCACTGTACTCTAGCCTGGGTGAAACAGAGCAAAACTCTGTTTCAAAAAAAAAGAAAAGAAAGTAATCTGGAGTAATAAAGTACATGGGAGGATGTGAAGTAGGTTATATGCAAACACTACACCATTTTATATCAGGGACTTGATCATCCTCAGGTTTTAGAGTCCACTGGGGTCCTAGAACCAATCCCCCATACAGAGGGATGCGTGCACTTCCAAAGATCCTACCTTACCATTGGTTTACATTCACTGACAGATTTGTGTGGGTTCTTCCACTAAATGAAGGTAGAGAGAATCACAGGCACACTTTCCATGATCTGTATCCAGAGAAGTGGCTAGAATTGGAGAGCAGAGTCATCCTTTCTGGAAATCAAGTTACGACTTAGCAGAGCATCTACTAATCAGAACAGCTAACATATTATTATTATTATTATTATTATTATTATTATTGTGAGACAGAGTCTCGCTCTGTTACCCAGGCTGGAGTGCAGTGGCACGATCTCAGCTCACTGCAACCTCTGTCTCCTGGGTTCAAGTGATTCTCCTGCCTCAGCCTCCCAAGTAGCTGGGACTACAGGCATGCGCCACCACACCCAGCTAACTTTTGTATTTTTAGTAGAGAAGGGGTTTCACCATGTTGGCCAGGATAGTCTCGAACTCCTGACCTCAAGTGATCTACCCGCCTCGGCCTCCTAAAGTGCTGAGATTGTAGGCGTGAGTCACTGCACCCAGCCTATTATTATTATTATTTTTTAATTAGAAACAGGGTTGCATTTTATGGCCCAGGCTAGAGTGTAGCAGTGCCATCATAGCTCACTGCAGCCTTGAACTCCTGGGCAAAAGTTCTCCTCTTGCCTCAGCCTCCTGAGTGGCTGGGACTACAGGTACACACCACCAGGACCAGTTAATTTATTATTATGATTATTTTGTAGAGATGAGGTCTTGCTATTTTACTCAGGCTGGTCTCAAACTCCTGGCATCAAGTGATCCTCCTTCCTCACTCTCCCAAAGTGCTAGGATTACAGGCCTGAGCCACCACAACCAGCCCAGCTAACATTTATCAAGTATTTCCTGTGCATCTGGAACATTCATGATCTTACTTAATCCTCATGATCTCTATTATCTTCATTTTATAGCTGAAGAAATTGAAGAATACAAAGTTAAGAAATTTGCCCAGGGTTACGTGGTCACATAACTGGGTAGCAAAGGACTCAAACCCAGGTCTGACCTCCGGCACATTGTACATCCTTGTAGAAACCTGCTGCTGGAAGAGGGGCTGGGAAGAAGATACAAGATCTGACCAACTTCAATAAAGGAAGACAGGACAACTTCCTTATGTTATAGCCAAAAGGAATAATACTAAAAGTGAAACACAAATTGAAAATAACAATAAGGCCGGGTGTGGTGGCTCAAGCCTGTAATCCCAGCACTTTGGGAGGCCGAGACGGGCGGATCACAAGGTCAGGAGATCGAGACCATCCTGGCTAACACGGTGAAACCCCGTCTCTACTAAAAATACAAAAACTAGCCGGGCGAGGTGGTGGCGCCTGTAGTCCCAGCTACTCGGGAGGCTGAGGCAGGAGAATGGCGTAAACCCGGGAGGCGGAGCTTGCAGTGAGCTGAGATCCGGCCACTGCACTCCAGCCCGGGCGACAGAGCAAGACTCCGTCTCAAAAAAAAAAAAAAAAGAAAGAAAGAAAATAACAATAAAAATAATGCCTATTATAAAACTACATCTAGCCACCTTCAAACCCTCTGGACCAGTCACGGTGGTTCATGCCTGTAATCTCAGCACTTTAGGAGGCCAAGGCAGGCAAATCACCTGAGGTCAGGAGTTCGAGACCAGCCTAGCCAACATGGCAAAACCCATCTGTACTAAAAACACAAAAGTTGGACTGGTATGGTGGTGCATGCCTGTAGTACCAGCTACTCGGGGGGCTGAGGCAGGAGAATCACTTGAACCCAGGAGGCGGAGGTTGCAGTGAGCCAAGATCACGCCACTGCACTCCAGCTTGGGAGACAGAGGGACACTCCATCTCAAAAACAGCAGCTACAAAACAACAATGACAAAAATCCCTCTGGATTTGCCAGACTATAATGAAAAGAATTAAAGCACTTTATAAAAATGCATAAAGCTATACCAAACCAACCAATTTCTCCTGTGAGACAAGACAATTGACTTTCTTTTTTTTTCTTTGAGACAGGGTCTCATTCTGTCACCCAGGCTGGAGTGCAGTGGCACAATCATGGCTCACTATAGCCTTGAAGTCCCGGGCTCAAGTAATCTATTTAACATTTCTAAAGTCATGGATGTTTGGAATCTATTGGAAATATTGCATCTTCATAATGAATGTAATGATTTCTATTCTAGAACAGCAGATAATGGATAATGCAAAAACCACTTGTATTTCCTTTAATGTACATTTTGTTATTTCTGTAGCAACAGATTTACCTTCCTATTGACTGTTGCTTATTCAGTCTAGTGAATCAGTTTGTTTGCCCTGAGTGCAAACCAAAGGAGCAAGTTGGGGAGTGTTCGAACATTCAGAAGTATGAATGTGCCAAGTGACAATAAACACATACTTCCTGCATAGATTATTTAGTGCAGAAGACTGGACTTGGTATTCTCTGGGGACACTGAAGAAGTCCCAGCCCTCATGGAATTAATGGTCTAGTTATAGAGACAGAATATGCACATATAAAATACCTTACATTTTTGAGGCAACATATTAAGAAAAACAAAAAAAGATAAAATATGAAATATAAATACAAAAGCTTTAAGTATATGCAAAGAACAGAATGATTAGAATGAAGATATAACTAGCAGGTGAAGATTTTTGAATCAACTTTATATGACACCTTCCTAAGATGAAAAGCTTATGAAAGATAATTCCTAACACCTAGTCTAAGTTAAATAAAGATTGCCACTTGATTTTTTTTTCATATTAAATATACCACGAGACATACATGGTTTCTATCAGAAGAGTTACAAAGTGAGCTCTGCTTTTTCCTTTACCAAGCAGAAAAGACTTTCAATAGTTCTTGGTTTCTCTGTGAAATAAATATTCCAATGCTTTTCTTAAACACTGCAGACTAACATTGCCATATGTAAATTGCCTTTCAGTCTATACACATTTGAATTTACTTGAGCAGAGGAGCACGGAACATAAAAAATCTTAATTTAATATGCATTTTAGGATAAATAGCTATTAATTCTATTATATTACATCAAATAAGAAGTTGAATGACTTATGGCCAGAGATGGAAATGTCATTATATAATGACATGCAAATAAAATGGAAACATACAATGTAAAATAAGTTCCTCTAACTGCAGAATAAGCTGAACATATCATAGTGTTTTTCAATATAGAGTGGCTTTCACTTCATCTTTGTACATAGAAGTTCAGAAATTAACTACTGTAACAGCCACCTGCTTTTTTTTTTTTTTTTTTTGCTGTGAGCCTGTCTCTCAACCCAGTCATTGCAAATTCTCCTGTATTTTCTATTATAAATGTCTTCAAATCCCAAACTTTGTAATCCTGGCATGATTCATAATGACCAGAGAGCTGTAAAAGAAATCCCACAGGATACATTTCTGTCTCCGGAATTTCCACTCAGCTCTTTTTTTTAGTATCTGTGCAAGATAGAGAGGTGGATCTAACTCATTATTATAGTGCAGCCTCAGCGTAAGGATCTCATGTCATGAGAATACTCTTCTCATTTCACTGGCCATTAATGGAAACAGTCACAAGTGAGCAGTGGAGAAGGGTCAGCCCAAGGGTATAAGCTGACCTCCACACCCTTTAAAGAAACATGCATACACACACACACACACACACACACACCA
>NW_012119265.1:5539910-5710609 GCF_000951035.1 Colobus angolensis palliatus
TAGACAGGTACATATGTATATTTTAGACAGAATTTCACTCTTGTTGCCCGGGCTGGAGTGTAATGGTGTGATCTCGGCGCACTGCAGTCTCCACCTACCAGGTTCAAGCAATTCTCCTGCCTCGGCCTCCTAAGTAGCTAGGATTTCAGGCATACGCCACCACACCCGGCTAATTTGTTGTATTTAGTAGAGATGGGGTTTCATCATGTTGGTCGGCTGATCTCGAACTCCTGACCTCAGGTGATCCACTCACCTCAACCTCCCAAAGTACTGGGATTACAGGTGTGTGCCACTGCACCTGGCCAAGAAAACATTTTTTAAAACCTTTGCTCTGAAAGATAGGGTATAATGACTTAGAAGCATCCTAACTTAAAACCATTGCATTTAAAGTCAAATGTGGCCAGGAATGGTGGCTCACACCTATAAATCCAGCTCTTTGGGAGACTGAGATGAGCAGATCACTTGAGTCCAGGAGCTCAAGACCAGGCTGGGCAATATGATAAAACCCCATGTCTATTAAAAATACAAAAATTAGCCAGGTGTGGTGATACATGCCTATAGTCCCAGCTACTCAGGAGGCTGAGGCAGGAGGATCGCTTGAGTCCAAAAGGCTGAGGCTGCAGTGCGCCGAGATCAAGCCACTGCATTCCAGCCTGGGCAACAGAACGAGATCCTGTCTCCAAAAAAAAAAAAAAAATTAGGCAGAAAAATACTGTAGATGAAATGAGAGCAATATAAATTAGGAATTGGTGGTTTATCAAGTAAAATGCTAAACAAATGAAATTAAAGGGTGATGTTTAATGAGTCATACATCTTAATCTTTATTTCTGAAAAAGAAGAAAGACAATCAAGGGACTCCACTTACAACTTAATTTGCCTAAATCAAAATTGTTTGAATGAATTTAAGATTATGAAAGCATAAAATTGTCACCTCATCAAATTTATTTGTACTTTCCAGGATTGTACCCTTGTGCACACGTAAACCCACCACCATAAGCTCTGTCCAGTTTTCTAAGCATTGTCTCCATCAAGCATTGTGTTACATTTTTCAGGCTCATTCTGACTGGATGTTGCCACAGTACCAGTTCTCTTAGGAGAAGGCCCTTGTCAAAGGCAGACACACAGATTAACTTGAAAATACTGAAACCTTTCATTCTAAGCATTGTACAGAAATTGAATTCAGCAGAAGAACTTTGAAACAATCTATTTTTTACCCAAAATATTTGTGATATTTAATAAAAATAACTAACAGAGCATTACAGCTCCAAAGGTCTCTATCATTAGCCACTAGCTCATTTGATCCTCCCATCAGTCCCACAGATGGACAGACACCATTATATTACAAACTGAAACTAGGAGAATCAGGAGGTTAATTTGACAGAAACTCAGATTTTCTGACCCCAAATCCCCCAAAGGGAACAAGCTTACCTCTGATTTAAAGTTCCACATACTTTGATTCAAGAACAGTATTATAATTTTGATATCTTACTAACTCTATGGGCAAAACTTCCCCTCTCTCAATGTATTTATTTGACTTGCTTTCTGTGGAGTGAAAGGTGGAAGGGAGAGGGAGACAAAAGAGAGCATTTTGCTGGGAAGGTAGATAAATATGACAAGTGTGATCCTAAGTCCATGAAAATTTTCACCAGTCCTCCCATTATTTATTAGAAATGGAGTCAGGTGGGTATGTATGTACAAGAATAAGGCAAGCTGAAAGCATCAAAATGCTTTCAAAATTCAATATAAGGATTTGGAGGCCTTGTATGGTTTGGCTTCATGTCTCCAACCAAATCTCATGTTGAATTGTAATCCCCAATGTTGGGGGAAGAATCTGGTGGGAGGTGATTGGATCATGGGGGTGGATTTCCCCTTTTCTGTTCTCATAATAATGAGTTCTCACAAGATCTGGTTGTTTGAAAGTGTGTAGCACTTCCTCTTCACTCTCTCTCTCTATCCTGCCAGTCATGTGAAGATGTACCTGCTTCCCCTTCACTTTCCACCATGATTGTAAGTTTTCTGAGGCCTCCCCAGAAGCAGAAGCCTGTACAGCCCACAGAACCATGAGCTAATTAAAACCTCTTTTCTTACAAATTACCCAGTCTCAGGTATGTATGTATAGCAGTGTGAGAATGGACTAATACAGCGCCCAAATGCTATTGCAGAATTATGGCAATTAAGTCCTTAAAAGCCATCTTATTTCATTGACAGTGAGCAACAACGTATTTGAGCTGATTTATGTGACTAAGGAAAAAAAATCATCTCAATTTATACTCAGAATGGATCTTTTGACTACAGTGGCTCATATGTTCTAATCAGTCACCAACCAGGCAAATTCAATGAATCAAGTTACTAATATGTAGTAATAGCCAATGGTGTGTGATATCATACACAACTAGTTTAAAAACAAAAGAACTTAGAAATTAAAAATTCTAACATTCAATTTAGAGCTTAGGAATAAATTTTATTAGTTTACTTTTTAAAATTATTTTGAAAATGTGACACATTACATGGTAATAGAAAAAAATCAAACAGTACAAAAACATAAACAGTAAAATCTTGGTCTCCCTTACCTCCCATCACTGGGCTCGCATTCCCAGAGGTAACTGCCTGTTAGGTGCTTCTTGTCCATTCTTCCAGAATGAGTCAATGTGGATATGCATAGATGTATATTTTCTTTTTATTTACATAAATATGATAGCATGCTGTACACATTATTCTACACCTTACATTTTGCCCTTAATATGTCTTGGAGGTTAGCCCATGTCTATACATATGAAACCAACTCACTCTTTTTAACCAGTTGCATAGTAGTGTTTGTATGGCTGCACTATCAATAAAAAAATATGCTCTATGCCCCGTCTCTACTAAAAAATACAAAAAACTAGCTGGGCGAGGTGGCAGGCACCTGTAGTCCCAGCTACTTGGGAGGCTGAGGCAGGAGAATGGCGTAAACCCAGGAGGCGGAGCTTGCAGTGAGCTGAGATCTGGCCACTGCACTCCAGCCTGGGTGACAGAGTGAGACTCCATCTCAAAAAAAAAAAAAAAAAAAAGCTCTATGGATGGGCCATAGGTTATTCTTTAGACTTTTGTGGTAGTGAACTTGAAAAAAAATACTGTAGTGATTATTCTTCAACATGTGTCTTTATATACATATATGTGTATTTGCAAGGTAAATTCCTAAAATAAATATTTTACTCAAAGCATGTTGTTTATCTGACAATTTCTAACATTACTTAATAATTTCAACTAAAAGCTACTCCAAAAATATTTACATTGAGAAAGAGAGGAATGAGGAGTAAGTGTTGATTATCTTCTTTCACAAGGACAACATAGAAATGAAAGCCTTTTCCAAGAAATGTAATTGTTTGGTTTTGGGGTTTTTTCATGGGAAAGGTTGGAAGGTCACAAAGAAGAATGGGATAATTTCTATCATTTGAGGCCTAATCACTCATTAAGACCTCTGGGAGAAAGGCTATCAGAATAGTAATCCACAAAGCTTCTCTCTTCCTTAAGGCTTTATCTCTCTCGCCACCTCTAATGCATGCTGGCATGAAGTGGCTGAAATGATATATGCTATAATATATATAGAGAGAGATTTCTTTTCCAAATCACAAACAGTGGTCTGTGCAGAGAAAAACTTCCTCATCCAGATACGAGACTTCTTATTCCTCCAGGGTCTCCCTGGAGCCCTGAAAAAAGATAAGAAGAAATTAGACATATCTGACACTTTTCCATCTTAGGAAACAATTTTGCAGGCAGAACCAAACTTTCCCAGTAACATTCCACTGCCACTGTAAAACTCTCCCAGCTTAGCTGAGAATTCCCCAGATTTTAAGGTGTTCAAATAAAGGAAGGGTCTGGGTGAGAATAATGTTTGCATGAGATAAAATGTAAAACCCCATCTATTCTTTCTTTTCACATACACAAAAAAATTAAAATTACCTAGCATATTTTTCTAGCCAACTGCCAAAAACCTGAGATGGAGCTTTTTGTCTTGCTCTCGACTACTGATGCTGGCTTCCTTCGAGGCAATTCAGGACAGCATCTGCCTAACCTCATGTTTCACTGAAATACAGGTTCTGAAAAGCAGCCTGAAGATGACATTCTGGGAAGAAGAACGATGTTGCATGCAGCGGGGGAGGGATGGGAGGCAGGAGCGAGGGAGGTGGCTGAGCGGTGTTAATGCAAATGTATTCCCTGGGCTTATTCACTGGCAAACTCAGTGGACACCCAGCCATTTGAATCTGGGCCAGCAAGTTTGGCTCCTCTTCTGCTGGCAGAGCACGAGCCCAGCACAGCATCCTGCTGCTGTTGGCATGTAGACAGCTGTCTTTCTTCATCTCACCCTCCCCACCACCGCGGCACACTCAACAGGTGTTGCCAGGGACACAGTGTGTTTGGCAGCTGTCAACTTTCAATAATCATCTCTGTAGCATATCCCTTTCTGTTCTCTCACCCCAGTTCTTCCCTTGCTCCCCATCCTCTTAAAAACCCCAGAACCATTTGGGCCTTTGCAAAGGGCACAGTTAGGCAAAGATGCTGATCAAGGCTCAACATGATCTGGAGAGAGAAGCCCTGTCTGGGCCCTAGCCTAAGTGTGGCTGGGATTGCTACAAGATGCAGGCCTTTGGGGTTGATCCAATTATTCTTTTGTATTCCCCCTTTTGAGGTAAACTTGTTCCGTTGTTTGGTTTTGCTTTTTATTATTTTTTTTAGTTAAGCCAATATTCCTTGAAGTTTATTTTGCAGCCAAACACAATCCGTTTGTGATGCAGATTTTCACCTTGTGGAAATTGTATTAACCATCATCGTCATCATCATCCTCATCATCTGTATTTATGACATGCACCCAGGATATTTATATGTGTGTTCTATTCTTTTTTTCTTGCAGAGGGGTTAAATTTTTACTATTATTTTGTTTGACAAAGATAAATTGTATATGTTTATGGTGTACATGATGTTTCCAAATATGTCTACATTGTGGGATGGCTAAATGGAGCTAATTAATGTATGTATTACCTCTGAGGTAGACTATGAACCCATTTTTTTCCTGACCTTAAATCCTTCAACTTTTCATTAGTAATTTTGAATTCCAGCTCCTCCCCTTATAATCCATGTGTTCTTAATCACGTTCTTTAACTTTTTTCTCTGTGTGTCTTTCCCCACCCCCCTTTTTGTGGAGAACAAGGTCTCGCTACATTAGGGAGGTCTCAAACGCCTAGGCTCAAGCCATCCTTCTACCTCTGCCTCCCTAAGTGCTGGGAGGCGTGAGCCACCACACCCGGCCCATTCTTTAACTTATCAAGCCTCAATTTTCTCATCTGAGAAATGAAGACAATATGTGCCATCTATAGCAATGAGATAAAGTAGACAAAATACTTAAGACTAAGTACCCAGTATATGTTGATGATCCCCTTCCTCCCCCATGTCCTTTTTTTTTTTTTAATTATACTTTAAGTTCTAGGGTACATGTGCACAACGTGCAGGTTTGTTACACATGTATACATGTGCCATGTTGGTGTGCTGCACCCATTAACTCGTCATTTATATTAGGCATATCTCTTAATGCTATCCCTCCCCACTCCCCCCACCCCATGACAGGCCCCGGTGTGTGATGTTCCCCTTCTTGTGTCCAAGTGTTCTCATTGTTCAATTCCCATCTATGAGTGAGAACATGTGGTGTTTGGTTTTCTGTCCTTGCGATAGTTTGTGTGTCCTCTTGAGCTTCATCCTTAAAAGCCCCAGGCTTTAACTACTGCCCTTGAGCTCTCAAAGACATGAGGCCCTGCTCACATTCAGCGTGTGATGGACACTTGAAATGGTCCTTGTCTGGGGCTCCTTCCGGTTCTGATTCTTATCAAAGTCAGAGCCAAAAAATATGCCTGCCCCTGTAGGTCTGCAGGAGATGCCAAATAAATGTTTTCAAAAGGCAGGAATATACAGCTATTAATTATAGTCTTGTTTATAATTCTAAATATTGGAAACCCCTGAATGTTCATCAGTGGAGAAATGGATGAGGAAATATTCATTTGATGGCACCCTATGCAGCAAGTGAAGTTAGTCAGCTATACCATTTACTTAGGCACATATATCCCTTACTATGTATAAGAAACTTCATAAATATTAACGCATTTCAACCTCTCAACAGCTCAGTGTGGTAGAGACCATTATTTTCATCACATTTGTTGATGAAGAAACTGAGACACAGAGAAGCCGAGCCCTTTGATGTGTGCAACATGGGTAGGTCTCACAAACATGTTGCCAGAATAATACATGTGTCACAGAGAATTAATGTAAATTTCAAAAATCCACAAGAAAATAAGTTATTCATGTATATCTATGTATAGTAAAATTATAAAAACAAGGACAGGAAGATTACACACCAAGTTCATGCTGTAGTTGCTTCAAATGAGGGGGAAGGAGGATGGGTCAAGGGAATGCATGGAGAAGAACTCATTGCATCTGTAGAATCCCATTTATTTTATTTTATATTTTGTTTGGTTTTTGTTTGTTTGTTTGTTTGAGATGGAGTCTCACTCTGTCACCTAGACTGGAGTGCAGTGGCACAATCTCAGCTCACTGCAACCTCCACCTCCTAGGTTCAAGGGATTCTCCTGCCTCAGCCTCTTGAGTAGCTGGGAATACAGGCAGTCGCTACCATGCCTGGCTAATTTTTGTATTTTTAGTAGAGACAGAGTTTCATCATGTTGGCCAGGCTGGTCTCAAACTCCTGATCTCAACTGATTTGCCTGCCTCGGCCTCCCAAAGTGCTAGGATTACAGGTGTGAGCCACCGTGCCTGGCTCCATTTATTTTATTTTTAAAAGAACATGTTAAAATGAGATAGTTCTGGGTAACACAATACACTGTTTTTAAGTATATTTTTCTCTATACCTCTCTTTTTTTAAATTGGAAGACAATACCCATACAGAAAAATATACACAATATATTTATAATATTTATAAAACAGTTATTAAACAAACAGCATGTAACCACCATCCAGGTCAAGAAAGAGAATGTGAGTGGGGGCCCTTCCCCAGTGGTAACCTCCTTCTGCACCATCCAGAAGCAAGCGTGCAAGTGCCGTCCTGAGTTCTGTGATGCTTATTTTCTCGTTTCTCCCTAGAATTCCATCTCTTATGTCTCCATTCTAAACAATATAGTCCAGTATAGTTAAAAAATTTTTTTTAATATTTTATGTATACTTAAAAAATATTTTTTTGAGACAGGGTCTTTCTCTGTTGCCCAGGCTGGAGTGCAGTGACACTATCATACTCACTGCAAGCTTGAACTCCTGGCCTCAAGTGATCCTCCTACTTCAGCCTCCTGAGAAGCTGGGAACATGGGCACCTGCCCCCAGGCCCCGCTAATTTTTAAATTTTTTGTAGAGATGACATCTTGCTGTGTTGCCCAGGCTGGTCTTGAACTCCTAGGCTCAAGCAATTCACCCACTTTGACCTCTCAACGTGCTGGAATTACAAGCATGAGCCACCAAAGGTAACCCATATAATATGTATGTGTGTATTTTTTGTGTTCTTTTTTTGAGACATGGTCTCACTCTGTCACCAAGGCTGGAGTGCAGTGAGGTGACCATGGCTCACTGCAGCCTCAACTTTCCAAGCTCAACTGATCCTCCCATCTCAGCCTCCTGAGTATCTGGAACTACAAGTGCACACCACCATCCCCAACTAACTTTGCATTTTTTGCAGAAATGGGGTTTCACCATGTTCCCCAGATTGTTCTTGAACTCATGGGCTCAAGCGATCCACCCTCCTCAGCCTCCCAAAGTTCTGGGATTACAGGCAGGAGCCACTGTGCCCAGCCCATATGGTGTGTATGTGTGTATTCTTTTGTGTCTTTCTTTTGCTCAACATTGTGAGATTTATCTGCATTGTTCCCTGCTCATTTTCATTGCCAAATAGATTTTCACATTTAGTTATCCTTGCCACTCTTCACTGACAGTTGAGTTTTCTGTTCTGTAATTTTCAAGCTTAAAAGAAAGGTAGATATTCCTCTAGCAGATATCCGGGAACAAATATCTTCAGATGACTCCTCAGCTCAGCTTTCAGAAATGATGAGAACAGCCTTAATTGTTTCGCCATGAAAAGAATTTGTGTTTGGACTTACCATTGATGTATTCTGTTTCTTATTCACTTCCCTGAGTCAACAGCTTGCTTTTCTCTGTTACTTTATTTGCCTTTACACAGTGAAGCTGTAGTTCAGAAAGGGATTCTCAAGGCTCTCATCTGGTTCACGCCCTGTGTCTTACACATAAGGAAACACACGTTGTGTCTTGCGGCTCACTTTTAAATACATTTTAGTAGCTCTGAGACCTATAGATGGTAACTTGGCGACTGGAATAGGAGTTTTAAATGTTCTGTTGTCTCTGGCAGCTGGTTAATCGTATGTTTAAGAATAAAGTATTGCTAGCATTTCTCTGCAGGGCAAATCCACTCCATATGAGACCCATACTGAGTGTCACAGAGATGTTGTCAAACATCTAAATGAATTTTTCCCCTCCTCATTATTAATCTCTGTATAGCATTGCATTTAAAAAACCACCCGAGGCCTCAGTAGTGAGGAGGGAAGAGCCCACAAAACAGCATTATTCTCCCCAGCACATGCTAGTAATCAGGCCAAGCAGCAGAGACATTTCTGCATTGGAAGGACCTCAGCAATGCTGTAAAAGGCATCTTCCCACTCTCCAATGTTGCCATTAATATGTAAAAGCTTAAGCTTGCTAAAAGGATTACTGCACGTTCTATCTGATGGTAAAACTGGCATTGCAATGATTACATGTATCTTTTTGTCATTTTCTAGTAAAACATCTTACTCTTGAAGAGTATAATTGGCCTTTTATTAATGTTAAAGATTAAATTGGCATAAATGTAACACATTGCTTTAAATGAAAGGCATATTTGCAATCTTTAGGGTCTCGAATTCATGCTTTACAGCATGGCCATTATATATATACACACACATACACATTATATATATACATACATTATATATATATACACACACATATATATAACATACACATACACATATTACATGTATAAATTATATATAATATATAATACAGTCAGTCCTCTGTATCTGCAGGTTCCACGTGTGCAGATTCAACCAACTGTGGTTCAAAAGTGTTCAGAAAAAGCAATAAAACATAACAATACAACAATGAAATAGTACAATTTTTAAAATACAGTATAACAATTATTTATATCACATTTACATAGTATTAGGCATTGTAAGTAAGCTAGACATGACTTAAAGTATACAGGAAGATGTGAGTAGATTATGTACAAATGCTACGCCATTTTGTATAAGGGATGAACACCGTGGATTCTGGTATCCTTGGGTATCCAGGAACTGAGGGACAGCTGTATATATCACATGTTCTGCTAACAAGAACACTAAATTTCACAAGAGGGTCATTAAGTGTGATAGTGGAAATGCCCTAACCTCCACCCTTACTTCTCATATATTCTAGCTATTGGAGATAAAGTACCATATACCATCCCATTGTTCAATACATATACCATTTCCCAGAAGACAGTGCCACAATCATGCAAAGTATCCCCAGTTCAACCCACACCTTAGCTGAACCTTCCAAAGATTCATCTACCATTTAATCACAGACTCTGTGATTAAAGAAACACTGGTAACACTTTATTCTGTATTTCTGGGTGATGAGGCACACCGTTATTCTTTGGTCATGAGTCTATTTTCATATCTCTTTTGCCAGAAAATGGGTCACTTGGCCTAAGACCATTTATGGGAGAAATGATAAGGATGGATCAGATGGTGGTGACAGTGGAGGCCCTGCAGGCAGGGGAGGCAGACCAACATTCAAAGTATGTACTCTTTACAGTAAGGCTGAATTCCACCCCTCCCAGGTAAAGAGGTCAAATGCAGGTAACCTACCACCAAGTGGCTGGCTGGTTTCTCTGAGGAATAGTGGCAGATGGAGGGCTCAGTGTCTGTCTCCATTGCTGGCAGTTTGGACTCAGCAGTGGCAGCAGCTAGATGAGCTTTAATGAGAGAGACCCATGTTACTGGGCCAGGTACAACTTCAATTCCTTCTACAATGGCCACTGAATTCATGGGGCCACTAAGCAAGCATGAAGATGGCTAGGGGAAAAGGCTAGCTGGCCTCTACTGGATGGGTAGACTCCTCACCTGTTTGTGAAGAGCCTCCTCCATGGTAGGTGCCCTCTGGATGATATTCACAAGGACTTGAAGGTATACACACTTTGTGCCACTTCCATAGCATTTTCACATGCCTCTTACCCAGACTAACCTATTGCCAATCTTCCAGTCCTGTTCCTTCTGGACCACTCACTAGTCAACCAAACTATTTTCCATGGTCCATGAGCCTATGTACATACCCTGAATACATGTCAGGTTACTCCTCCCCTGACACAGAGTGCAATTAGGAGGCCATAACTACTACTCATCATCCCCTTCTTCTATCATCCATTTTGAATTCCCTTCACCTTTCTGTTGATCTAGGTACACTTTGCCCCTCACCAATTCTGCTGGCCTAAGCAGTTGTCTGGTGAGATGATCCTGACTCTCATCTTTAAGGCTATAACTACTGTATTTGTCTATTTATTGTTAAAATTAGGCATAAAAGCATCCAGAGCCAGGGTCAGACAGGTGCCTCATGCCTATAATCCAGCACTTTGGGAAGCCAAGGTGGGTATATCACTTGAGCCCAGGAATTCAAGACCAGCCTGGGCAACATCGGGAATCCACTCCCCCTACATACCATCTCTACAAAAAATAAAAAAAATTAGCTGGGCATGGTGGTGCATGCCTGTGGTCTCAGCTACTTGGAAGGCTGAAGTGGGAGGATCGCCTGATCGTGCTGAGATCATGCCATTGCACTCCAGCCTGGGTGACGGAGCAGATCCCACCTCAGAAAAAAAAAAAAAAAAATCCAGAGCCACACCAGTGGTTATACTGAGCACCAACCATATTCTTCCCTTGCATGATTGTATGCAACAGTGCCACCTGCTCCTGCTATTTAGCTATCTCATAGCTTCCTGCAAGTTAGACCTCCCTTGGCATGACTCTGGCCTTACTGCTAATTTCAGTAAGTGCACCTCCCTTGCTTCTGATGTTTAAGCACTGCTAACCAAAACTGCATTGCTTGCAGACAGCCTGGTTCTGTAATAGCATGTCCACCATCATCCCTGACCCAAGCTGGGTAAGAGGATAGTCACCACTGAGTATCTCAAGGCTTCTGATGCCCCTTACCTTCCAGTGGAAGGTAACATAAATATGTTAGTGGGAGTTTTTAAACTTATGTGGTGTATCCATTTCAGCATTCTCCCTTATTTATGTCCTTCAGTTCTTTCCTCCACTACCTACCATGGCACCTCTGGTACTTCTTCACTTAGTGTGACCATCGAGCTTCCAAGAAGCTTCCAGGAGCTCTCATTAGCACCAGCTCTGGGGTTCTTGACAGATTATTAAATCCTGAATCACAAAAAGATTGCTACCATTTCAATAAACTATCTATTTTTCAACTTTGTGTTCTATCCCCTTGATTCAGCACCCTCAGGAACCAATCCCAAGTATACTCTCCAAGCCATATCTTCCCTTCTGTATTTAGTCTCCTTCCTTAGCTGCCCTAGCACATTCCCAGTGTGCTGTGCTGAAATTTGATCTTTAATATTGGTATGGTTATAGAAAGGGAGGTTGGGGGTAGGGTAGGTGGGCAGGTAAGAGAGAGATAAGCTTGGTCTTTAAAGCCACCTGCATGATCTAAGTTTTCATCATGCCCTTCAATAAAGGGGTTCCATTATCTTCTCACAAAAAGGAGGGATCCCTTCTGTCAATCCAGTAGTTTCAGGGAATTTGGGAGTTCAAGGTTTTTATATACATACACCCAGATAGTCCCACCTCAAATCATGGGGCTCCACACTGATTTTGACTGGAAGTTTCACTGCTTTTATGATTAAGTCTTGAACCTGGTCCTCCTTTCTGTCTGGGTTTTGGCTGCAAGACATTAGGGTCCCCTTAAATGCTACCCAGCAGGTCCTCTGGCTTTCATATTTTGCTTTGAATTGGTCATTAATTGCTCAAGCCTGACATTTCCTCTTCAACTAATCAATAATACTCCACAGTAGCCACACAACTCCATTGTCCTCGTAGGATAATCTCTCTCACGCCTTCTAGGCAACTGAGATACTACACCCGACAGTGCATCCCCACCCACCGTCTCCCTTCCCACTTCACCACTGGTGAATTGTTTTTAAACTGCATTGTGACAGCATGCTGAGGGCTAACCATACTTCACCTGTTATCAGTGATGGTGTTCTCATTGCCAGGTAGCTGGCAAATCATCCAGCCCCCAAATCTCATATTAGAATCTGGTTCTTAGGACACTTGTGGAACCAATTGTCTTCTATTGTGTCCCCTGGAAACACACTCTGTGATGAAAAGCTGCATATGGAAGACCTGTTGGGAGTGCTTTCAGGAGATGCACCTGAGGGAAATTAAGAGGGCAGAGTCGGTGAGGATGACACTAACTTACAATGCGGTTGTCACTGAGGCCTCAGTTAATTCAACAGAGAGCTCTAGAACCAATATGGCACTTCAGAGTTGCACAAAATTAAGGCAAGGGGGACAGACCTTTGCACATCCAGTTATCAGCCTCAGACCAATGCCTAGCAAACTGTATGAGGCATTTTCCCGTGAAAGACATACCTGTGGGCTGTTAACCAATATTCTCGATAGCAAGGTGCATTGGCCCTGGACAACGGATCTGCACAGAGCACCGGGGTATCCATTACACCCAGTTCAGAGTTACCACTTGGTCTCTGCCATTCCCCAGTCCCATTAACCCTATTTGGCAGTAAAGAATTCAATGTCTTGGCAGTATTACCCAGTCTGAGCCTCAGCTTACACAATATAGCTACTACCCAGTATGTCAAAGATGTGACTGTCCCACTAACCAGTGCATTTATTTTTACCAAAATGAGAAGTGTTCTCTAGACTCTGCTAGGGTATATAGTCAGGTGATGGGCTGTGAGTTTATACATCATGAATCTATTCTAACATTCTCACACCCTTGAGCTTTCTGACCCCTTCTTGTACGCCAAGGAGTTCTGATATCTTTACGTTATTTCAGAAGCCATCTTCAAATTCAGGTGTTAAAGAACTATCTCAGCAAACTCTTAGACTAGCTCCATAAGTACTTGGCATAATATTGAGCCCAGATCCATGGGTGAGTATCACCATGTGAATGAATGTAGCCTTATATTTCACCTTATATTCACAAGCTCTCAAGGTTTTTTCTACTTGTGTTCCCCTCTCCCCCTTTCCTGTCACTATTTAGTAGGCAGATCTTATGATTCCTTTGCAGATCTTACAGGAACTAAGCTACTAGGGAGTTATTAAAACTAAGGAAAAAGCATAGTCACTGGAATTGGGAATAAGGTGGGGATTTGTTCACAAGAAAAAGGTAGAAGCAGAAGCTGAAGTGTAGCTAGATTTTGCTATTGAGAGAGGAAACACAAACTATGTTACCACCCTGGGACAACCTTCTTTCAATGTTTGCAAAGGCTGCCTTGTAGTGAATGTTCTCATCAGCCTTAGTTCTCCTAGTGTCTTCTCAGTAACAGTCCATTTAGTGTGAATCGAGCACAAAATCAGAGCTGGTCTAGCAACAACAGTGATTTCAGATGCTGGGCTAGAGGGCCTTAATTTTCCTTAACTCAGAACTGGATTGATTCCAGAGCCAAAGGACAGACTGAGTTAGAGGTGGGTAGCTCAGAGATGTAGAGGCATGACATAGAGTGGTTTAAAGCCTGGGACAGGAAATAAGGTAGAGCCCCAATTCAGTTCTCAGCTCTACTACTTAGCAGTTGAATATCCTTAGGGAAGTTACCGAGCTTCTCGAAGTTTCACTTAATTATACTCATTTGTGGACTGGGGATGATAACACTTACTTCAATGCATTGCAGTAAGATCTAAATGAAATATTACCTGTGGAGTACTTAGAATCACACTCAGTACAGAACTACAGTTCAATCAGTAGTAGTTGTAGCAGCAGTAGTAATTGTTCTTACTATTAGTGGTGAGGACAGAAGATGTTGGAAGCAGAGAATCAAGCTATTAATTTATACAGAGGGCAAAGAGAACTGTAATCTCTGACCTAACAACAGGGAAATTCACAGGCCAATTCCTAGAAAATCAGGGAAAGGTTCTAAATGCCCCAGAGACCTGATAGCCCCCTAGCAGAAGGCAGCACGGTGCAGAGGGATGAGCACACCACACCAAATCACAGATGTCAAGAATCCCAGAAAAGCAACTTCAACTTCAATTGTTGCCTATACATTTTAAGATATATGCGAAATTGGCAAGGGGTTGATGAAATAGGTAATTTAATACATGATTGGAGTATAAATTGATATAACCCATTGGAAAACAGCTGAGTCATCTATTAAGAGTCTTAAAATAAATCCACTTCTCATAATCTAGCCTAAGGAAATAATCCTAAATATGAAAAAATCTCTATATGTAAAATTTAATTTCCTCATATTTATAACATTATTTATAATAGAAAAAAATCCAAAGGAAACTAAATATTCAAAATGAGGAAATAGTTAAGTAAATAATAATCAAATTATATGCAATATTATACGTGCCTTTAACGTTATGTGTATCAAGTGCTTATAATATTGAAATATGCTTCTCATGTTAAATTAAAATTGGTACATACATATCACAACTACGTAAAACAGAAACAAAAACTTTAGTCAGAAAAAATACTGAGAGGAAAATCCACACATCCTGTAAATCTTCTTTCCAGGCCTACTAGATGCATGGCTAATTGAATTGACGTAGGTGAAGGACTTGATGCCTTAAAATAGGAGTGGAAAATGGAACTCTTCTCTTGCCCAGCACTAAAGGATAGATGGTAGCAGCATAGAGAACAGTCTGAGAAAGGTTTCTAAGGCCCTGGGGCTGGGCTCCGCTGGAAAGAGGATCAAGACTCATTGATAATGTCTGTCATGAGCAAATTAGAGGACAGTAACAGCGATTGCTTGGAATATTTGACATCCTTATATGACTCCTCTTTTAGATAATTACAGTGTAAGAAATCTGGGTACCTGCATGAAACTGTTATAGAGGAGATTCCCTTCCCTGAGAAGAAAGTAGAAGTACATGACCTCAGAGGTTCCTTCTAACCCCGAGAGTTGTCAAAGTATTTCAGAGCCTCACAGGATTAGAAAGGAAGATGTTTTGCAGGGACTTGGAACCAAAACGAAGTTTCAGAGCCCCTCACAAATCACAACACAGTCACTTACTTCACAGACGTCATCCACAAACAGAACAGCATGATTATTGATTTGTCACTCAGTCCATCATCCCAAAAGAAAAGTAGACAAAAGCCATTTCACACAACAGTTCTGAAGAAGTAATTTGTTTGTAGAGATTATGCCTGGAGTCTCCCTATCAAATTGCAGACATGTGTATATATGAGGTTTCCTGGCCTCCTGACTGGGTAGTAATCATCTTGTACACTTGACCCAACCTGAGAATTTCTGAAAGTAAAACACAGAGCCCTCCAGCATCATTCAAATTCTTCACGTGTCAATGATATTCTCAGCTCTCTAGCCAGCATCAAGTTACTCAATTGAGTATAAATTTTTCCCTCCACGTTCAGTCAACGGCTAAGTTCTTCAAAGGAAATTGTCGAAAGCTGACATCATGTTTGGTTTGTAACGCAATGGCAACACTAAACAGCCCAATATGCTCCTCTCACTGAGTCTTCATGTCATGGTGGAATCAACACGTGTTTGGGTTCCAAGCAAAAGCCGGCCTGTGGCAGCTTGCATGGGAAGTGAGGCTCACCCCAGCAGGTAAAACATAACAAACAAATGTGGCTTAAAATAATTAGTACCCATGCAGAGCAATCCCTGCAGAGTGTTTTCTTAGACTAGTTGCTTGAAGCCTTCTTTTAGATAAAGAAATAGGCTGATGGGCAGGAAGAGGAGGCTTGAGATACAAGGCAAAAATGGAAGCTGGAATTTTAAGACATAAAGCAGGGCTAAGAAAAGCAAAAGTTGGCCTCAAGGTCCCAGGCACCCTGAAAGGTCATAGGAAGTCAAAAGTTCCTCTGAATAATTAAAATGTTTTCACTCCATCTGAATGTCTTTTTGTAGTCCAACCACTTTCAATTTTCATTAAAGTTTTGTTTTATTTGCTAGTATTCTCCAACTGGGGAAACTTGCTGTGATCTTTCTTTTTTAAAGCGAGCATTTATTTTTGATACTAAGGATAAATAAAGTATTGGCAAAAGTTTCCCCAGGCCAGGAGCTCTTGGGGGATTTTTAGCTTTTGCCCATTGAGCGTATTTGCCAGAAACATTTGGATGGGTGGGATGGGCATGGCAGCCAGAAGTATTTTTGGCTCACAAGAGATTTTAACCAAGAGCTGTCAGGCCCAAACATTCGAAATCCAAACAATGAAGTGCAAGCATATCTGGAGAATTGTCATAACCCACATATCTTAAATTTATGGAAAATACTTAATGGAAGAGCAATGATGCAAGTTTAATTTTCGGTTCACCAGAAGATCTCAAGCCTTATTTTTGCTTTCTTATTTATAAAATAGGTATCTTTGGATGAAGGAGTATTATTCTTTCATGCATCTCAATCTGGATCTATTTATGAGTATGTTGGAAATTGTTTTCTCTGCTTTCAAACATACTTATTACATAGAAACAGAATTAATCTAGGTCTCTCTTTTTATTTAATAGAGCTTGGGAGCCCTGATATCCATTCAATTAATTAATAGTGGAAGAAGAGTCCAAATAGACATTTCTAAAAGCTCTTCAGTATGATGAGCAGAGGAAGATAAGCATTTCATTAGTGCAATGACCACTTGCATCTAATTCTTTGATGTGCCCTAGATAAGCAACTCTAAATGTAATTACAAGGGCATACTTGGGAGATAGTTTCCAGCTGTCATAAATAGAGATGGCTCTTATGAGTTTTTTATTCTAATAACTTAATTCAAATAGATTCCCACTAAATTGACTCCATCTTCACATAAGAAAACATTTAGAAGCCAATTAGCAACAATTATGTGCCAGATAAATTTTTTGAAGTACTCTATTGCCCAGAGGTTAAAATATTTAGAATTTCATGTTCCAAAATTTGCTCTTGTGAAATTCCTTCTATAATAACAGAAAATTTCATAAAACCTGGAAGAGTGGAGAACATTTAAGCCCACTCTCCATTTCAGTTCATTTGATGTTTTTCACTGTGTTGTCTCCCCCAACAAAACTTTTGAACACCTCCAATAAAGAGCACCATAATACACTGCCTAAAAGATCTGCTCTATTTTGGAGAGTGAGAAATTTTAGCAAATTTTTACACAGGCATCCCTAAGTATCTGCAGGGTATTGTTATTTTTCATTGATTTTACCCCAATTTTTTTTTTTTCTGAGATGGAGTCTCGCTCCGTCACCCAGACTGGAGTGCAGTGGCATGATCTTGGCTCACTGCAACCTCCAACTCCCAGGTTCAAGCAATTCTCCTGCCTCAGCCTTCCAAGTAGCTGGGGCTACAGGCATGTCCACCACGTCCGGCTAATTTTTTTTTTTTTTTGTATTTTTAGTAGAGACAGGGTTTCACCGTGTTAGCCAGGATGGTCTCGATATCCTGACTTTGTGATCTGCCCATCTTGGCCTCCCAACGTGCTGGGATTACAGGCATGTGCCACGGCACCCAGCCTCCGCCAATATTTTTGATCCATGGTTGTTTGAATTCCCAGATATGGAACCCATGGATACAAAGGGCCAACAGCATATTAGTTTCCTGGGGCTGCTATAACAAAGTGCCACAAGCTGTGTGGCTGAGAATATCAGAAATGTATTGTCTCACAGTTCTGGAGGCTACACATCCAAAATCAAAGTGCTGGCAGGGCCATGCTTCCTCTGAGATCTGGGCTGAATCCTTCCTTGCCACTCTCTAGTTCTGGTGGTGGCTGTCAATCCTCATTGCTCCTTGACTTTCTGCTGCATCAGTCCAGTCTCTGCCTCCATCATGTCATGGCTGCCTTCACATCGTCATCCCTCTGTGAGGAACCTGCAGATATGAAGGATCACCTGTATATATTAATTCCAAAACTTCTTCCTTGTAATTTCCACCAATTCATCTACGCACTATCTTCTGGAGTCATAGTAAATGAGCCTATTGAAATTCTCTTTTCCCAGAATAACCATCCAATATCTCCAACCTTTCCTCATAGTTTCTCTTTTCAGTAAGACTCCATATTCCCATCATTCTTTTTTGGGGGGTTCAAACCCCAGCTTCTCCACTCACTTAGCTGGCTAACCTGGCAAGATACCCAGGGTGATTTTAGGTAACAGACTGCTCACTAAGTTTTTCAAGTGGGACCTGTAATACCGACAATGTACAGGGTTGTCACGAGGATTAAATAAGATACCATAGGTAGGATATGCTCAATGTTTATTTGCCCTTCCCATTTTCAAGTGAGGCACCCATAGTCAAATGAGATAAGATACAGTGTTCAGAGCACCATCCTTCTACTAACATAATAATATATCAATGTTTTAAAGGTGAGTTTGTGTTTTCTGTAGCTATGTCACACTGATGACTATCATGTTGTGTGTTATGAATGGAATTGTGTCCCCCTCCAAGGGTATACCCTTGTTGAAGCTCGAACACCCAATGTGACTGATTTTGAAATGGGACCTACAAGGATGATTAAGTTTAAATGAGGTCATAAAGGTAGGACCCTAACTTAACAGGACTGGTGCCTTTATAAGGAGAGGAAGAGTGACCAAGCTTTCTCTCTCTACCTGTGCATAATGCACGCAGGAAGAAGGTGTGACCCTCCGCAAGCCAGGAAGAGAGCCACTACCAGAAACCAAATTTTCTGGCCCCCTGATTATAGACTTCTAGCCTCCAGAACTGTGAGAAAATAAGTGTCTGCTGTTTAAGTCATCTAGTCTGTGGTATTCGGTCATGGCAGAGTCAGCAGGTTGATTCACAGTGTGGTACTGTGAAGTATGGGGACTGCTATAACAAAACCCTAAAAATATGGAAGTGGCTTTGGAACTGGGTTACGGGACTATCCCAAAGAGTTTTGAGGTGGTGTTAGAAAAAGGCTAGATTGCCTTGAAGGGATGATTGGTTTAAATATATATATATATAATATATATAATATATCCATATATATGGATACTAAATATATATATCCATATACATATGGATACTATATATATGGATACTAAAGGTGATATTACAGCCCTCTAATGAGGCCTCAGAAAGAAAACAGGAGAGCTATAGGAAAATCCTCTATTATCTTAGAAAGTACAGCTAACCCCCGAATAACATAGGTTTTGTTTGTTTGTGTCCACTTCTATGCAGATGTTCTTCTGCCTCTGCCACTCCTGAGACAGTAAGACCAATCCCTCCTCTTCCTCCTCCTCCACAGCCTACTCGGTGGGAAGATGATGAGGATGAAAACCTTTATGATGATCCACTTTCAATGAATGAATAGTAAATACAGCTTCCCTTCCTTATGATTTTCTTAACATTTTCTTTCCTCTACATTACTTTATTGTAAGAATACAAGTATATAATACATTTAACTTACAAAATATGTATCATTCAACTGTTTATGTTATTGGTAAGGCTTCTGGTCAACAGTAGGCTATTAGTAAAGTTTTGGGAGAGTGAAAAGTTATACAGAGTTTTGACTACATGGTGGGCGGGGGGTCGGTGCCCCAACCCCTGCATTGTTCAAGGTTCATTCAACTTCACATATATCATTGTGAACAGGATGTTGGTAGAAATATGGATGTTAAAGGCCATTCTGGTGAGGTCTCAGACCAAAATGAAAAATAGGTTATGAGAAACTGAGTAAAGGTGATTGTTGTTATAAAGTGTTAAAGAACTTGGCTGAAATGTGTTCTGGAGTAGGGGTTCCCAATCCCTGGGCTGCAGACCTGCAGACTGGTACCAGTCTGTGGCCTGTTAGGAACCAGGATGCACAGTGGAAGGTGAGTGGCAGGCAAGTAAGCATTGCTACCTGAGCTCTGCCTCTTGCCAGATCAGCAGTGGTATTAGATTCTCATAGGAGCACAGACCCTATTGTGACTTGTGCATGTGAGGGATTTAGTTGTACACTCCTTATGAGAATCTAATCAGTGCCTGATGATCTGAGGTGAAACAGTTTCATCCCAAACCCTCCCCAACCCCTCAGTCTGTGGAAAAAGTGTCTTCACGAACCTAGTTCCTGGTGCCAAAAACGTCAGGGCTGTTGTTCTAGGGTTTTGTGGGAGGTGGAACTTGTGGGTGATGAAACTGATACTTAACTAAGATGCCTAAGCAAAGTTTTGAAGTAGCAGCATGGTTTCCCCTTATCACTTACAGTAAAATATGAGAGGGGAGAGATACATTGAAGGAATTGTTAAGCAAAAAGAAACCAGACTTGGAGATTTGGAAAATGCTTAGCCTCCTCATATTGCAAAAAAAGAACACCAAAAAACAAAAAACGGAGTACTTAGGAAGAGAAGATAACTTTTGAAGAGAACATTGCAAGTGAGGCTGAGGAACCCTTTGATAGGAAATTGGTTTGGATGTGAAGCACAGATTTAATCAGTCATCTCAACAAAAGTCAGAGATGTCGATGGGATGATAACAGCAGAAACACTGCAAGCTGAGACTAAAGCAGACAGAGAGAAAAAAAGGATGGAATGAAGGACGGCTGTTGAACTTCTGGGATCCTACAGGATGAGATAATAAAGTTATTTGAGTTGTGTTTTCTTTTGTTTGTTTTGAGACAGAGTCTTGCTCTGTCACCCAGGCTGGAGTGCAGTGGTGCAATCTCAGCTCACTGTAACCTCTGCCTCCCTCCCAGGTTCAAGCAATTCTCCTGCCTCTGCCTCCCAGGAATTACAAGAGTGTGCCACCACACCTGGCTAATTTTTGTATTTTTAATAGAGACAAGATTTTACCATGTTGGCTAGGCTGATCTCAAACTACTGACCTCAAGTGATCCACCTGCCTTGGTCTCCCAAAGTGCTGGGATTACAGGCATGAGCCTCCGCGCCTGGCCCATAAAGCTATTTAACTGCAAACATACTTTATCCTTCAAGAAAAGAGAGAAACGACCCCAAAAGTGATCCAGACATCATCAAGGCTGCCACTGTCACCACAGGCCCATGGAGCAAGACTGCTTCCTCCATGGTTTCAGAGGGTGAGACCTCTCCATTTCAGCAGGCCAGATGGCCCCCACAGAAAGCCTTAGGGGTGGGAACACACCCCTGCCTAGGGCCATGGGGGTGATATCACTGTCCCAGTGGCCTGGAAGGCAGAGTATCCAGCCAGAGGATTGTTCTCCAGCCTGAATATCTAATGAGATTTGCCTTCCTAAATTTTAGACTTGCTTGGAACTTGTCATCCTTTCCTTCTTTTCAATGTCTCCCTTTTAGAATGCAAATAGCTATCTTCTAACTATTCTACTATTGTATTAAAAAGCACACAACTTACTTGGTTTCACAGGTTTACATCTGGAGAGAAATATTGCCTCAGGATTGATCATACCTCAAGTCTCACCCATACCTGATTTAGATGATCGCTGGATAACACTTTGGACTTGAAATTGATGTCAGAACAGGTTAAGACTTCGGCGGCTGTTGGGATGAGGTGGCTGTATTTTGCATGTGAGCAGGACATGAATTTTGTGGGACTAGAAGTGGAATATTATGAACTAAATTATGTCCCTCCAAAATTCATAGGTTGAAGTCCTATCCCCCAACATGACTGTATTTTGGGATAGGTTCTACATGAAGGTAATTAAGATTAAATACAGACATTAGGGTTGGGCCATAATCCAATAGGATTGCTATTCTTATAAAAAGAAGCTCTCTTTTTCTCTTTCTCTCTACATGTGCACAAAGGAAAGGACATGTGAAGATGCAACAAGAAGCTGGCCATCTGTGGCTGGGTGCGGTGGCTCACGCCTGTAATCCCAACACTTTGGGAGGCCGAGGCAGGTGGATCATGAAGTCAGGAGATTGAGACCATCTTGGTTAACACGGTGAAATCCCATCTCTACTAAAAACACAAAACATTAGCTGGGCGTGGTGGCAGGTACCTGTAGTCCCAGCTAGTCAGGAGGCTGAGGCAGGAGAATGGCATGAACTCAGGAGGCGGAGCTTGCAGTGAGCCGAGATCACGCCACTGCACTCCAGCCTGGGTGACAGAGCGAGATTCCATCTCAAAAAAAAGGAAGTTAGCCATCTGCAAGCCAAGAGAAAATAGCCTTTGCCAGAAACCAAACTCTCCAACACCTTGATGATGGACTTCTAGAACTGTGAGAAAATAAATGTCTGTCATTTAAGTCACCCAGTCTGTGATTTTTTTTTTTTTATGACAAGCCAAGCAGACTAAATACATTGTGCCTATTGTCAAACAAAATCCCTATGGTTTACTTTATATGCTGCTATTAAGACATGTCTACCTAACATATTTAATGCAATGTGAGAAAGAGTTAGAGGAGAGAACTTGCTCTTTGTGAATGCAAGTGCCCTACATTACCTTTTTAATGACTCACAAATAATTCTTTCAACCACCTGTAATAGAATCTTACCCAGTACCTATGTCAGCTCATCAGATTACAGTTGGTAGAATCATACACTTATTAAAAATGGAACCAAATTTGCTCATCTGCAGGCTTCTGGAACTTCTCCATTCTCCTACCTTTTTCCTCAATAATAATAATAATGGCACCCATCATTTGGCATGATGCTAAGTGTTCTGATGGATTAATCTCTCTGTGCCTCAGTTGTCTCACCTATAAAATGTGGATAAGAATAAACCCTATCTTATAAGGTTGTTGTAAAGATTAAAAGTAACTTGGCCAAGGCTGCACAGCTATTAGTGGCACAGTCCAGGTTCGAACTAGCTATTGAACCTTGAGTAAGTTATTTGTCCTCTTTGTGCCACATTTTTCTTATCAATAAAACAAAGACAATGATAGTACTTACCACAGAGGGCTATCACAAGGATTAAATAACATAATACATGCGAAATGCCTAGAACTCATACACTGTCCTACACATCACCAAATTCAGGCCGGCCTAGGATAGAACCGTTAGCTCCGTGAGGGCAGGGAGCTGTTTCTGTCTTATTCACTGTTGTGTCTCTGCTCCTTGTGTAGTGTCTGACACACAACAGTCATTTCGTGGATATTTGTTGAATGAGCTAAAGGCAGGTACCACTCAGTTCAAAGCTGTGGAGAAAAAGGTCAAGAATAGGAAAACAGATTCTGGGGAAGATGTTGGAGGAGTCTTTTATCTCCACCTACGATGCCTCTAGTTTTTCACATTTCTTGTTTTCATTATACAGCCCGAGGTTTTTCCTGAGAAATTTTCCCTCCCCTGGGAGGAGCAGTGTCACAGTTGTGTACTTCTATGGTTTCCCAAACTTCCTTATCAACATCCATGTCATACCACACTTGCCTACTTTTGTTTTCCCCGTTGAACTGTAAATACCCGGAGGACAAGGACCCTACTCAGCCTACTCACCAAAGGATCTCCTGTGCTCTGTGCATGAAAGTTGAACAATAAATATTTACAAAAGAAAGAAATGAAAGAGGGATGGAGGAGCAGGAGGGGAAAGGAACCTAAAGAAGGAGGAGGGAAGGAGTTTCTGGGAATTTTGTCCAGCAGGTAGGACACTATGGTGGGAAAAGCAAGAAAGGAAACGACTTAGAAAACAGAGCAATTGACATAGAATTCATCTAGGCTGGGGGACTTGAACTTATTGCAAACAGCCACCTATTTTTTTATACTCACCTCATTATTATGAGTCTCAGCTCATCAATGACAATATTTGATCTCAATTTTCAATCAGACGATGAGCAACTCACCTTATGCTGGATACACCAAAAACACACATGTGGCATGATGACTAATGATGCAACATAGAAGGCAAGCTCTGGCATCCAGGAGAAAAGTTCTATAGGAGTGCAGAGATGGGAAAGATGGCTGTATGGTGGTAGGGTCAAGGAGTCTCCACCAAGGAGGGTGGAAGAGAGAGCTCAAGAAGAGGTCATGATAAAGAGTGAGCAAAGATGAGAAGACTGGAACTTTCACCGTCAGCCTCATAGAGGAAGACACCTGAGGACACCTTGGTGATTATGAAAATGAAATGATATTAATAATGGCTAACATTGGGCACTTACTTTGAGCCAAGAATAGTGCTAAGTGTTTATCAACATATTAACTTCCGTTAATATATATTATAACTATATATACACACATACATATTTCATGTGTATATATATCAATAATATGCACATTATAGGTATAGCATGTATAATATATGTCAGTTATATATATTATACACGATTATTATTGTGACCATTTTACAAGAACAAACCATATCACTGAGGGGGGAGGTAATTTGCCTAGGAGCACTTTGTGGATAAATCCTCCAGCCAGGATATGGAGCCTGATAGTCTGGTAGACAATGAGTACACAGATTGTCCTGGAAGAGTGCAGACTCTGTAGCCAGATATCACAAAATAAAAAACTAGCAGGCTCACTTCTATAATCCCAGCTACTTGGGAGGCTGAGGTTGGAGGACTGCTTGAGCCCAAGGGTTTGAGGCTGCAGCTGCAGTGAGCTATGAATGTGCCATTGCACTTCAGCTCTGGGAGACAGAGGTGGACCTCATCTCTAAACAAACAAACTAGAAATGTCAAGTCCTCGGGGCTTATATTGGAAAACTGGGAGAAGCAGGAAAAGCTGCTTCCACAAAATGAGGATAAGAGGTAGTGGGTAAAAGAGATTAATGTTTACTGTGTGTCCACTGACCTTACACCCCATGTTCCTGGGGTATAAACTGACACAGAGACAGAACTAGTTACTCAAATTTCCCTCCTTCTCTCCAGGTTGAGAGAATTTTACAGTTGTGTGTGCATTTGTCTAGAGAGAGTAACACACAATGAAAGTGATGTCCAATTGTGGAGGCACCTGGAGGCATTGTCCCATCACCCCACCTAGCGGAACTGGCAATGACTTGGATGTGTGCAATGAGAAGTTTTAAAGAGCAAGCTTCTTTTTGCCTTGTATCCCTTTGGCTGGTCATAGCCCTGTTTTACAGCACAGGTCATGCTCTCTTCTCGTTTAATAAATTGATGAATGTAACCAGACAGAGGAACCTATCTAGATAGGCTCAACATTTTGGGTAGGATTCATCTTCAAAAAATGTGAAGTTTGTGGAATAGTGACATGGAATTTGGTTCAGCCTGAGCAAGGATCTGAGTTGGATGCTGTGATGTGCCAGCCCAGATCCTCCTTCAGCACTGAAGAACCTCTTCTCCCAGCTGCTGGGGGTTTTGTTGGCACAGTGCCCTTGGCTGTCAGCCTCTCTGGGAAGATCCTGGCTGAAGAGAGCTTCTCTACACAGGACACCTCATATCAAATTGATTGATGTGTGGTTCATAGGTCCTGGCCCATCTAAGCACCATTCTGAAGAACCATCTTCACTCCAGAGCTCCTAAGAGGTCACCTGAGACATTGATGGGAGACTGTATCACAGCCTAACTTCTCCCACTTGCCCAGTCCTCACCCTTCCCTTCCCATGGTTGTTGATCCCCAAAGCACTCCTAATAAACATGCCGTGTATTCATCTCCATTTCAGAGTCTGCTCCTCAAAGGACCTTACTCGTGACAGGATCTGATGGAATTATCTTTATAGAAGATATGTTTTAGCTGCCTCTCCACTCTCCCAGCCTGGGAAGAGTGTTTTAGAAGAAATATTTGACAACTAGGGTAGGGAGGGGGGACCTAGTTGCTGGCTTACCCCATTAGAAATAGATATCACTTTGCTTTCCCCCCATATCTCTGGTTCTGATGCCTGTTCATTGCATTGCATTGTGAATTACTGAAGGACAGGGCCATCTCTTAGACTTGTGGTACCCATGGTGGCTAGCAGAGATCAGAAGTGTTTAACACCAGACTCAGTACCCATGTGTCCTCTCACCTCATTAAATTTCAAAGGCATTCATGTCTTATTCCTGCTACTTTCCAATGGGTCCTTATAAACAAGGTAGAGGCTAAGGTGATTTGGTGGTAAATCATATGAGAATAATTTATATATGCCTTTAATAACTAGAGCCAGACTTTCTATGCTACTGTTTAGAAGTCTTGAGACAGAGATTAGGTGTACAGAGCTGAATGATGCCTCTAAACAGATACGTCCACATCCAAATCCCTGGCACCTGTGAATCTTACCTTACTAAGATTGAAAAAGGGATCTTTGCAGGTGTAGGTAAGTTAAAGATCTTGAGAGGAGATCATACTAGATTAGTGGGCCCTAAATACAATAAGTATTCTTATAAGAAGAGAAAACACAGAAAGGCAGAAGAGGAGGCAGTGACTGACCACGTCAACAGAGATGGGAGTGATACAGCTGTAAGCCATAGAATGCCTGGAGCCACGGAAGCTGGGAGAGGCCAGGAACAGAATCTCACCTGAGCTTTTAAAGAAAGCATGGCCCTGCTGCCCCCTTGACTTCAGACATCTAGCCTCCAGAATTGAGAAAGAATGTTTCTGTTAGAAAGAATAAGTTTCTATACCATCCAATTTGTGGTCATTTACACAGAAGCTCTAGGGAACATTAGGATTGGAGGGCTAGAGAATCCAGAGTGAGTTCCACCTATACTATGAGATCCATATGTTGGGACTTGGATTTCTAGTCTGACACCCCCCAGACACCACCCTGTGCCTCTCCCATTGCAGAACAGACCTCTGCAGTATGTTCATAGGTAGGACACTGAGATCACCCACAAGTCTAGAGTAGTGACTCTGAGGCCTGTGGCTCAGCACTGGCCATGCCAGGGCCTGAAGAAAGGCCACAGCCCTAAACACACCAGAGGAGGGAGACGGAGCCTCATTTGAGCAACTTTCTAAATGTTTAACAAAGATGTCCTTGAATTCATGATCCAACTGCTCAAAAAACTCTCAAGCAAATGCAGTACTATGAGATAATGTAGGATTTGCTGGAGTAAAAAGGAATTTTTAGCACTCATAGAATAACTTTCAGTTTAGATGAGAAAACTAAGGCAGCAATGTTTTAATGTGACCTATGGCCGTAGTCAGAGGCGGAGTCTGAAGTCGAATTCAGGACATTCTTCCACCATGCCATACCAATGTACGTTCTTAGAACATCTCTGTTTTTGGTTGTTCCAACATTTTTAAATTACCAAAGAGAATTGCTTATCTATGCATTTTAAATGAGTTATATAAAAGTCAAGTATTAGTCCTAATTTTAAAATAGCTGTGTTTTGGACAGATATTTAGAATTCCAAACCAGTTTGCATGCTGGTGACATTCAGCTAGATGGAAATAGAAGCAAACAAACAAAAGGAAGGCTTAGAGAACTGACCTCCCAGCTGCACGGAAAAATGGCTTTGAGGCTGTTCACCCCAGCTAGGAAGAGCTGCGGTGAAACAGCGTGTCTACACCATATACATACATATTCAGACGCTTTGTCAAAAAAGCCCAGTGCTAGAGCATTTCAATTAACAAAGTGGGATGGTTTACCTGATAAAATGCTCCCTGTGTGAGTGTAATTACATATTTATACCCCACAGAGATTTTTTAATTTCTGTTTGGTTTGTTTGCCTTGAAAGTGTTTGTCACTGGGAGTGTTCTTGATGTGCAATTTTAAAGCAGTGTTGGCCAACTGTGTGGCTTGTTTTCATTTTAGATTCATTACAATTTGAAGATGATGCTTTTCTCCCTGTATACACACAATATTGATACTTCCACAAGAAGACAATACATCAAGGGACAGGAAAAGCATTAAAGGAAATCTGTCAAGTACCTGTTTTTTGGTTCTCCCCTTGTTGCTTTCTCTTGTTTAACTCAACCGGAGGCTACTAATTGAATCTGAAATGCTTGAAAACATGTTTTCTTTCTTTGCAAGTATGCTTGTTTCTCATCTTCTGCACATAAAACTTTTCCTTCACTTCACCTCCCCATCATCAATACAGCAAACAAAGCTGGAGAAACAGAGGTCCTTTCTGTGGTTCTTCACCCTGTCCTTCCCTGATGAGTACAGAGACACGTGGATCTACATTGCTGATTAATTGGGGCTGCTTTCATTCCATCAGTAAGCCTCAGAGTCCCTGTCCAGCTTTGGGTATGCAGAGATAAGTTGTAGCCCCTGATCTCATGGAGCTTGTGTGCTAGCAGAGAAGCCACGCATGGAGAGAAGCACTTACAGTCCAGCAAGGCAAGTGCTGTAACCGAGGTGCACCTGAGGCATGGAGGGAGGCACGGTGCAGGTGGAAATCAATTTGGCCCAAGGCAGGCTTTACGGAGGAAGAGGTGGCTCTGGAGGTGGGTCTTAAAGAGATCACTCACACACTTGAGAACTCATCAGTTGCTCAGACCAGAGATAAAGCCCTAAGACCATAGTAAATGCTAAGATTTACTACATTAAACCTGTAGACTTACAGATCACCTACATAACATGCAGCAAAGTTTGATGGCCACTATTCTCCTTCCACCCTGGGTTACACAATTTGTGTTTATGTCAGATAATCAGATCTTAGCTGATTTTTCTCATTGTTCCGCCTCAGACTGCAACACACTCCAATGCATTCTTCACAGTTGCCAATCAGGTCGTGTTGAGCCATGATCAGAATCCTTCACCAGGACTGCCTGGAGAATAAACTCTCCAGATAGATTCTCCTCCTTCCTCTCTGCCCCATGCTCTGGGTATCAAATGACCTAGAATTCCCTATTTCAACTGTCTGTGCTTTGCACAGCCATTTCTACCTGAATGTCCTTCCCTCCATGAGATGTTTTCCAACTGTTTGCTCTTTAGCATGCCTGCCAATGCCATCCCCTAAAGCAGACTTTCTGGGTTCTTCCTTCCAGCCACCGTGATGTCTTGTATACAATCAAACTTGTCTTAGTTGGCTCAGGTTGCTATAGCAAATATGTCATAGACTATGTGGCCTAAACAACAAACAATTATTTTTTACAGTTCTGGAGGTTGGAAATCCCAAGATTAAGATGCCAGCAGATTCACTGTCACTCATAATCCATATATCTCCTTTACATTTTGCTCACTTTAGGGCTTCATTTTAGGAATGTGATTGAGTAGAAATTAAATATCCACATTTATTCTCTTTAGATGTTCTATTTCCCTAACACAATTGTAAAGCTTAGAAACTTACAGCCCTCCAGAAATGAAAGTCCACGTTCTGTGCATGTGCATTTCTTTCACATTTTCACTGGCTCTAGGTGTAGGATTTTCTCCCACTGACTCCAATTTAAGGAAATGTTCAGTGGTCCCCTGGCTATTGTGAAAAATTGACTTAAGGTCTCTCCTATTGGTACGCAGGCAATGACGTCATTTTACCTGGTAGTGTATGAAGTTCAAATGCTTGGGAAGTTTGCCGTATAAATCAATAAATAACAATAGTAATTGCATATTTATCCACTAGGCCACCTGGAATATAGTCGTGTGATTTTACTCAGCATTCAGGGAAATGCAAGGTTTTCATTTTCTCTCTCTTTTTGGAAGGAAGCATACTGCTGAGACTATTAGAGAAAATGCAAATCTCCTCGCTGTTTGGGAAAGCTCCAAAAGAGTGAAAGTGAGCAGTTGTTACCAGCAGTGTTTGGATGAAAATGTAAACTCTTTGTCTTTAAAAGTGTTTATTTCACTGTGGAGAGTTTACACAGCTTGTGGAGAATTACAGTGAAAGAAATTACATTTCATTTCCACCATCGTCAGTTTTCTCCACCTGCCAATGGTCCCCACTTCAGTCTGCTGGGGCATTAGTAATGCTTAAAATGATTACAAAGAAATACCAACATTTCCTATTAAGATGAGGAAGAATGCAGTGGGCTCAAAATGAGGAATTTGCATCCCTCCTGGTCCCTACACACTGAGAATAATTTCTTCTAAAATAAGTTTTCCTATCAGATTTATGTTCTACTTTCTCCTCACCCTGTTGCTAATGAGTAGGAGAGAGAAAGTTGCTAAAACCACTGACCCCTTGACAAACAGAACTCTGCTCCGTAAATATGTGCTGAGTAAACATTTTAAAAGTGAACGATTACATGCATTAGTGATCAATTAATGATTACTGATTAATGGATTTATTTAAGTTATTTTTGAGAGGGAAGATATTCCATTTGAGGCAGAGGTAAGGTAGGGAATGTTTAGATTTCCTGTCTCCTCCTACCTAAACTCTTTCCCTACTTTCTGCCAACCCTAAACATAGGTGCCACAAGTAGATGCCAATTAATAATGGGTGAGCTGATGATCACTGAACACTGACTTTATTTTGTAGTGTAACCTTAGAATAAGGTAGACAGTGAGAAGGGGGTTAAAGAAGAGAAGCAGCCAGCAGGTAATGACTGAAGAAACCTAAACCAGATGGTCAATTCACGTGGGGAAGCTTTAAAAAAAAACAAACAAAAAGAAACAAACAAAAAAAGCCTCATAATTCTTGGGGCTATCCTCAAAAAAATCTGATAAAATGGATCTTCATGAAACCTAGAGACCTATATTTTTTAAAACTTCCCCAGATGATTCTTGCGATCAGCCATGCCTGGGAATTGTTTCTTCACACTGCAACAGTGTGGTCCCCAGCAAACATTCAAACATGTGTGATATTTGCATGACAAATACAAAATGAAAGATATGGACATGTTATAAAGAATATATTTGGTTTCCTGTGCAGCAGATGCTTGGCCGACTAAAATGCTGATAACGAGATTCTTGATTTCATTCACCTTACGTTGATTATTCTGCAATGGCCTGGAAAATCACTGAGTTGTTTTGAAATAAGCACCTTTACACTCTATCAAGGTCAAACCTTTTACTTGATGTACTTAACTAACCATGTAAAATATTACATCAGCAAGCCTACAAGGCACTTAGAGATATATTCACATTTGCATAATGTCCTCTGTAAGTTAGTCTTTGGTCCTTAAGGGTGTTTAGAATAACTGCATGCAAGAATATATTTAATCCAATCTCATTTTAGCTTTTGCTCTTTTAAGATTTCAAAATTAATAAATCCTCCTGATACTCCAAATTACCATGAGCTTTTATAAGCATAACTTTGTAACTTTAACCCATTTATGAACATACCCCACAGGCAAATGTACTAATGAATAAGAAATAACATTAGAAGTTTAAAAGATGGTCTCTTTATGAAGTAATGTAAGAAAATCCTGTTAGCTGGATCAAGTACAAAAGTGTGATTTCTTAAAAAATAGAAAATCCGTCACAAAATTACATGTAATTACAATAACCAAAGGATAGAAAGTAAGAATAGTTGAAGTACCATGCATTATTTAACTTAGTACATGTTATCACTTGCTTGCATATGGATGAAAGCAGGGGAAAAAAGGAACTGACATAAACTCTCCGCCTGCAGCTAAAGAAATTGTGGTATTTTGTACCTGACTTCCTTGTATGTGAATTCTTGGCCAAAACCATCAACACACCTGATAGGTAGAATATGCTTCAGGTTTCTTCAGTCATTACCTGCTGGCTGCTTCTCTTCTTTAACCCCCTTCTCACTGTCTACCTGATTCTAAGGTTACACTACAAAATAAAGTCAGTGTTCAGAGCTGAAGAAAATACTAAAATCAGCTTGGTCAACAAACTAGGCCACTCCTTCAATCTGGGCAACAAAATTACGAGCCATATCTTATTATTCTAGGCACACAAACATGTGAATTTATATCTTCCAAATTATTTCGTGGTGTTTTTATTCCATTTGTTGGTACTAACTACCATATTGCAAAACAGCCTCTCTCACACATGCCTCTAGTTCACTGAGTAGGACACTGTCGCATACAAGGGATAAATTGCTTGCCCAATGTCACATGCTAGTGCCTGCCTGGGCAGAAAAGAGAATTTAGATTCACTGAGATGCTAATCTTACATGGTTCACTAACGAAATGTCTGAAAAAAGGATGAAGTACTGCCTTAAAGCATTTGAAAAGAAGATTGTGAAGAGCAGGAAATGATATTAAGTGATAAGCTGCGAATGCGGAGAGAGTCTTGCATATGGGCCAGCGGAGTCTTCACGGCAGAATGTCTAGTATGTTATCTGCAGTTGAGGGCATGAGGAGAGGGTGGGGAAGCAGTGATGGGTGGGATGTTTCCAGATGGGAAAAGTGGAGCTGACTTCTGCAAGCCATTCCTGGAATGGGTGCTCTCTGATGTTGCTGGCAATCTTCCTGGAAAGCGCCACAGCATCAAAAGTTTCTATTCTTCCTGTGTTAAGTAGAACTGAAATGTTAGCAAAATCCTATGTTCAAACATTAGATACAGACTTATGTTTATGATGAAAAATTAGGAATAACTTAAATAACCAACAAATGGAAAACAGTAAATGATGTTATATTTATGTGATAAAATATTTAATGTCATGGGCAAGTGCTTTTTCTATAATATTATATTTAAAAATATAAGTGTATCAAGTAAAATAATCCCCAATGAAACACATTAAATTGTTAGCAATGATTTTATCTCTAAAGGGTAGGGTTAGGATAGGGTTTAGTTTTTTTGTCATTTTTTATGTTTTTCAAATTCTTTATAATAAGCATGTATTACTTTATAATCAGAAACATAACTTTTTTTTTTTTTTTAATTGAGACAGGATCTCACTCTCGCCTGGGCTGGAGTGCAGTAATGCAATCACGGCTCACTATAGCCTCAACCTCCTGCGCTCAAGTGATCCTCCCATCTCAGCATCCCAAGTAGTTAGCACCACAGGTGTGCACCATCATGCCTTGCTAATTTTTATACTTTTTGTAGAGATGGGGTTTTGCCCTGTTGCCAAGACTGGTTTCAAACTCCTGGCCTCAAGTGATCCTCCTGAGTCAGACTCCTGAAGTGTTGGGGTTACAGGCATGAGCCACCATCCTCTGGCCACATTTTAAAATTACCATACAAGATTCTGTCACACAGTTGGTGGAAGGATGAATTAGTATCATCACTTAGTGTGCAAAGATATATGTAAGGATGTTTATTTTAGCATTAATTGTAAAAATAACAAATTGGAGAAAACAAATATCTACCAGCAAGGAAATGGATAAATAATCACTATAAATATTATAATTGTTATTATTAAATAAGTAACATTTATTGGTTCTTATTAAGTGCTAGACATAGTTCTAAGTATTTAAAGTGTCTTAATCTTTTTCATCTCTACAACAATTTTTTGAAATATATACTATTATTATCCTCATTTACAGATGAGATATTACAGACATAATATTCATTACGTCTAGCTTTTAAAGCTTGAGATTCTGATGCACTGGCATGGATGCCCATGATAAAGCAAATCACAAAAGACAATACTTCAGATAATTATTTTTTGTTTTTAAAAAACGTGTATACAAAAATGTAAGCATTTGTGCATTTAAACAGGTCTGAATAAACAAATCAGATTCTTGATAAGGCCTTCTGGGAAATAAGTGTAGAAGTGATGAAGGAAGTTTTACATGTTAGTTCATATAGTTCTCAATGTTTTATATTGATTCTTGTAATTAATATATTATGTTTTTAAAAGAACAATGGCTGGGCGATGCCTGTAATCCCAGAACTTTGGGAGGCTGAGGTGGCAGATCACCTGAAGTCAGGAGTTCGAGACAATCTTGGCCAACATGACAAAAACCTATCTCTACTAAAAATAAGAAAATTAGCCAGACGTGGTGGCAGCCGCCTGTGATTCCAGTTACTCAGGAGGCTGAGGCAGAAGAATCACTTGAACCCGGGAGGCTGGAGGTTGCAGTGAGCCAAGATTGGGCTGCTGCACTCCAGCCTGGACAACAGAGTGAGACTCCATTTCAAAAAAAAGAAAAAGGAAAAGAAAATTACACTATCTTTAGACAACTTACACTGAGGAAAACAAAATGCAAACCAGCTAGAAGAATTCACAAACCACCAAACAGAACTTGAGCGTGCAAACTACAGGATGGTTGATATTATCTTAGCCAAGACTACATGGACAAAAATAGTAGGGGCACATTTGAGCAAAGTTACTCAGAGAATAATGAGAACTACAAGTTTGGGGTCACAAATGAAATGGCTTAAGCAAAGGGTATATATTAGGAAACCAGCAAAATGAACTTGGTAAGGTAATATAGTCTGTTAATGGAGATCCCTGAATAGCAGGTTCACAATGTGGGGCTTGATCCAGTAAGAGGTAGTAACTACTGTAAGTTCTAAGGCAAAGAAATAACATGTAGGACACAGAATATTTTCAGATTCACCTTACAGGTGATTCAGATGGATTAGCAAGACACAAATCCACAGGTAGTTAGGGCTAGATCAGAATCAAGGCATAAAATAAGAAAGATCCAGGACTAAGGCAGAGACTTGGGGAAAGGAGAGGAAGAGCCATCTCAAAACAGCTCCACCCTTAGCCCAGGCAAGAAGGCCCCCACCTTGGATCCACGGTTTTAGAAGCCTCCACATATTGCAAAAATTCAAACAATTAAATTTAGTCAATTTAGTAATGAGCACATGGACATGTCTTTCTGGGTTGAATGTTCTCTAAAAATCCACTCTGTAGGCCTCAGGGAAACGCTTTTCCAACCTTTTTGTCCTATTCCCTTAAGGTGAATGAAATGCAGTGATGTTCAGGCATCAACCATGAAGGTTTGCGGTTTGCGCTTCTGCCAACATCAGAAACATACTGCTTTGCAGTACAAGAGGGCCTGAGCAGCAGAAGTGCTTGTGATCAAGAAAATGCAGTCACTTCCTCGCCACATAGAAGACACAGATTTTTGCATAACAAAATATTTTGCTCAGCAGCGTTGAGAGTCCATTTTTGTGCTTCTCTTTGTGTTTCCAGCCATGGTTTCAGAGTCCTCATGATTAGTGAGAGCTGAGGAATATTTTGTATTAAATAATTTATATTACTCTCACATTTGAGGATCTAGATATAATATCTATGTAATACACTAAAGATTTTGTGCCCAGTTTCATTCTTACAAAATTATTCAATAAACTTATTAGAAATGTAAATAAAAATTGAATTAACCTGTCAGTTTTATATAAATAATTTTGCTTTAAAATATTTATATTATTTGTATTTTAGCTTTTAACTTTAATAGTTAAATTTAAATATTTTAGAAAAACCTTTTTTGAAAACACAATGATAAATAATTTTTATTTTTGGTAAAAGTATCTTAATTTGTCAATGTCTACCTCAAGTTATACTTTTTCTGAAAATACATTCAAATGTATTCTTGAATACAACTTCATTTTATTTTTAATCTTTCAGGTAGTTACTATTAATACAAGTTGCATGAAAATCTTGATTATAACAAAATAATTGGTGATTTGACTGAAAAGAAGCCAAGAAAAATTAATTGTATTAAATTCACACATAATGACTTATGAAATATGTATATCTTTATTTTATCACTCATCTAAACAGTGCCAGCCCATCAACAGAACACCCAGACATGTATAATTACAATTAAATTCTATTGCCTTTGACATTTGGCCAACTTTCAGTCATATGTAAATTATAGCTTTACCCAAACCATGTTATCATGAAGGTATTTTTCAAGGGAAAAAGGAATATAATTTAGTCAATGGTTTGTAAGCTTGATTTTTTATAACTTTCAAATGCTTAGATATGGAGTATACACGCCACTATTATATTCTTGCCCTAGGTCTCTAAGATGACACAGGCAGTCCTGGATTAAAGAGACATTAAAAAGAAATGTCTAATAAAGGACATGGGAGCAAAGGAAATGGAGGCATTAAGGATAAAAAGATGACTAATCTGGTGTCCCCACTGACAGAAGGAGGGAAGTTGGAGAGCGCAGCTTGAATCCACCTGTCCTTTCGTAAAGCCTGGTGAGTATGAGTGGTTGTAATCAGTCATAAACCTCGGGCGTCAGCTGAGGAACCACAAACTCAGAATCAATAGTATCAGTCAGGAGTAGGAGGGTCAGCTGACCCACATCTGACCCAGCCCTGTGAGTAGTCCCTGAGCGTGGACTAGTCCCTGAGCGTGGTGGCTGGAATGGACAGCACTCTGCTGGATGGAATCAGATTTTAGTACTTCTACTATGGACAATCCCAGAGTGGATTTTAAACTGAGATTCAGAAACAAGTATTATTTCAGAATGCCTAATCACATCATAAGGTTGCCAGAAGCAAATTTTATTAAATAAAATCTCTAGATCTTTTCTGTTACTGTTCTCTAAAAATCACTTCCTTCTCTCTCAGCTGGCCTACACATCTGGGCATTGCCTCACACTGTGGTGCTCTGCTGACCTCGTCTTCATGTTCCTTAGGCTTTGTGTTAAGGTTACCTTTTTCTTTTAAGTCATCTAACACTTTAAAGGACCAACCACTCTCTCTGCTTGGCCTCAGGCTACTTTTTCCTCCTTGTCACATTCACCACCCAGGTAGGCACTGCCAGTGGCAGCGGGGCCAGCACACTGACCCTTCTCATGGCCTAGTATGACTGTTCTAACTCATCTCAGTCTCCTCTGGCTCTGCCCTTCATGGAGCAGGTCTGAATATGACCCTCTCAGATTTGAGTGAAAAAAAGATTAGGATTTCAGCAAAGAGCCATGAGGAAGGCTAACCCCCACCCTAACAGATGATTTCAGCTTTTCCTTCCTTTCAAATTCCTTCCCCTCCACCTCAGCCACTACTACCACCTAAGGCATTAGGAATCTTCCGGGGTCAAAGCAGTGCTTTCCATAACTGACACATACACAGTCTTTAAATAAGACTTTCAGGCTGGTCGTGGTGGCTCACGCCTGTAATCCCAGCACTTTGGGAGGCTGAGGCGGGCGAATCACCTGAGATCAGGAGTTAGAGAGCAGCCTGGCCAACACGGTGAAATCCCATCTCTACTACAAATACAAAAATTAGTTGGGTGTGGTGGTGCACACCTGTGATCCCAGCTACTTGGGAGGCTGAAGTAGAAGAATTGCTTGAACCCAAGAGGTGGAGGTTGCAGTGAGCCAAGATCATGCCACTGCACTCCAGCCTGGGAGACAGAGCGAGAATCCATCTCAAAGAAAAAAAAAAAAAAAAGACTTTCAAAAGGTCTTTAAATACATTTGAACGTTTTGTAGACTGTCTTACACATTTTATGAGGTTAAGATGTAGTGACACTCACCCCTACCAACATTCAATTTATGCTATTTTAAAAATTCAGTTCAAGTCCATTAATCATGCATAGGATAAGACTTACTATTGTATTCCCAGTATCCATTCACCACCAACCCCTCACCCATCCACACACACATATCACCCCCTTACCAGCTAAGAGAATGTTGTCCATTTCTCCTCATTCTGTCATCCTCTAAGCACATTTTGGCATTTGCCAAACCAGTTTGGGCTCTTTGTGAGACAGAATTTGAGGAATGAGTAGACAGAAAAAAGACCTGAGAAAGAGAAAAACAGGAAAAAAATCTTGTTAGCTGAGCCACTTCCCTTGCTCTCCTTTGCTGTTAAAAATTGAGGTGATATGTAAAGCTGAAAAGGAATTAAAAAAAAAAGGCCTGAGCTATTTATTTTCTTACTTTTCCAAATGGAAAGAGAGAATTTCAAAATGGTGGCCTTTTCCTACATGAAAAATTTACTATGGAAAGGCTTCCAATATTCTATTTCTTGGCCTGGTGGTAGATCCACAAATGTTCTTTGTGATGGATCACTGAGCTAAATATTTTTTATTTTTGCATTTTTCTGATATAAGAAAAAAGTTAAAAGTTATTAAAAGCATGACTTTCTGCTGTGTTGTTCACTAATAACTGAAACTCGAAATGTTGGGAAAAGTGTAAAACGATCTTTTATTCTCTTTGATAGTCTCAGAGCTGGGGAACAGCTCCTAAATTTGGAAACATCTAGATTTACACATTCACTATTACTGTCTCACCCATTAAGAAAAGACTGATTCATTTAAAAGCTACTTTTTACACATTTAGAATTTAGGGAAATCCTGGAAATAATTTACCAAACACTACCCTGCTCCTCACTTTACTACTGAAATGTATTTACATTTTAAACATAATACTATCCAGATATTTGCTCATAATTCTGCCATGCTTATTGTTCCAAAGAATGTGGATTTCCATCCATCAGAGAGTTTGAAATCAGGTTCCAAAACAAGGAGCCTAACTCTGAACAAGAACCCATCATTTATCATGAGGATATAATCCACCTCAAGAAGTTGCCACAGTTTAAGTATGCCAGATTTAGGGATAAAATCCCTTTGGGTCTGTGGAGAGGGTGGAAATTTTAATCAACTATTTTCTAGCTCATAGAATCCCATATGGTGTTGGGTCATTGTGAACATGGGAATGCTTTGACATTGCACACCGCTTTTGTTTCTTCCCCTAAAGTAAAGCCACAACATCCTCTGTTTGAGGAGCTGCATTGGGTGGAAGTTACTCCCAAGAGCCTGTTGATATCTGCTGGCAAAGCTACCCAAGCAAGTCACGCGTGAGTAGTCTTCTTGTTAATGTTTTGGCATGTCATGATTATGCACTGCTAAGTCTTTGTCAGGAATAAACCTGTTGCCAATATTTGTTGTTCATGCCTGTTGTTATTAATTTTCTTTCTTCCCCATCCTTATAGCAATCACCCTCTATTGCAAAGGGGAAGGAGAAAAAATAAGGAAGATGAAGATTGCTGTCCTTCCCAATTGCTTGCAAGAGCACAGGGAGATGAAGTCTGGGAGAAGGAGAGGAGGGTATATCAAACAACCTCCAGAAAGGAAGGTCATTGGCATGTCTAAAGCAGTTGTACTCTACCTTGGCTGCACATTGGAATCACCAGGGGAAGTTTTAAAAGGCTGATGTCTGGGCCCCTCCCCCATGTTTAAATGTGTCTGGAGATGGGCTAGAGCATCAGGACTTTACTTAACTTCCTGAGGTGATGCTGATGTGGAATCAAGATTGAGAACCACTGCTCTTAACTCAGTGAGCAATCCCTGCCAGGATCTACTCTTCAATGGTTCCTTGTCTTCCATTCTGACTCATGAAATTATCCCCTTTCAGATGTTGTAGGATCACGTGATATTAGAGCCATCCAAGGTCTGCAAGACCAGTTCATCTTGCCCTCGCTTTTGAAGTAGCTATGATGTGCCTGGATCTGGGTCACTCTTCTGCCTCTTACTTAAATGAGCTATGACAAGTCCCGATGTCTCTCCCAGCCTCTTTTATCTAAGATACTCGACATTTGAGAAATTCAGTGGCCATTATAAAGGCATCAGATTTAGTTTCAGGCATATGGCAAGGCATAGTTGGTTAGTAAATGATCCCTGTTTCTGTTTTTATAGATGGCAGTATACCCCAAAGGGGTAATTGTCCGGAGCTCTTTCTATCATCACTGATGCTGTCAGCAGTTTCTTGCTCAAGTGCTGATTTTTTGTTTTTTGGTGTTGTTGTTGTTGTTGTTGTTGATGACAGAGTCTCCCTCTGTCATCCAGGCTGGAATTCAGTGGTGTGATCTCAGCTCACTGCTGCCTCTGCCTCCCTGGTTCAAGCAATTTTTGTGCCTCAGCCTCTCAAGTAGTTGGGATTACAGGCATGCACCACCACACCCATTCAAATTTTGTGTTTTTAGTAGAAACAGGATTTCACCATGTTGGCTAGGCTGGTCTCGAACTCCCGGCCCCAAGTGATCCACCCGCCTTGGCCTCACAAAGTGCTGGGATTACAGGTGTGAGCCACCGCACCTGGCCCATTTCTGTTTTTTAATAGGACCAAGTGAAAACACATCATTTGAACTCTATCCATTGGTCATCTCTCATCCCCTTCTCCCATCACCAAACAAACACACATACCCACAAACTTGGTTCAAGAAGATTTATAATACAGGGGCAAACAGAAATGTTAATACTGCCTTGGGACTTCTAGGGCTGGGACTGCTCACTGACTCCAGCTCTGAAAATATTTCCACTTGGGAGTCCCAGACAATCTATCCACACCTTCTCTGTTATCTCCTCCATCGATAAAATGGAAAAATTCCACCAGAGATTAATTCTTGCCTGCATGGCACTTTAAAGATTAAAATGCACTACATTAAAAAAGCAAAGCATAAACCATAGGGAGGAGTAGACAAAATCACCAAGGGAAGAGGTAATAACAAGTGAATCAACCAGAAGGCAAGCCTTTACTAAAAATGAGTTACACAATTGCTATAAACTTAGATTTCCTGTCTTGATCCCTTGAGTATCTGTAGTTTGCCTGATTGAGACTTAACTGAAATCAAAATTCCAGGCAAAGCTGTTGTGCTTATATAAAAGGAAAAGCCCGGTTTTTTAAATTAAAAAATCCAAGATAAGTTAGTTCTTAGGTGAATATTGGGGTTCTCTCTCTCTGTCTCTCTTTCTGTGTATGTGTACGTGTGTGTGTATGTGTCTTTCTCTCATTTGTTGGGCCTCACATCCAAACATGTCACAGTTGATGGTGTCTTAAGTCATGGATGGATACAGCTAAATATCTACCTGTGAAAAGCTTTTTCCCTACTGCCAAAAATTCTAAAACACTATCAGGTACCAATATAGACTCTTGTCTGTATTGGAATCACTGCATCTTTCCTGGAAGTTCTGCCCACCACAGGACCCAGAAGCTTTCCATGTATCTTTAAGCTGGAATGGACACATGCCACCAGGTGACACCAAACTGTGGCCAGGATCAGGACGGAGGGAGATGGCACAGACTGCTGCAACTCCCAGTTGGTTGGCTAGTTGGGCAACTTCATTCTAGTTATTTCATTAATCTTGCAATATAACATCAGATTTTAAGACAGTGAATTTTCTGGATTATGCTTTTCTTATTATGGAGAGAGTTTTACTCTACTTCTTCTTCTCAATTCTATACAGTATTATTTTTAAATTTGTATGTTTTAACCTTCAACCAAATTGCAAGTCCACTGAGAGGAAGAATCATGCATTCTATGATTCCTGCATACCTCAAGCCCAAAGCATCTAGTGTGGTATAGATAAAGGAGAGACACTCAACAGCTGCTGGTTTCATTGCTTGTTGAAGCTTTAGTGCACTATACAGTATCTCCACACAGATTTCTTTAACCGCCTGGAAATGAACCTGTCTGCCACAGATACTCCTCTCTGAAATATACCCCTGTATACACAGGAGGCTCTTGCAGTTAGCTCTATTATTGGCCAGACTTTCAGAATACAAGTAGTACGTTCCTTTATCAGAGAAGTAAACAAAAGTACAAAATATCTTTGTGATTCAATTGCTTAGTTATAAATACAGGCATCAACTTTTTCTGATTATCTGGTTTTCCACATAGCTACTTATGAAACCTCTATTTATTTTTCCTGTCGATGCTAAGGTACTAGGGAAATAGAACATCCCCCACACCACACACCCCTCCAACACACACACTAGCAGTGTGTCCTTCTCAGGGGGAGCCACCAGCATAAAAGTCTGGAATGTGCTTGGCTTTGCACCCATCACAGCAAGGCATTAGAAATATTGGATTTAGTGTTGTGCGTCCACAGATATAAAATTAGGCCGACAGAAGTCTGGATCTGGGCCTCACTCCATACTGCTAACTTGTGGAGCACCAGTAGCCAAAAGGGTTTGGAACGGTTGTCTCTCTACAGATGCTGCCATTCATTTCTGTGGGAACAAGACCACTTACATCTAATTACAGTTTCTGCTTAAATTAACAGGACAGATATGACAGCAAAAACTTCTTCAGACTAACTGGTGGGGAGACCTTTAGCTGACACAGCTTATGAAGTAGTTGGCTTGCAGCAAAGCAATGTCAATTTTTAAAAGTAATTTAGAATTCATATGATTCCACTCAGCAATTTGTGGCAGCAAAATACTTGGGGTGGGGAGGTGGGGCAGTAGGTGGGCAGGCAGGCACACATAACCTTTTAGAAAGAAGAATAGACTATCTTACAGAGTAGATGATTTGAGAAATATTGGGTTATTTTATACATTACCATTACACACTAATAAGTGGTGGAGCTGCCATTTGAACCCTGAGAGCCAAATGGCAGAGCTCTTGCTTTTAACTTTGACTGCCTCCAGGGATACCTCAACCCCGAATGCATGCTGAAAATGCCACTAACAAACAATTAAAGGAGATTTTGTGCTTAATACTGGTTTGATGACAGTTTTACCAGCGTTCATTCTGGCCAGTCCACTGTATTCTATGGAATCCGAGGTGAACTGGATCCCTCAGGAACCTACAAATCCCTAGAATGGGTCACTGCATAACCCTCAGGATAGTCCTTATGAAAGCCTGCCTCCAGTCAGGAAATGGTGCAAGGGCAACTTTGCAAAGCGATATCCCAAAAGACATGAAATTCAGGATTCACAGAATTTGCCTCTGAACTGCTCTCTTATCAGTATTACACCTTGCTCCATCTTCCTTCTTTCACTTTGCTAAACCTCTCTTATCCATCTACCTAACTTGTCCATTTGATAGCCCTTACCAGACTCCAGTTCTTGCATTCATGACCTGGGCTCTGATTACCATCTCTTTACTTTGATCAAACAACCGAGCAAATGACCACTTTGGCAGGGGGCAGTCTTAGCATAACAGATACCCACATACTGCCCTGTGGACAGCTCTCACCTGGAACAGACCAACTCTGGAATCAGACATATGCTGGATTTGGGATGTCTGTTTCACTTGGTGCCTAGAGAAGGACAAGGAGGAACCCAGTCTTGTTATTTGTGAATGCAGCTAACAAAAATAAAGTTTGCAGCAGTCATTATAGAGTTTCCAGCATATTAGACAGGCATATTTTAGAAGCATAGATAACTGTATACAATGGAGATATACACATAAACATGCACATATGTGATACATTTTTTATGAGAAACAAACCTTATTTAAAAGTTGTATTTTTAAATGAATCACTTAAAATTCTCTTAATCACTCATTCTAATTCCTAATTCAAGAGCAGGAAGTCTCTCTTTTTAAAGCATAGTTCTGGAGACTGAATCACAGAAGTCAGAGTTGTGAAGTGATAGCTTCTTGTCTACAGCTGACTGACCTTCATATTTTTCCTCCAAAGCAGAATAATATAACAAATTTACCCGAAAAAATTCTTCGATTAGAAGTCAGCAAACCATGGCCCTTGGGCCAAAATCTAGCCCACTGTTTTTCTTTGTAAATGTTTTATTGGAACACAGCTATGCTCCTTTATTTATATATTGTCTACAGCTACTTTTGCACCACAGTGACTGAGTTGAGCAGTTGTGACAGAGACCTTATGGCCCACAAAACCTAATATATTTACTACCTGGCCTTTTATAGAAAAAATTTGCTGACCTGTGTCCTAGATGAAAAATACAGGACACAGCTTGCAACATGGATTTTTATTATCAAAAAGAAGCTTCTTAGTACGTCTACTCTAAGCCTTACAAAAACACTACACTTGATGTACAGAACTCAGGATACACTGTTCTAAACAGTTGATTTTTTATTCCTATACTTTAAAGTCAAATCATTGAAAACTCAACCTTGAACTCAGATACTAAGATATTTTTACCAGTTTACTTTCTGCAGAGTGTACTCAAGTTATAAGATCAAATCATTCATTCTTTATTCCCATAGTCTCAGACTAGAAAGATTAATATTTGCCTGGTTGATTTAAATAATAAAGAATAAGTGAAGAAAAGCAATTAACAGGTTAATATAAAATCTTGCCTAGGCGCAGTAGCTTGTAATCCAAGTACTTTGAGAGGGCAAGGTGGGAGGATCATTTGAGCCCAGGAATTCAAGATCAGCCTAAGCAACAAGGTGAGGCCCAGTCTCTACGAAAAATAAAAAAAATTAGCCAGGCATGGTGGTACATACCTGTAGTCCCAGCTACTCAGGAGGCTGAGGTGGGAAGATTGCTTGAGCCTGGGAGGTCAATGCTGCAATGAGCCCTGGCCGTGCCACTGCATTCCAGCCTGGGTGACAGAGTGAGACTTCAACTTAAAAAAAAATAATAAATCTCCATTTCTTTGAAGGTGAAGATAAAAGAATTGGGGAAATAAATAGTGATAAAATTGATTCTTCCTTAGAGGAAAAAAAATACTGCTTTGGACTACTTCAAATAATTGCTCATTTAAATAGCATTTGGCTATGTGATAATGAGACAGATTAATGTTTTCCAATCCATTCCAATCTCTCCTAGACACAAAATAATTTCAAAACATTCTCAGTAAACAAAATGAAACACAGCTTTACCTATGAACTTAAAGAGGGTAACAAGGGGGACTTCTTGAGGTTGAAGCATACTGGGGTTGAAGAAGCAGAGCTTGGGAATTACAAAAGCATGCGCTGGACTCTTGGCCATGAATAAAACCATCTCTGAAACTTTGGGCACATATATAAAAATCTGTCACCTTTTGAGTCCAATTCACATTTGTTATTTTAACAAAGTGTTTCTGTTTTTATTAATGCTAGACCATTGTTTGGACTACTTTGTGCGGGGGAGGAGAAAAAAATGGTCAGCATCTCAGATATATAACTGACATGCTACCTGACATTCATTGCTTCAAAGTACAGGTGGAAAAGGATTTGGGCTAATCGCAAGCAGTTACTCTCATCTCATCTCCACTGCTGTCTTGCTGTGTTATCTTGGACAAGCCCATTTGCCTATTCTGTGCCTCAGGTTCTTCATCTGAAAAAAAGGAGATCATGAAAATGGCCACAACCTACCATCATGTAAAGCTGCAACAAGAAAATGAGATAGAGAATAAATTAAAGCTTTAATTAAAATTAGAATTTTTCTTTCAGGAGTATGTTACTTGTATTTGCAGCTCAATTTAAACATAACTGAAGCATTTTCTTACCTCTAGTTGTGCTAGCAGTCTAAATAGAGAAAACCCTCATCACTCATTAGTTCGAATATACCAAGATTGGCAATGAGGTCCTGTCTTCCCCCAGCCCTCATGCTCAGATGGGCCTGGGCAAAGTTCTTATCTTCCCTAGGAAAAGGGTGAGGCCTCAGGGAAAACTCTGGGAAGTAGGGATATAGAGAGTGGGATCCCACCTTCCAGGAGCCTCCCAGGCCAATCTCAACACCCGCCAAAGAAAGGAGATGCAATTATCTGGGAGAATTTTGGAACTGCTGTCCTTGTCCTGTCAGTCCTACACAGTCACCAGACCTAGAATTATTCCTGTTGATAACATAAGTCAGAGTGAAAAAATCACCACGGGTGGTGCCAACCAAAGTTGGCAAAGGGATGGATTTGGATGGTTCATTTTTAGTACTCAGTAGCTAGTCGAACAAGCTTGCTCTGGCCATTTTCTTGTAACCCTGTGACCCATATTTTAGCCAATTTATTTTTTTCAGCCCCTACTTGTCACATTATGATGGGTAATGATGACAAAAGAAAGGCTTAAAACGGGGTGAAAGCCAGAGATCACTGTCTCTCTCTCTTAAGTATTTGTTGGTGAAGAAATGAAAGAATCTAGTATTGTCACTTTACCATTAAAGCTTTGATACAGGGCTTGTTACCACACAGCAGAGTCTTGAATTCATTATTAAATGAAGAGGGAAATCTTACTTAGTCTTGGACTTATCTCATAGAATCTTAGAGTTGAATAACATTCAGAAACTGCCTTTGAATTTGTAGGTCTTGAATTTCTCTGTCTTATCAATTAGAACCTGATAAATAATCTTTTAGGACTCAAGAATAATAATAAAGTATGAAAAGTGTTTTTCCTATGCCTCCCTAATGTTACTAGTCAGATGTTAATATCAGAGGGGTGATCATATGCAAAACAAGAAAATATACATTATTAGCTATTGCTAAAAAGTGCCATTTTACACAGATCTCTAGCACATTCTGAAAGCAGAAACTGACACAAAGCCCTACTTAGAGAATATGACCAGCAGTTCTTCAGATAGCCACTCCAGTGGGTAAAGTGATAGAAATGGAAATTTTAGCCTTTAGCACACTGGTACTATCCTCCTTGAGGCCACCAATATGCGTTATGATCAAAGGGAAGGCAATTTAAATTTGTTGGGCTGAATTTTTTTCCCAGCCTATGGGCAAACCTGTTTTATTTGCTTGACCCTCTCTACTCCTAAAACTATTTATGGTCAGATATTACGAAACGTGTGAAGAGCCACAGAACAAAATTACATTTCTTTTAACCAAGGGTAGGGGAAATAAGTTAATTTCATGCTATTTCTTGAGATCAGATAACAAAATGCACATTTACCCAGGAAGAGAAACGATAGGCTTTTCTTCCCAAAATTGTGAGTCCCGAAAGTAAAAGCAGCTGAACCCAGAAAGTTGATGAAACGACACTTTGAGAGAACAGCTCCTCAGATGGAGAATCCTATGGCAGCCATTAAGTTTGTGCCATTAAGAGGGAAGCAGACAACTGAGATGAGTACCAAGTACTTTTGGGACATGGAGGAATTAATCCATGAACTTCAGAGCTGGAAGAGAGACCTGAGGGATCGTGGAGTCAAACCCCTTTTTACAATTGTGGGAACAAAGGTCCAGAGAGCTGCCTTGCCCACTATACACAGCAAGCTGGTAGGAAGGCAGGACTAGAACACATGGCTCTGCACACAGGTCAGTCTTCTTTCTACCAAGTTACATTGTCTCTAGTTCAGGAAGGTTAAAGTGACTTTAAAAATAAAGGAAATGCTTTCCACTTATATAACATTCTGATCAGAAATTAAACTCAATTAGGCAGGCTGTCCTGGCCTCTGTTCTTTACATGTCTAAACCTTGGAACTGAATCAAAATTATGACTCTGTTGGTGGAAATGTAAACTGCTAAAGCCATCATGGAAAACTGTATAGATATTCCTCAAAAAAATTAAAAATAAAATAATCATGTGATCCAGCATTTACCCAAAAGATTTTAAATCATTATGTGGAAGAGATGCCTGCATTCCATGTTCAGTGTAGCACTACTCACAATAGCCACGTTATGGAATCAACCTAAGTGTCTGTCAACAGATAAATGGATAAAGAAAATGTAGCATATACAGACAATGCAATGCTATTCAGCCTTAAAAACGAGAAATGTTATCATTTGCAACAAAATAGATGAAATTGGAGAACATTATGCTAAATGAAAAGAGCCAGGCACAGAAAGCTAAATGCCACATGTTCTCACTTACACATGGAGTCTAAAACAATCAAACTCATAGAAGCAGACAGTAGAATGGTGGTTACCAGGGGTGATGGGATGGGGGAAATGTGGAGCTAATGGTCAAAGGCACAAAGCCTCAGTTAGATATGATGAATAAGTTATTTTCTTTTGAGAGCTATTGCACAGTGCAGTGAATTTCAAAATTGCTCAGAGTAAATTTCAAATGTTCTCATCACAAAAATAATAAGTATTTGAAGTGCTGGATATGTTACTTAGTTTCGCTTAATGATTCCACATTGTATTCATAAATCACAACATTACTTTGTACCACATATATACAACTATAAATTAGATCCATTTATAATAAAAATAAATTAACTAACTTAAAAAAACATTTTCTTTTTTGAAACAGAGTCTCGCTCTGTCCCTCCCAGTTCAAGCGGTTCTCCTGCCTCAGCCTCCCAAGTAGTTGGGATTACAGGTGCGTGCCACCATGCCCAGCTAATTTTTGTATTTTTAGCAGAGACAGGGTTTCACCATGTTGGCCAGACTGGTCTCAAATTCCTGACCTCTGGTGATCCACCTGCCTCAGTCTCTCAAAGTGCTGGGTTTACAGGCCTGAGCCACCATGCCTGGCCTAAAATAACAATTTATGACTCTAATCAAACCCGTGCTTTGTCACAACCAACTATCCAGGTAAACAGGACCCACAACGTCTTACTTCTCTGGCATCCCAATCATCCTCCCACTCCTCAATGGATTCATTTGTGAACTACAGAATTCCAGACAATGCCTCACCTTTTCCTCCTAATCCTGTCTTCCTCTCCCACTACTATCAACCAGGCTGAAAGTTTTGCCCCGGGATTTACTAGATTAAAAGAATTGAGGCATACTCTAAGAAAATACATAGTTTGCAAATTCAAGTAGTTTACAACTTTTTATCAGTATAGTAGACAGCAACCAATACATTTCAAATAAAGCTCAATTCCCCAAGGGGGTGACTACAACGAAGGTACCTGAGAGAATACCCTGAAGATCACCATCTCTACTTCTAAAGAACCAAGAGAAAACACAGGTGGCCACAGCTTCTAGATCAGTGGTTCTCAAACTTTAATAAGCATCAGCATCACCTGGACGGTTTGCTGAACACAGATAGCTGAGCCTCACCCTCAGTGTTTGTAATTCAAGAGATCTGGGGGTGGGGCCAGTGTTTTATTTGCATTTCTAACACATTATCTTGATGTTGGTGCTGATGTTGAGGCTGATACTGCTGGCCTGGGCATCATACTTTGAGAATCACTGCTGTTTCAGATCAACACTAGGAAAGCCTTCGAATGGGAAAATATAAACTCCTGTTTCCTCCTGAATCGTATTTACTTGTCAGATTCCATCATATAATATTGATGAACAACTACAAATCCTAACAATAAAGCTCTTGCTTGAAGTTTGCTTTGTATTGAAGCCTTGGTAGACTCTCACATCCCCAGGGAGTTATATATCAAGAATGGGGTCCTTTAAGGGCTGAGAGACGGGTAGACTACAGCTAAGATGTTGATTCTAAGAGGAAACTCTGGTCTGACATCCTCAAAATCTACACAGCTCACGTCTGATTATCACAAGCTAGAGTGACTTAATCTAGAGCCCTATCTAAAGTCAGATCAACAAAACCCAGTAGCCCATACAAATCTGAGGCCAGATTCTGGGGCAGAGCATCCAGTGGATGATGTTCCCAGAGGCTGGTGCCAATGACCCTTGAGCTGTGACCTCAGGCAGGCTAGACGATGATCTCAGTAATTCTGTTCTGAAATGATGCGCAGACCAGGAGCTGATGCTGTAAAAATATCCCCAAACAATCCAGGCTTTTTTCATGTGCTTCTGAAGAACTTTTAACAGTTCTTCCCTGTGGGATGGGCCAATGAAGGGGGAGAAAAATCCCTTGCACAGCATGCTATGGTTGACAGAGTAATTTTCACATGTATTCTCATTCAATTCTTACAATTCTGTGAGTGTTAGTGTTAGTATCATTCCCATTTTACGGATGAGGAAATAGAAATCCAATAAAGTTTGCTCAAGGTCAAAGATCCGAGATTCAAACCCAGGCCACACAAGCTCGATGCATGATGCCACACTGCCTCTCAGAGGCCGAGGAACAGATGTACAACAGCAGCCCTGAGAAATGGTTCAGAACAAAAGTCAGGAGAGCAACCAACAAAACTCATTAAAATTCTTCATGCCAAGCAAAGTAACAAGACAACAGGGCCAGGGTAAAGCTGTTTGGCCAGCAAACGATGGAGAAGTAAACAAAAACAAGATATAACTGGAATGTTCTTTAAAAAAAAAAGATGTTTACATAGTCATTTCACAATAATAGACTGAGACTTATTTCTCTGAGAGCACACTTAAAGGTTCTTACATAAACTATCCTGAGAGATCCTTAAGCAGAATGCTCACCACCACTCTCCCAGAGATATATTTTAATTCTCCATTTTGCTAAAATTTTTATTTTAGAGTTATCCAGGAAGAACAAGTGCTACAGGAACTAAAACTGCTTTAGTTGAAGGTGGTCAGTTTCCAGTGCTGGAAGCTCAAAGAATAATTAAAAGAATACTTATTTGAAACAGATTTAAATATGTATTCATGGCTGGGAGCAGTGGGTCACTCCTGTAATCCCAGCACTTTGGGAGGCCGAAGGAGGCAGATCACCTGACGTCAGGAGTTTGAGACCAGCCTGGCCAACCTGGAAACCTCATCTCTACCAAAAATACAAAAATTAGCTGGGCATGGTGGCGAGTGCCTGTAATCCCAGCTATTCGGGAGGCTGAGGCGGGACAATCACTTGAACCCAGGAGGTGGATGTCGCAGTGAGCTGAGATCACACCACTGCACTCCAGCCTAGGCAACAGAATGAGACTCCCTCTCAAAAAAGAAAAAAAAAAAAATGTATTCATGAAGATGCACTTTTCTCATAAGCTCATTCTCCTCCTTGCTTCTTATCACTATTATGTCCTGAGTCGAGCCAGCCCTAGGCAAAACTGACAAATAAACATTTATTTTCAGCACTACCTCTCTTCCTAATCTCCACTTTCCCTATCTCTTATAAAAATCCCAGGTACTTCTTCCTACCTCCTTTTGGCTAAAGACTCAGTTTTCTTTCCTTCCCAGTCAAAATCTGCCCTCCAGGAAGAGTTTTTCACACTCTAGACCAATGGGTCCCAACTTTGGCTTCATATTAAAAATCACCTAAAAACAACAACAAAAAATTGTTAAATTTGTTTTGTTAAACTAGTTAAATCAGAATCTCTGACAGTGAAGCTCTAGCATTGGTATTTAAAAACCAACAAACAAAAACAACTCCTCTCTTCCAAGTGATTCTAACATGCAGCCAGGGTTGGAAATCACTATACATACATTGATGAGAAGGCTTATTATATTACTCTTTCCCAAAATATCTGTATTTTATATCATAACAAAGTCTTAGTAGTGGGACATTTAGGCAGGTTACATGATCAATGAAGAAAAGAGGAAGAGTTAGAGAAGAGAAGACTCCTTTGTTGAAATTACTCCCTGCAGGCTGGGTGTGGTGGCTCACGCTTGTAATTCCAGCACTTTGGGAGGCCAAGGCGGGCAGATCACAAGGTCAGGAGATCGAGATCATCCTGGCTAACAGGGTGAAACCCTGTCTCTACTAAACAAAATACAAAAATTAACCGGGCGTGGTGGCGGGCATCTGTAGTCCCAGCTACTCAGGAAGCTGAGGCAGGAGAATGGTGTGAACCCAGGAGGCGGAACTTGCAGTGAGCCGAGATTGTGCCACTGTACTCCAGCCTGGGCGACAGAGCAAGATTCTACCTCAAAAAAAAAAAAAAGAAAGAAAGAAAGAAAGAAAGAAAAAGAAATTACTCCCTGCGGAGGTGGATGTCATCTTAATTAGTGAGCTTCATGAGTTCAGCAATGAGGTCATTCAGACACCTGCATTTGGTTTAGAATCACTCTGTCTCATGGTTTCTCTCTCAGACACACCATCCTTTGACTGGTGTTCATGTTCGTGGCAAACAGACCGTTATTTCTTTTTTCTCTCCATGATGGCAGGCTGTTTTCCTTCTTAGGTCTGACCAAATCTCTGTCTATAACTTTTAGCATTCAGCTGAGGGAGTAAAGTGCCCTGATTTATTTAACATAGTAAATGCTTTGAAAATAGTTCCCAGGTCATTCTCTAGAAGAGATGATCTGAGATGGCTGTCCTTTTCTTGACAAGCCTCATAGGATAGCAATTTGTTAGGATCACTGAGAAAGCAAGTTGTGGTTCTCAGTTTTGCAGGCTCTGAACCAGAGTTTTACTATTGCACCAGAGGGTGATCAGGCCCTCGTGCGCTGGCTCCTACTAATATACCACATAAGTCATAACCCTGCTGTACTCCCTTTTACTGAGATCTCTGACTGATAAACAGACTACTCCTCTTGGTCAGCCTAACAAAGTTAGGAGCTTACAAAGTCAGGAGCTCTCTTTGTGAGAATAAGGATGGAGCAAAGGTACATTAAAAAAAGTGCCTCCACAAAATCTTCCAGAGGTCCCATCTAGAACTTCTAGGAAACCAGAGACTCCAGCATTTTAGCTGTACTCACTGTACTCCCTTCTTCTTGCCTTTGAAACAGAGGCCTGCTTACTGAGAGTTAGGCTTTGAGAGTGGCAGAAAGAGCAATCCAAGAGGATACCTTCGTTGAAAGGAAATTGCCAAGAAGAGTCAGTTATTCCAGGTCTGATGCAGTCTCTTCAACCAGACCAGTGGTTCTTAAACTCTTCTGCACATTAGAATCACCTGGGAGCTTTCAGGAATCCTGATACCTGGACCACGCCCCCAATCAATTGGATCAGAATCGCCAGAGATGGGAGCCCGTGGCATGAATATCTTAGGGATGCTAAAAAATACTACAGAAATGTGTTGCCAATGAACTCAGATTATGGTTTTTGCAGATTTTTAAAACTACCACAGGTAGATTCCAAAAAAAAGCCAAATTTGTGAAACCACTGAACTATGTCTGTGCAAATAATTTGCATAGCCCCAGATTCCCCTCTCCCCTAGACAAGGCTGGAAATAAATCCTTACTGTCTTTTTCTATCTGCCATCCTACTTAGGGGGTTTCAAGGTAAGGAAGGTTTGTATTTATATTTATATGCCAGACACAGAAGAGGCCTCTATGTACTTTGTCTCCTTAGTTCTGGACACAGTCTTCTCATCCGGATTCATAGGACTGAGTTACTTTAAAGTACGTGTGTCAACCACAACCCTCCAGTTCTCCTTAATCAGAAACTCTGAGATTGGGTGCTGGGAATCTGAAGATTTTTTAAATTCCCCAAATGAGCTGATTCAAAACTAGGGCTGAGAATCTCTGAGCCAAGTAGATCACCTGGTTTTTGAGACATTTTTTGGCACTTGTCATAATATCATTTTTTTATTCAAGGCCAGATTATAGGGTGGTTCAATCAGACAAATGCCTGTGGCATTTAGAAATGCTAAAAAAACAAAACAAACCAAAACAAAAAACATGGAAATATGTTGCCAGTGAACTCAGTTCTTTATGCATCCTAACACAAAGGACAAAATATAACATGGTCCCATTTCTACTAAAGTAGATCACCTTTCAGAAGAGATTAAAATGGAGAAGGGAAAAGAAAGGAAAACAGGCCGGGCATGGTGGCTCACACCTGTAATCCCAGCACTTTGGGAGGCCAAGGTGGGTGGATCACGAGGTCAGGAGATCAAGACCATCCTGGCTAACATGGTGAAACCCCGTCTCTACTAAAAATACCAAAAAATTAGCCGGCCGTGGTGGCGGGCACCTGTAGTCTCAGCTACTCAGTAGGCTGAGGCAGGAGAATGGCGTGAACCCGGGAGGCAGAGCTTGCAGTGAGCTGAGATCGTGCCACTGCACTCCAGCTTGGGCAACAGAGTGAGACTCCTTCTCAAAAAAGAAAAAAAAAAAAGCAAGACAAAACATCCTTGCCAGTATTGATCACTCCTCACTAAATAAATGTTGAACCATGATTTTCAACATACTGGGTGCTTACATACCTCAATCCAGCCCTAATACCATGTCTGATTTTCAATGATGCTATTTGGATTGGTTGTTCTGAGGGAGACCATACGATAAAATAACAAAGCCAATAGCACTGCCATTTATTGAGCACTTGCTATGCACCTGGTGGTAGGTGCTTACTGTAACTTCTTACTTACCATAGCTTCTTTCATAGAGGGGAAGCATTCATCACTCATTCATTCAAGTATTGACTGCCTCCTGTAGAAAAAGGCAGTAGAATATTTAATATTGCCAAGTACATAGGCTTTGGAATAAGACAGCATGGGTTTGAGTGCCTGCCCTGTGAGCTATTGGTTGTTACCTCTTCTGTAAAATATGGATAGCAATAAGATGACCATAAATGAGTAATTCATTAAAGCAATGAATGCAATGGCTGGTAACTATTCAGTAAAAGTAATAGCATCAGAGATGGTCATTGCTCCTATGTGTACTATGTGCTAGACACATGCTGGGTGGTGGGTACCCTTATCTCATCAGCAAATTCAACCATCCGTTTGTTTATTCATCTATTTTAGTAAGTCATTCAGTCAACAAACCATTTTTTAATGCTGTGCTAGACTGTGAGAGCTCACAGGTAAAGAGGAGACAGACAGTAAACAAATCATGGAAACCAGAGGTGATGAGAGCTGTGTGGAGGGGTGTGTGTGTGTTTGTGTGTGTAGTGCCCTGGCAGTGGAGAGGAAGGGGCCAGGACCTTGGGGAGGGGGCAGTAGCCAAAAGCTTCATGGAGACACTTGAGCAGTTTCTGGAATGAAGAGCTGCAGTGTGAGACCTGAGGGTGGGAAGTAGGTAGAAGAAGAGCATTCTAGGCAAAGGAAAAACCAACAGTGTAGGTTTCTAGGATGATAGCCATCGCTGGCTGGAGAGAAAGGGCCTTGACTTTTCTCTGGATTTGGCAGTGTAACGGGTTGGGATTTGATTTTTGAGCTGTAGATTTAGATCCAACTACTATACTCCTCTATATCCAATCTTCATTAATAAATTACCTATGTTGTCATTATGAATTAATTAAGCAAAGCTGAGGCAAGCAGTGTTTTCACTGTAGCAATCACCCAGTCATTTACTGGCATGAAACTATGAATACAAAGGCAAAAACAAAATTTGGTTTGAAGAATATTTTGCAATGAATATATCAATAACATTTTCTTACTATCACTTGGATTTATTAGCTTTTAAATATCAAATGCATGATACTACAGCAAAACGGGCTTTTGAAATGTTAACAGAAAGAGGTATTATCAACATGCACTTACCAGGTTAGAGTATATTCTAAACACAAAGGATCCCATCACTGGGGTTTTAATAGAAAGCTCTGCTGACGCAGCTTACAAAACACAGACCAAACCTGTAGCAGGTTGTGTCACTCACGTCAACTCCAGAGGAACCCATTTTGAATGCTTCTATACACTCCTAGCAGCCAGGATGTCTCCTGGGAAGTACATTTTAGCCCTGAAATCTAAATCCTTGCAACAAAATATAAGAAAAACAAATAGAAGACGATGCACAATAGTGACTGTTGGGAATGAAGGTAATGTTTATTTTTTTTATACTTTTCTGTATTTTCCAAATTTTTCTGTAATGAATGCATTTAACTTCTTAAACATTTTCCAAAAACTACATAATTTAAAACATCATGAGAATACAGGAAAGACACTATATCACTTGGGCTTCACATGTAGTCTATTTCGCTTTGTCGAATGGAACTGTGACAAAGACATTGACCACAGAGCTTAAGTGCCTCAAAAAAAAAAAAATCACTCCTGTTAATTGCTGTAAAATTTGTCTGTTAACTTTCATTCCTGTATAGTTTCCTTTCTTAATGATATCTTGTTTTGGAGTTTACGATTTAACTAATTTTATTTTAATGTGTGATCAAATTATTGTCACAGCTGATAAAACAATTGTAATATAATGGCTTAACATTGATCTATTCCTTAGAAAAGTTTTGCTAGAAACCTAATAGGAGCAAGAGACTTGGAGGTAATTCATTAAAATTTCTCCAAAGAACTTATAACAAACAAACCACATGAAGTCAATAATGACAACATTTTAATCATGTATAAATACCAATAGCTAATATCATAGTTTGATAATCAAATCAGGATTAATATAATCTTACAGACTGCTTCTTTTCTCAAGAAATTAAATAATACAGAAAAAAGTCATCTCCTAGTCATACTCTTACACAGCAAGAAATATTTTAATTGTAAATGTGCCTTTTAGAACCTTTAAATTTCAAAAAGATGAGGAGGAGGACAGATCCTGTGTACTTACTAATCTGTAAATAGAGTACCAGGCCAAGAATCAATTCTGAAATGCGGCATCAATTGCACAGGCTTCCACTTAGTTTTAGTTGAATAAAAGCCCTACTAGATACGCAAATAACATCAAACTTGCCAGATTAAAGAGCTGCCCCTCATACTCTAAATCATGATTGTCAATCATCACCCAGGATTAAGGGATATATTTTTAAAACCTAAAAGCAAGCGCTTCCTTTTAACTTCTGCCTACTGCGCATTTTGGATTATCGCCCAGAAATAGTATTACTTGAAACAAGACTGCCTCCCTCCTACCATCTATGAGAAGTGCATTGTTACCATCTGCTGTTGTCTATTTGGAATAAAACTCAGCAAGGCATGCAGCTTAATGTTCAGAGCCCTTCAGCAGACTATGCTTGTGTTTAGAACGCAGCTTCACATTTAAATGGAGCCGATTTTCAGTTTAGTCAGTGTTTTCTCAACATTGCTATCCTCCCCACCAGAAAGAAGCAAATTAGTCTAAGAACTAAGACGACCACAACATATTTACATTGTAAAGTGGAAACTTCCCTTAAACCCTGCAGTGACCAGTGAAGCTTTACTTGTAAACTCTCCAGGTTTATTCAGGTGAATAATTTCCCCATTTTGTATTTTCTCATTAGCATTACCCTCTCCAGGCATCCATATTACTTTCACTATTAGAAAATATTCTTTTAAAAAGCATGTGTTCTTAGCAAATAAAACTCAAAAGATGTAATCATCAAAGGGCCTTGAAATAGTTGAGGCCCTTGTAGGCCAATAGTTAAGTGCAAATAGTATCTCTAAAGTATCCACAACAAATCGATAGGGTTAGGGTTGTTGTTCATCTTCATCTAGAGGTAGAAGGAGACTGAAAGTTTGGAGAGGGAAAGACATTTTACTTGTCTATTATTTTCTTGTGCTTTTTATTAACATGTAAATGTATTAATATTTTTAAATGTATTAAACATTTTTTAGTCATAACCAATAAGAATATTTAAAATTGTGAAAAAGAAAGAAAATATATACTGGTTCTTTAAATTAAAAAAAAAAAATCACATTCCAGGACCAATCTTATCAAGAAATAACATTTTAATAAGATTAAAACAAAGTATTAATTTCTGAAAAGTTCAGCATTCTATTAAAATACTAACAAAACACTGAATTACAACCCAACAGTTTGCTTCATTGAATTCATTCATCTGCTCCTGGCAAAGACATTCCAAATTTGAACTTAATTAATATTCCTTCTCCTGGTTTCCATAGTTTCTTTTTAAATATGAGAACCAGCAGAAACTGGTGGCAACTTTACCCATATTCTCAATAATAACCCCCTCTGGCTGTCAATATGTAGGAAAAGGAAAATTTTTTCCATACCCAGAAGAGCCGCCATTTTCATGTCTTTTGTTTGAAAATATGCTGGTAACATTTCTTTCGCTGTTATTTCACATATGCAGTTTGACATACTTAATTCTTTCCCTGCCTGTGGTTCACTCAATGCTTAGCTGAACAATAAATACTTAAGAGTAGTGTTGCAATTCCTGGATCTGAACAACACCCTCCCATTCTACCTCTCCATACCCTCAAATCTGCAGTGGTCTACAAAACTGGGGCCTGATAATTAAATGTCCTGGTTGGAATCAATATTATGGCTTGAAAGTTTGTTGGGTATGGAACACTTCTTTGTTTCTATTCTAACATCCGAATGAAGATTTTGACCACAGTAAACAAAGGAATTAGTAAGAATATCTCTGTATGAGTAAATGACAGGTGGATTCACTAAAGTGATTGGTTTAGGCACCACTAAAATACTGTATTCCATACATTTTCTCTAATGGTAGGTATTTTCTCCTAGCCCAGAGTGGATAGTCAGTCTCAGACCTAATCTTGGGCTTCCTCTCTGTGCCTCTCCTCCTCTCGTTATCCCTGCATATCCTAGCCTGGTTGATTGCTTTTGTGAATCACTATGCTGGAGGGCTGTAGCAGTATACTAAGCATTTCTGTATTCACTTCATTTTAGTCTAGAATGTCCACGTCTTTCTGCCATGATGCTGTTGCTCGTATTTTTCATCTAGCTTTCCCATCTCTCTGCCTTGGCACATTTCACACTGTGATGCAAAATATTTCTGCCAAGTAAATGTGTCTGTTGTGGGTTACAAGGTTTATAGCCTTGATCTGGCATGAGCTCCATTTCCTCTGGTTTGCACAAATCAGGTCTGGACCATACATCACATCAGCTCTTGTGGCCCCTGCTTGTGCTGCTCTTAGCATTCACTCCTCATTGGCCATCAGTGTCAAAAGTACATATGTAGACCCCACCCAAGAGGCCACAAGGTCAGTGACCTCTGGTTACTTCTCTTTGGTCTTGTTGACAACCACGGCTATAAGAAGAAGTAACCACACAGGGCAGTCTGTTCTCATGGCCAGTACTGACCTTGTCTTATCCATTGCTACTCTATGAAACTCACTGATTCCTTTTCCTCTGAAAGGTTTTCAGTGAAAAAAATAAACTTGCAAGCAAAGGTCAGTTAGAAAGACAATATGCCAGGAAACAATAGACTACTTTGTTTCTCATTGTATATTTCTCTAAAACTTTCTTTCTTCCCCTATGATTATATGTCAAAGGACAAAATGCTTGTTTTTAATATGAAAAAGATGGGGCTTGCATTGAAACAACTGTTTCCCAAAATCCTAAGAATAAACCCAAATGGAATTTTTTATTTATTAATTTTTTTTTTTTTTTTTGAGACAGAGTCTCGCTCACTCTGTCACCTAGGCTGGAGTGCAGCAGTGTGATTCCCGCTCGCTGCAACCTCCACCTCCTCAGTTCAAGCCATTCTCCTGCCTCAGCCGCCTGAGCAGCTGGGACTACAGGTGTGTGCACTATAGTGCTGGCTAATTTTTGTATTTTTAGTAGAGACAGGGTTTCACCATGTTGGCCAGGCTGGTTTCGAACTCCTGACCTCAGGTGATCCCACCTACTTCAGCCTCCCAAAATGCTGGAATTACAGGTGTGAGCCACCGTACCCAGCCCCAAAGAGAATTTAAATTCAAATAAATGTAAAATGTGCTTATCTTAAATTTAAAAAAATCTAAACAATATCACTAAAGAACATAAAACCAGATGAAAAGTTATACTATGTTCTATGATAGAAATAACTTAATATTATAAAAATACCAATCTCCTCCAAATGAATATACCAATGTAGTTTCAATTAGAATGTCAACCAATATGGCAGACATGCATACTGTGCATATCTCCTCTGCTTGCTTACATGCTCCATTATCCCATCAGACTTCATTTAGCAGAACACAATTTCAAAGATAAAATTATCAAGAATTTCAAGACAATGACAGCAGGGCATTAAACCAAGTATAGACTCTTCTGGAGGCTAGTGAGCCCTGGGCAACTGCACAGGTCACACAAATATAAGGCTTACCCTGCCATTCTGGTCACCATATTTAAAACTGAAACTCTTTCTCACCAACTCCTGTTTTTTGCTGATCTATTTTCCCCTCCCAAAACACTTATCACTTTCTAATGTATTGTAGAATTGGTTTATTAATTATGTTGATTGTCTGCTTTCACCTGCTGGGATGTAAGCTCAGCAATGTCTGGAGCCTCGTTCACTGATGTACCTCACATGCCTAGGATAGTGCACAGTAGGTGCTCAATAAATATTTACTGACTTGAACAAATGATAAGATAAACCCTTGAATGCTAATTGGGCATCTATGCTAGGATAATAAGACCCTGTGAGGCAGACTCTTGTGGTAATACTTAACTGGAAATGTGTGCATTGACTTCTGAACTTTTCGCACCCTTCCATGGAGAGCAAAGGAGACATTGGGGGCTCTACACACACACAGACACACACACACATACACACACACACGTTTCGTTGCTCATTTGCTGGTGTGTCAGATAACTGAGTAAAAGCAACCTTATACTAGGGCCAAGTTGTCGTTATTGCTCATCTTTAAACCTGTACCAAGCTTGAGGGTCTGGCAAACTAATAAAGCAAACTTCAGATCAGGCTCTGGGGCTGGCCTAGTCCGACATTCAGGCAACATTATTACCTACTAGCCCAATAATTCTTACCCACTAGCTCAGAAAGGAGCTTACTGTCTAAGTAAGGAAAGGCTTACTCCCTAAACTCTACATGTTTGTGCAGATGTTTCTAACCTCTGCTCATGCTATGAAGGGTCACATTGGTATTAAACATGCTGTATATTTAAGCATGAAAAGCATGGATTTTCCAAGAGTAAGGAAGCGTTTTGGAAGCTATGTCAATTAAAATTTGTGACATGACTATTAACAGGGTTCAGCTCTGAGGGGCAGGATTATTGGAATTTTTCACTCTTAAAATTTTAAGTGATCTGTTTTTTAGGAGACTGCTGGATAGTTTGGGCTTCTGATAGTAGATACATCCATTATACTCTGAGAAGTTCAGTTTGTTTGAGGAAATTTATCCAGAATAGGCTCTTTTGTTATACAAAGTAAATTTATTAATTCATTAGTTGATCTTGAAGGAACATGTCACAGAAAATCCAAATCCCGAAATTACAATCTGAACAACTGATTTTGCAAATGCAGCGAAGTGTTTGATAGAACAGGTGCCAATGTTTGCCCATGTTCAATCCTCTACCTGGTTGGATTCGCATTGGGTTTTACCTTCTTCTACCTGGGTGGATTCACATTGGGTTTCTCCATGCCTCAACTCATGATAATAATGTTTGCATCTACCTCATAGAATTTTTGTGTAGATCTAATACGAAATCATTAAAATAGTATCTGGCACAGAGTAAATGCTCCATGAGTGTTAGCTATCCTTATTAGGAGTTCCGTTTAGTACCTGGATATGGAGTTGGCTGTGCTGACTCAGCCAGGGCTCTTGAAGCTCTGGAGATGTGCTTTCCTATGTGTAGATTTAGATAGTGTTCGTATGTGGTGATATTAAAATGTACTAACTTGAGATATGAGAAACTCACTCTACTGTGACTGACCTTCTGGTCCCATCTCAATCATTTTAAGGCAGAAAAATGAATGGGTCTTGAAATCAGGACTGACGGGATGGGGCAGAAAGAGCTTTTCTGAGTCTGGATTTGGAGCATAAAAGTTCTCAGAGAGTTTTATTGGTGGGCATTAAGTTGATCTCAACATCTGGAGCCTGACAGAAACTCCAGAGGGTCCCTGATATTAAATTTGGGGCTGTTGAACCTAAGAAAAATCATTGCCAATGGCAAAGTAAATCACTTTGGAGGTATACTGTGGTTATCCCCCAAGCATGCAGTAAAATTTTATTAACCACTAAAACCTTAGGTTTAGAGGGAATTCAAGGTGTTGGATTGGCGTTGTTACAGTTTTAATATTTGTTTAAAAGTTGACCTTTCATAGCCCAAGCCAATAAAGCAGGAATACACTACACTATCTATTTCTGGTTATACTATACTGCATATTTCTATAATGTTTGGAGTACTTACAGCAAGTATAATGAAAGGATAACAGGAAAAAATATATTATTAATATAAAAATATTATATATACATGTTTTAATCCATCTACAGGAATTACAACAATAGTTCTTATGCTTTGAGGTCAAATTATGTTAATTACTAACAAGCAGTACAAGCTAGAAGTTGTAGTATACCCGGAAAGTTCTAGAAAATGTGCCTTTAGGTTCTATAGTATTTCTTACAGCACCATTAATGGCTATGAATAAAAAGCTGAAGTAGTTATGTTTCAGTTACTTTTTAAAAATAACCCTTTTATTAGAATGTAACAAATAAGTGAACAAATTGTAAATGTATTATCAATGAATTATTACCAAGTGAACACACTCATGTAACTCTGCTCAGATCAAGAAATAAAACATCCTAGAAGCTACCATCTTGCCCTCCTCAGACACCATCCTTCTCTTCAAAGCAAAGAGTGGAATTGCTGGGTATGCATATGCAGTAGAAACAAACATAGTTATCCAAATAGCAATATATCTATCTATTCTCACCAGAAACATATATATATATATGAGTTCCACTTGCTTCACATTTACAAACACATGGAATTGTTAGGACTTCTTATGTTTTGTCATTCTGGGGATGTGTAATGACATCTCATTGTAGTTTTAATTTGTAATTCTCTGGTGACCAGTGAGATTGAGGACCTTTTCATATGTCCACTGGGCATTGGATATTCTCTTTTGTGGATCAAGTCTCAAATGTTTTGCCCGTTTTTCTGTTGGATTGTATTTTTCTTAATGACTTACATACATTTTTCATATATTCTGGATATGAATCTTTTGGCAACTATATTTTATATTGCAAATATCTGTTTTGCCTTTCAATTCTTAAACTCCTATCAACAAAACTTTTCAAGAATCTTTATACCTCTAAATCCAGTTCCCCAACCTCTTGGCCCCAAAGATTCAGAGGCTCTTTTGCTCCCACTTCTTCACTCTTAATTCCAAAGTCTATTCATTTTCTGCCCTAGGATAACTGGGAGTGGGAATATTTTTTTTCCTTCCAGATGAAAGCTTCTATCCCACTCACTCAGAGGGGGATCTGATTCCCACAGTCCAAATGGTAAACTTCTACCACAGTAGAAGGGATTTTTCAAAGCCAAGATGAGTCTACAAATTGATCTAAGCATAAGTTCCTAATTTTAATTTAGTTTTGTTGGTTTTGTTACCTATAAAGGTATCTTTGTTTACACCATAATGAAGATATTTGCCTATGTCATCTTCTAGAAGCTTTATTGTTTCATCTTTCACATTTGAGTGCATTATTCACCTAGAATTTATTTTTGTGTATGCTATTAAGAGGGGTCAAGATCTAGACTGAGAGACAGTAGACCATTTTTTTAAAAACTGCCTCTCCCCCACTACTGTGCAGTGCCAATTATGTCATAAATCAAGTATCTGTGCATTTGTCAGTCTATTTCTGGACTTCCTATTTTGCTCTATAGTTTTATTTTTCCCTGGCCAACATCAAATTGTTTTAATTATTGTAACTTTAAAATAAGTGTTGATATCCAGTGGCTATTATTGGACCTTTGCATTTTCATATGAATTTTAGAATCAGCTTGTCAATTCCCACAACAAACCTGCTAATTTTGATTAGGATTTTATTAAATGTATGGGTCACTTGGTGGAGAACTGAATTATAATATTGAGTCTTTCCATTCATGAATATGGCCTTTCACTCCCTTAGTTTCTCTCAATGATGTTTTATAGTTTTTCACAAACCTATATATTTGATGTTTTGGTGCTTCTGTAATCTGTATTTTTTAAATTTTATTTTCAAGTTGTTTATTGCTGGTGTAAAGAAATAGTTTCTTGTATATTGATTCTGTATCCAGCAACCTTGCTAAATTCATTTAATAGTTTATCTTATATGAACTTTCTATGTACACAATCATACCTGCAAATAGAGTTTTATTTCTTACTTCCTCACTTATTGCATTGGCAAGGATCTCCAGTACACTGCTAAGCAGAAGTGGTAGCAAGGATCCTTGCTTCATTACTGACTTCTGGAAGAAAGTTTTCAATATTTCACCATTATAATGTTTGCCATATATTTTTTGCAGATATTCTGGCATATTAAGGAAATTTCTTTTGATTCCTAATTTGCTACGTTTCTTTAAAATAATAAATGCATATTGAACTTCACTACCTGTTTTTCTCCTGCTTCTATTGAGATGATTTTTTCCTAATTCTTTAAATATGGTAAATTTCATTGACTTATTCAAATATCTAATCAACCTACTTTTGAAATAAGTCTGATACGGTTTCAGTGTATTCTCTATTTTATATACTACTGGGTGTGGGTTGCTAATATTTTGTTTAGGATGTTTGCATCTATGTTCACAAGAGAGACTGCTCTGTAATTTTCGTTTCTTGTAATGTCTTTGTTAATTTTTCACATCAAGTTTATGCTGGTTTCATAAAATGTATTGGGATGTTCTCTTTCCTTTAAAAAACTTTCTGAAAGGGTTTAACAATATTGGTATTATTTTTCCCTTTAATGTTTGGAGGAACTTATCAGGAAAGTCACTGGAGCCTAAATTTTCCTCACAGGAAAGTCTTTAATTATGGATCCACTATTTTGGACATAGACTGTTAATATTTTCTATTTTTCTCTTTTATCAATGTTGGTAAATTAAACTTACATATATATATGTATATATATGCCAAATTACATATCATTAAAATTTCAAAATCATTCTCCTATGTTTCAAAGCCACAGATGGAGTTTTTTTTTTCTCCTGCCACAATTTCCATCAGATTACGAAGTTTAAATTTTTTGCATGACCTGAACCAAGTTCTGGCAAAAGAGATGTTCTTTCAGTAGTCAGTGACATTCCTCCTAGACCTACTTTTCCTAATGTATATATTTTAAGTCCACAGTATTGGTATTCACCAAGATATGTAAACTAAGAATCTCGGAATCATCTTTGATTCCTTTTCTTGCTTACTCCCCACATCTAATAAAGCAACAATTAATAAGTCCTATTGGTTTAATCTTCCAAATATTCCAAATATTTCCTGAATGCATCACCTCCTCTTCATTCCTGTGCTACTCCCCTAGTTCAGGCTTTCACCAGATTAATGCAGTAGACTGGCTTCTGTCCTCTTCTCTCCTGTAGTCCACTGCATACATTCTGACCAGTTCTCTTTTTCTAAAACACAAAATTGTTCATGTCATTCATTTACTTAATTTGCAATGGTTTTCTGGTTTTATGATAAAGCCTAAATTAATTGGGATACCATTTTAAAGACTTTTTTTTTTTTTGAGACTGAGTCTTGCTCTGTCACCCAGGCTGGAGTGCAATGGCACAATCTCGGCTCACTGCAACCTCCACCTCCTGGGTTCAAGCAATTCTCCTGCCTCAGCCTCCCGAGTAGCTGGGATTACAAGCACCCGCCATTTGTATTTTTGTAGAGATGGCGTTTCACTATATTGGCCAGGCTGGTCTTGAACTCCTGACCTCAGGTGATCTACTCGCCTCGACCTCCAAAGTGCTCGGATTATAGGCTTGAGTGACCGCACCCGGCTTAGACTCTAAATAAGCTAACCCCAAACCAAATATTCATTTTAACTTGCCCTTTTTGATGGACCCCACACATTGAGCTCTATCCATACAGCAGTTTTTCTATTCGGTGATATACAAGTGACTCATGCCTCCACACCTTGCAAGTTTAAGTTACTTCTGCCTAGAATTCCACTTCTCCTCCCCTACTGATGAAATGCCACTTGCCTTTTTATAGCACAGCTGAAATGTGACCTCCTTTGTGAAATCTTCTTAGAGGTAACAGAGCAAAGTGGTTAAAACATAGGCTATAGAAGTCTAAGGATATAAGTTTGAATTCTGATGCTATTACTTTTTAGATACATAATTTTTGTGAAGTTATTTAACTTCTCTGTGCCTCCATTTGACTTCTATTTCACATTGTTTATTGTAACATCTATTATAACAGATCTAGCCCAGAGACTCCTTTTTCACATTAAGTTTATCTTTCTTAGCATATATATTTTCTAATGGCCTACAAAAACAACAATTGTATAATCATTTTTCCTGTGAACTTTATTAGTAAAAATATCCTATTGGTATTCAGTACTTAATGGTCAGGTTTCCATTCATACAGTTTCTCTGATGCACTGTTATTAAATAGCAATTACAGTATCAAGGAGATTATATAATAGAAAAACATATGGTATGCATTTCAAATTTAATTCTTTCAAAATGTAAGTTCTGTATCTTGGGCATAACACTTTACCCCCTCTTCAATTCAGCTTTACTAATTTGCTCACTACATTAAAACAAACTTCCACCAAATATATAGTTGTTTCTGAGTGATAAATTGTACTTTTAAAATTTAATAGTTTAAAATGTTTACATGATTTCTGCAATGACCATTCTTATTCCCTCAATTTGGTCCTAAAGCCAAAACTTTAAGAGCTATGTGAGATAAGGATGGTCTCCTCCTGAGAGAGGGGAAGCCCAGTACGGGGTATGGAAGCTCAAGTGAGGTGGGGAAGATGTTGCAGAGGGGAGCGTGTGTACAGGTGTATATTTAAAATGTGTGTGTGTGTGTGTACACACATGAAGCCCCCTGGCATTATCTATTGAGAAAGAGTAGGGCCAGACATCTCAATAACAATAAGCACATCTCATGTATAAATCTTGGTTTCTAATTGCTAATTTCACTAAAAGGTAGAGGAATGGCTGATTCCAGAGCTAGGGCAAGTTAAGTACAAGATGAACTTGGAAAATCCTGTTGTGCCCAGAAGAAAGTGCTGTAAAAATGATAGGAACATGCCAAAACAACACAGGAGACAACCTGAAGAGGCTTCTTCTGACCAAATTGAGACAATTTGAGATTTGGTAAAACGACAGATTATAATCACCTGAACAAAAAACTATGAATACATAGTGATATCAAGAGAATTCTGATTAGAAGGATACATACACACACACACATAAAGGATGGCTGGTTAAGGTGGTTCACACCTGTAATCCCAGGATTCTGGGAGGTTGAGGTGGGTGGATCACTTAAGGCTAGGAGTTCGACACCAGCCTGGCCAACACGGCAAAACCCCATTTCTACTACAAATACAAAAATTGGCTAGGCATGGTGGCACGCGCCTGTAGTCCTAGCTACTTGGGAGACCGAGGTGGGAGAATCGCTTGAATCCAGCAGGCAGAGGTTGCAGTGAGCTGAGATAGCGCCACTGCACTCCAGCTTGAGAAACAGAGCGAGACTCTGTCTCCAAATAAATAAATAAACTAGGGGGATCTATATATGTCTGTATCTATTAACTAAACCTACCTCCAAAATATTTACAAAGGGATAAGTAATAGTTTTAAAGCGCAGAAGCCTGGTAAACAGTACCTTAAGAGAGTGATAAAAATGAACATCATCAGAAATGGGGCAGATTGAAATTGTGTACTATGTGATAGGATGCAACAGTAACACAGAATTGCATCTGTGGTACTCCTGCCAAAAAGCACAACCAGAATCTGATTACAGGGAAACAGAAATCCAAATGTAGGGGTATTTTACAAAGGAACTTCCCTATAATCTATAAAAATGTCCGGAGTCACAAAAGTCAAGGAAAGACTGTGGAACTGTGTCAGAATGAATGAAACTAGAGACACTACAACCTAAAGCAACACATGATTTTGAACTGAGATCCTCAAAAGGAATTAGGACAGTTAGTACAACTCGACTGGGGTCTGAGGATTAGATAGTAATAATATGTCAATGTTACCTTCCCAATTTTCATGTATTGTAGTTATACCGAAGCATTCTTCTTGGAAATACAAAGGTATTGGAGGGTGGTGCAGCATCATGACAGCGACTTATTCTCAAAAGGGAAAAATTTTATTTGTACAGTATTTACAACCCTTCTGTTAAGTCTCAGATTGTTTCAAAATTTTTTCTTTAAAAAACAGAATTCAGAACACTAATCAGTAGATTCTTATTAGAGCTGATAAAGAAATTCAATATGATATATAACTAAGAAAACATAATTTTAATCATGGTAAACTTTGTTCAATTCCTATGTCCACTGTGCACATGTTCTTCAAAACTGTTATGGTTTTATTATTAATTTCCCTTGAAATTTTTCTCATGCATGACTTTCAGAATCTTGTTTACACACATGCACACACACACATCATTAGGAGAGCAAAATGTTCATAGATGCTGTAAAGTTATGTGAGTTCTATTTTTAAAATAAAAAAAGTACATATTACTATAAAAATAACTTCTCCCCCTTGTGGCAAAAATTGAAAATACATTCTACTGGAGAACTATAATGGAGAGGCACTTGGGTATTATTCCTTATAAAATATTCTCACATAACTTCATGTGAATCCCCATGTTATCCTCTAAATGGTACACAGTATTTACAAACAATACACTTAGAGGTAGCTTCACAGTTTTCTTTACATCCAGCATTGTCCAGACTCTATTTGGATATTTTCTATAGCAAAAAGCTAAGGGTTATTTTTCTAAAAACAGGGACTTACTATGTTGCCCAGGGTGGTCTTGAACTCCTAGGTTCAAGTGTTCTTCCCACCTCAGCCTCCCAAGTAGCTGGGAAGCTGCAGACTTGATAAAAGTGCTACAATAAAAGGCCAGTTGAAAGGAACCAGTTACGGTATAAAGATTAAAATGATAGGCAGGCAAAGAGGGATGGCCTCACTTAAAGGCACCTGCCAACTTAAGATTACAGGGGCATCAGGAAGACTTCTCACCTCTCAAAGTTTAATCTCAAAACTCTGGAAGTCCACCATTGGAGACTAATTCCTTTGTTAGTTCTGTCCAACCATCACTTAGTTTATTAACACAAAGATAACTGGAAAGGATACGACACTTTCTTCATTTAAGATTCCCAGTGGTGAAAACAAAGAAAGTCACTCATCTGAGCTATAAATGAAACTTAACTTTCTTATTCCAGGTTCCTACTTCCTTTCTTAACCCTCCATATTTCCTCCTATTAAGTCACTAGGCACTTATGATTCTACGTTTTACTGACCTTTCACTGATTATAAAGTAATTTAAGTGATTTCTGAAAGTAAACTTAATTCCAGTTTCAGACTTTTAAATTAAAAGTGGCTCAGTTGGATACTGTCTCTTAAACACAGTAATATAAATATTAGTATCTTGGCTAAAATGAATTATTGACAATTTTAATACATGTTGCACAGTACATATTAATATAGAAAAATACATGTTATCAGCAGCATAATGTTGACCATGTTCTAATCCATTCCACCTGCTCAAATATTAGTGCAAATAATTATATATTTGTAATGCATCACTGCTGTCTAGCAAAATCTACGCCTTCTGAATAAATGACTTTCCTCTGAGGTTGACTGCTATTTGAAGTACGATGTGATATATTCCTATTTAAACTGGCTTTGTATGGTGAGGCAGACTGCGACCTTCTAAACCACTTAGAAAATGGGCGAGTGTGTTTAATTACTCATCTTCCCCCCAAAAGTAGATATTTAAACACAAAACAAAGGTTAATGGTATCTATCAAATAATAATGATAAAACACATTGCGCCTAGTTCAAAAATAGGAATTTTGTTAAGCCCACGGGCAGCCTAACTGCTCTAATTTGGCAATTAAAATCTCTATTCTCTAAATGTCAGGTTTCTGTCCCCTATACATTTGAACAGTTGTTTCTTCCCTAAATTTGTAAAGAGAAATGATTGATCGGTGGTAGAAATAAAAGGTAAGAGTTATAACAGCTTTTAAAACCCTCAACATGCAATTCTGATTACATGAAAATGACTATCTACTGTTAATACACTAAATATTTTGCCTTACACTTTCACTTCAGCATTAGTCATTTAAAAACTACCAATGTATTAAATAGTTAACACAATTGGCAAGCCTATGACATTTAAAATAGTTTTTGAATGTAAAAACACTGATTTCTTCATATCTTCCAAGGTAGAGTTGTCATTTACTTCTATGTCACAAAATATAGTACAAAATATTTGGTCTCTTTCTATTGTGAAAATTATCAAGCTGGAAAAGTATATAAAATAATACCAATAAAGATTTGTGATAGACATATTTCTATTAGGTACAAACTTAACAGTAAAGTTTCATGACCACTTATAAAATTAAAAAAAATCAAATTTAGAAAGTATGACCACACATTGAACATATTAAGAAAAGCACAACAGTAAATTAGATACTGACCCTGTATGCCAGCTCTGTAATACAGATGCTACAATAAGACTCATATTGGAAGAAACGATTAAGCAAAACTAATGAACCTACCAAACTAAAGGATCTATTTAATGTTATGTAAGGAGAACAGCATATAGAACCTAAAAGTGAGTGAGAAAAGATTTAGGTTTCAATCTGCGCATTTTACTAGCTGTAGACCTTCACCGGTCTACTTACCTTTCTATGCATTAGGATTTTCATCTGTCAAATGGAAATAATAGTACCCAAATCCTAGAGTTGCTCTAGAATCAAATAGTATATGCAAAGGACTTATTAGCACAGTGTGTGAGACTTAAATCAATACATGTAACTATAATTATCTTTATTATGCAGTAAAATTTTTAAAATTGCTAACTTTTAACTTTATGTAGAATTATTCAGTCTGACAATATGAACTGATCTTTTCTTCTAAAGTACATAATAATGTATTACAGGATAGGTCAGAGAGAAATAGTACAGAAACTGAATGCAGTTAAACTAATTGAATGAAAGCACAAAATGCTTTGTATGTAAAATTCAGCAATATATGGGTAATATGCAGAATATTTTTGCATTAAAAAACGTTAATCTCCCAGATGTTAGCTTTGTTAGTCATCAATGATTTATGTACCAACTTAACTGCTGTCTCTCAAACACAGTTCACGCATGCCTTAGCCACTACCTTGAGAACTTGACCACTTTAAGGGGTTTTGTGGCATTTCAAAAATCAACATCTCTTTATCCAGATCCTTGTAAATATTTACCATCATAGGTAAGAAAAACGCATTTTAGGGAAGCAGTGAATTCTCCACTTGGAATCAATCTACTGATTGATAATTAAATTATTTCCCTGTGAACCAGAAGGCTAGTACTTAGAAAGCAAAATACTTAGAAGTGAAAGAGGGGGAAGAAAAGAATGATCTACAATGTAATATAAATTAACCTAATTTAAATTAGATTTTAATTTAACTTATTTTGACAGTTCTTTTTAAAATAAGGAAGATTCTAAGGACTTGCAACTATGGCAATCCTCAAAATGGGACTAAATATTGTCTTGGAATGGTCAGGTGGTCATCTGTCTAAAGATCCATCCAGCTACTATTTAATAATTCTTCATAAGGACACTTCATCTACTCTGGTTGACTGTCATTTTCAACATCATAATTTATATAAGGTAGGCTTCCTTTATTAAACCCATATTCTGTATTTCAGATATTTTTCAATTTTAGAAAAACAATATGCAGTGTGTTAGAGCATATTTTCAACTTCATTCAATGCATTATGTAAATATTGCATATTAGCTCATGTGGTATTGTGTAATACTACAAAGATTGCATTTATGTAAATGTTGGTTAAAGTTACCAATTATACAAAGCTCCATTCTCTACCTAAAATTTTACCATGTGCAAATGAAAAACATTTTACTTATTGATCATCTCTTCTGAGCCATACACTTTGGGCAAAATTTTGTGATGGCTATAAATATGAAAACACTTAAAAAATCAGAATACAAAGAATGCATATTGCTTCACATGACACATTTTTTTTTTCCCCCTTAGAGAAAGACCATCTGTTTAGGATAAATTTCTAGTCTTATTTATATAGTCTGTATTTTTTGCTAAAAAAGAAAGTGAGAAGACCTATGCTGTGAAAAATTTTTTAAATCTTAAATTTTTAAATAAAAAATCATTTATAAAATTCAGGATGGATAGCTCTAAAATATAAAAAGAGTGAAATAAAAAAAAAACAACTGCAGGGAATTTGTTTATTGAGCATTAATGTTAACACTTCTAAATTAAGTATTCACTTATGAATTTTGTCACTGTCCTATCAATGGACATAATAGAAAATATTGCACAGAACTCAAGCATGAAAATAATTAACAAAATAACTAAGCAACAAGTGTATGCTTTACATTTTAAAAATTAATCCAAACAAAATAATTTGAAGCACTTCTCTGATTTGGAAGTCTTAAAATGTTATCTCATGTTTTATTTGAGATTTTTTTTCGTTTTTTCTTTTTTACAAATTGACACTGTACAAAGAGCTTAAATGGCCAGTAAAACTACTGCCTTAAAATTGTTGGCTTTAAGTAACAGAGGTAAAATTTGAATTCACATCAGAGCTTTCTAAAATGGCAATAGTACAAGCATATGACTTTCTCTAGTATCCAAAACCTGTTCTGGCTTTTCCTTGGCTAGAAAACAAGACAGCCTTCTAAAGCTGTCATATGTGTCCTAAAATTCTTTGAAAAAAGTTGGTATACTTCATTCCCTTGCTTACCTTGGTAACACTGGACTAAACAGAAAATGAAGAAAATCCAGTCAATAGTAACTTAAACAGTACTAAGTTAGCTCTGGACTTAGAAGGTTTGGTAAAGTTGATGACATTCAGATTAAGGTTCTCAGAAGAAAAGCAGTTTTCCAAAAACAGGCTTAAAAGCCTGTATTAAAGAAAAAATGCCAAGAGTGAGTAATACTTAAGTTTATCTGTTCCTAGAAGACTATGAACAACACGATGGGAGCTGAAATATTACATATAATTTAGAATGCATTCTCCCAGAGCAAGTTTACAAGGTTTATAGAATAGCAATGGCCTTTCTAAATTTTCACTTGATGTTCAAAATTTTGTAAGTGATTTAATACATCATCAAATTAAGTCAATTCCATTAACTATATCCAAGTAGGAATAACTTCAGAAATGCTTTGAAAAAGGACAATGACAGACCTATAGACATGAAAAGCAACCACTCTTTGCAAAGCTCATCTCCAAATCTATCAATTCTCAATTCCTCTTAAAATAAAAGACTAACCACATATTCAGCCGTTCCATCTTACTCAAGTTTAGCATTACGACAGAAAATCTTAAAGGGCTGCATTGTTGCTAAACACTATCAATATTTCTTATATGCACCATTTAGACTATACCTCACTTTTTTTACTTCCCTTATAATATTAAAATAATGAATAAATATGGTCCGTTAGTTAAGGTCCTCCACCTTAAGTGAAATATAAAATAAGGTAGTTTTATCAATTTCTTACTAGAATTGGCTTAAAATCTATTTACCAAATAAGAAATAGTAAACTTTTAAGTTTTACCCAGAAAGCAGTATTCTGATCCACTCCTAATGTCTACATAAAATATTTCATCATTTTAGTTCAGTTTATGACATTTTTTGGACTAGTACTAATGTTGTCCCTCAGAAAAACATCCAACCAACCACAGAAAGTAAACTTAATTGTTAACCTTCTGAAAGAGGCAAAAAAATTATTTACGAAAACCTAAAATAACCTGATTAACAATTGATGCTGAAAAGGTCATTAAAAACTGAGGAATAATAAATGTAGTTTTCCTGTATTTTGCCTATTATTAATGGGAAACAGAATGGCAAAATTTCTAAATGGAGTATGTTAAAAGTACAAGAACCAAAAACACTGGTAACATTTCCTTTGCCTTCTGACAGCAACATTTTCTAGGATGAAAACAGTGACATGTAGTTTTAAAGAATCTGAAACTTCTACATTCAAGAATGGAATTAAAATTCAACATACGGGGAAAAAAGCAAAATATAGTTAGTGGTATCCAAACTTTAAATAAAACCTCAAAGGTAAGTATGGCTGCTGTTTTGTTCCAGTCACTGTTTCACAAAATGTTGGCTGTGTCATAAGGTATCTCCTGTGCTTTCTATCAACCGAGGCCTGCTGAAGTACAAGAAATTCCTCTGTAAAGGAATTGACATTGAATTCCTTTGTAAATTCAACCTCAGCTGAAGTGTCGAGCAAGGCGGGCAGATCTATAATCAGCACGAAGTTGTACGAAGGAGTGAAGTATATTCTTGTCCAGATTAGCAAGTTGTTCTCCTGAGCAGACTTGCTTTAAATTATCTGGGGCAACTACCAGAAGATTGCAAAGAGCATGCAGAGTATCAAAAAGATGTAATACCATTGGAATCTGAATTGAGAGAAGAAAAAAAGTAACATTGAAACAAAACAGTTTCCAGTTTTACAATTAGCTTGTAACTTCTTACATACTGTCACGTGGGACTTACTAGTGTGGGTGGAGTTCAACATATTAGAATTTTCTAAAGATCACAAAGCATTAAAACTTAAAGATTTCGTAGTTAAATAAACTTACTATAATATTTCAAAAAGATTCATATGTCAATTCTCTTCAATATAACAATCACATATACTTCAGTGGACTAAAACTAGTTATTAATATATAGTATTTTTCATAATTTAAATGTTACAGAAAAATTCAGAGGGACATAAAATGAAGACAACATTATTTTCCTAATGTGTGACATATACAGCATTAGTCATGGATGTCAATAAGTCCAAGACTGTGGAACTGAAAATACACCGTGAAGCAAAAATGTGTTTAATATTAAATATGTGGGCCAGGTGTGGTGGCTCATTCCTGTAAACCCAGCACTTTGGGAGGCTGAGGCAGCAGATCACTTGAGCCCAGGAGAGACCAGCCTGGGCAACATTGTGAAACCCTGTCTCTGGAAAATAAAATAAAATTTAAAATTTAAAATTAAAAGAAAATGACTAGAACAACACTGTTTCAGGTAGAATGTGTCAATCTAAAAAAAAAAAAAAAAAATAAAATGACTAGAACAACACTGTTTCAGGTAGAATGTGTCAATCTAAAAAAAAAAAAAAAAGAATGTGTTAATCTATCTCATACAATATCAACAAAAGTTATAAACCTTTCACTAATTATAAGTAAATAGTGATTTTTAATGATATGACTTATGTTCCTGGGCCTATTTGCAAGTTTGATGTTTTTGTGTATACATACCTTGAAGTCTTTGGCACACTTCCTATATTCAGCTACATCACAAATTGCCAACATGCCACCCATACAACTGTAGGAATATTGTTGAAGATGCTCATAGATAAGTCGATGAAAACGTACTCCAAGTTCCATCAAAACTGTATCCACATTCTTCCCATCCATGGAATTTTTAATCTTCTCCACTTGTTTTCTTACGTAAGCACAGACTTTTACACAGGCCTATAAAAGTTTTTCTACACTCATTACACAGAAATGTATACCGGCTTAGCTAAAGAGGAAATACACAGTTTCTCATTAATCTGTAAGTATAAAAGAAAAAATCTAGGGCACAGTAGGATACACCAATGAAAATGTTAGCAAAGTATTAACAAATTGAATCATTTTACTCACATTAGTATACTGAATCAAAACATTGTTTTCATCTTCTGGCTTAAAATCTGTTTTCTTTTGTTCTGCAGCCAAAATATGCTTCATCTGTCCAATCATACAATTTAATGTCCTAGAGAATTGAGAACACAACATTCTTTAACCCATCTAACTTATTCTGTTTATATTTAATTATATTATTTATGCTAAATTAAATCAGTTATTTAATATCCTATCACCATAAAATTCTTTCATTATTGGTAAACTTTAGATATTAGAAAAAGTCAGCTCTAGGTCTTAATATGAAAGAGCTCTTGGTTTTATTATCTTTCTGCTCAAAACAGAGGGCAAAAATTCTTTGTGCAATAATTCAAGATTCAAAGATCTCAGAAGCCTGTCACTAATTTAATTCCTTAACAGCTAAGGATCTTCAAAGGCAAAAACCATATACAAGTTAACTATCCCTTTCTCAAAATTCTTGGGACCAGAAGTGTTTTGGATTTTGAAATTTTTCAGATTTTGGAATATTTGTATATACATAATAAGATACCTTGTGGATGGGACCCATTCTAAACACAAAATTCATCTATGTTTCATATATATCTTATACATGTAGACTGAGAGTAACTTTATAAAATATTTTAGTAGTTTTATATATGAAACATTTATGTTCACTGAGCCATCAGAAAGCAAAGATGTCACTATCTCAGACACCCATGTGGACAATCCATGGCTGTCTGGCATCACCACCATTCCTGACTCTGAATTTATATGCTACCAGTAAGCAATCATTTTCTTATACTTATTCATACATAAGTACTTAACAGTAAAAAAGATGACATGCCATTCAGAGAAAAAATAAGTTTAAGGTAACCAAACAGCACAGTAACATCACCACAATACCTGTATTGCCTATTAAACAACAACAAACAAGGTAGCAGGTTTTCAGTCTCCACCTACGATGCTGTGCTTTCATGAAAAGGTACTCTATCCTACATTTTATTTTTTTAGGTGACAAGAAACATCAGAAGCAGTTGAGAGACCAGAAAGCAGGACCTCTTTGGACGAGGAGATATTCTGCTGGATGGCTTCTTAAAAGTTTCCTCTGGAGTTATCTGCCTCATTAATAATGGTTTTTGTCTAGAAGTCTCTATTTGATTTTGTAAACTGATACGACTTCGTGTTCTTTTATGAATGTACACTGCTGTACTTTTTTTATAAGTCCATTGCACATTTTCACCATGTAATCTACAGGCATTTTTTTCTGCAGTGTTAGCAACATTACTTTGTCACTATTCACAATCACCTTGATTTAGAACCATTTTGGCTATTTCACTACCAGTCCATGAATGAGCAACTGGAGTCTCACTGATGTTAAAAATTATTCGATATTCACTTCATCCAACTTACTGACAGACTCTAAATGTATTATTTTTTGTATATGTAAGAAGTCAGACATCACTTTTTTCTCACTTGAAATATGGAAATCTTCAAAGTCACTACTTTGTTCATCCTCTTCACTGAACATAGCTCAAGGCCAGAGGTTGTGCCAGGCATGCATCACTGTCTTTAGTCACTGTGTTCCAAGCACTGGCAACAGCATATACAGCATTTTTCAAGCTCAACTCATTTTGAAAACCTTCCATACTCCTACCTCTGTTCACCGTTGCTAGCATGCTGTTCAAGAAAGTGTTCTGAGAGGCCGAAGTGGGAGGATAACTTGAGGGCGGGAGTTCGAGACAAGACTGGCCAACATGGTGAAACCCTGTCTCTACTAAAAATACAAAAATTAGCCAGGTGTGGTGGTGGGTGCCTGTAGTACCAGCTACTCAGGAGGCTGAGGCAGAAGAATTGCTTGACCCAGGAAGATGAAGTTGCAGTGACCTGAGATGGCGTCGCTGCACCACTCCAGCCTGGACAAGACTCTGTCTCCAAAAAAAAAAAAGACGGTGTTCTGAGACAGGGTCTCGCTCCATCACCCAGGATAAATGCAGTGTGATGATTGCTCACTGCAGCCTGGACATACCAGGCTCAAGTGATCCACCCAACTCAGCCTCCTGAGTAGTTGGAACTACAGGCACATGCCAGAACACCTGTCTAATTCTTAAATTTTTGGGGGGTAGAGACAGGGTCTTACTATGTTGCCTTAGGCTGGTCTCAAACTTCTGGGCTCAAGTGATCCTCCTGCCTCAGCCTTCCAAAGTGTTGGAATTATAGGCTTGAGCCACCATGCCCACCCAAGAAAGTGTTTCTGTATTTACTCTTCATTGATCTAAAGATACCTTGGTCAGAAGACTGAATAAAGTCACATTTGGGAAAAAGTATGACACGAACAGTTGTCAAGGAATAACAAAATCTTGTAGTCGTTATCCAGCCCAGCTTTTCTGCAGTATGTGCAAGCCACTAGTACAAAACGTTTGTAAAACCAATCAGAAAAGACACCCTTGGTTATCCATGCCTTTCTGTTAGCATAACAGTGGACCCAACAAGAAATTCATTCCTTGGAAACAATGAAGATGCAAGCTTTAGCCTATTACAGCAAGCTTACACTTATACATGCCTGCTGTATTAGCACACCCCAGCACAGTTACTCTGCCCTTGGCATCCTCAATTTCTGTAAAAGCCATTTTATCACCTGTATTGTCAGTGTCTTCCTGGGGCAGTAATGCCAAAAGAGTAGTGTTTCATCAACATTATAGGCTTATTCTCACACCAGATTTTCATCAGCAATAACCTTGGCAAACTCATTAAGGAATTTCTCTGCTGCTTCATGACCAGTAGATGCTTTCTCACAACAAACCTTTAAAAACATAACGCCGTGTCTGTTCTTAACTTTTGGCAAACAGCCTATTGAATAGCCATGATTCCCTTCAATTTTCAATTCATCGTGATAGATCTTTGTTTGTTTCATGATCACCATACCATTAAGTGGCAATGTATTCATTGCAATGCTGACAGATCCACTCTTTCAATACATAATCAAGATCTTCACTTTTAGCTTTATGTAGTGATTTTATATTTTTCATTAATTTCCATTCATCACTTTCAGCACAGAGTTTCTCCTTCTGTTTCTTCAGGTAATATATGGTGGTCATTCCAATACCATACTCTTCTGTAATACATTTCACACTTACACCACCATCCTGTTTGTCCAACAGCTTTGATAAACGTAAGTGCTGCTAGGTATGGTGACTCACACCTGTAATCCCAGCACCTTGTGAGGCTGAAGTGGGAGGATCACTTGAGCCCAGGAGTTCAAAAACTCTATCTCTACATTAAAAAAAAAAAAAAAAAATGGCTGGGTATGGTGGTGTGCATCTGTGATCTGAGCTACTCAAGAGGCTGAGGTGGGAGGACTGTGTGAACCCAGGAGTTCAAAGTTGCAGTGAGCTATGATTACACCGTTGCACACCAGCCTGGGTGACAGAGTAAGACCATGGTCTCTAAACAAAGTATTTTTATTTTTATTTATTTATTTATTTATTCATTTTTTGAGACGGAGTTCTGCTCTTGTTGCCCAGTCTGGAGTGCAGTGGCGTGATCTTGGTTCACTGCAACCTCTGACTGCTGGGTTCAAGCAATTCTCCTGCCTAAGCCTCTTGAGTAGCTGGGATTACAGGTACCTGCCACCATGCCTGACCAATTTTTGTATTTTTAGTAGAGATAGGGTTTCACCATGTTGGCCAGGCTGGTCTCGAACTCCTGATCTCAGGTGATCCACCCACCTCAGCCTCCCAAAGTGCTAGGATTACAGGAGTGAGCCACTGCATCTGGCCACAAAAAAAATTTTTTTAAAAGATAAACAGGCTGAGTGCAGTAGTTCACGCCTGTAATCCCAGCACTTTGGGAGGCTGAGGCAGGTGGGTCATTTAAGGCCAGGAGTTCGAGACCAGCCTGGCCAACATGGCAAAACGCTGTCTCCACTAAAAATACAAAAAATTAGCTGGGCACGGTGGCGTGCACCTGTAGTCCCAGCTACTCGGGAGGCTGAGGCAGGAGAATTGCTTGCACCCAGGAGTCAGGGGTTGAAGAGAGCCAAGATCACGCCACTGCACTCCAGCCTGGGCAACAGAGAGGGACTCCACCTCAAAAAACAAAAACAAACAAAAGGATAAACTTCCTCTTTTTCTTATCATTGTTAACCACAGTGGTATCTGTAGGCCTTTTTGAGATTTCACATCTTTATACCATAGAGCACAGAATAAGGAGAAAAAAAAAGCACACACACAGTGAGTAATACACACAGGTCTTGCCTGCATGGGGGGCATTGTGAGCAACCTACCATTGGCATGTCCAGCCTACACACATGCCATTTTATTATTCTTTGTAGGCATGCTTATTGTGGGGGCAGGGGATTCGGACATGCACAGAAAATATTTATCACAGCTGAAGAGGGTTGGGAGGGTCTTTTTTCCCTTGGGGGTACTCAAATAAACCATGTGCTATGCATCTGTATTTTGACTGTGCCCTGTCACGAGATCAGGTGTAAAATTTTCCACTTGTAGAGTAATGTCAGCACTTAAAAAGTTTCAAGTTTCAAATTCTGAAGCATTTTTATTTTGAATTTTTGGATTAGGGATGCTGAATGTGTACAGAATGCTTCCAGTGGAGATAGGGAACTTACGAAGAATTGACAAGGTTGGGAAAAACAGGTAGGAGCAACGCTGAGTCACACTGTGTAAGGACAATCAGAAGGATGGATAAGAGGTACTAAAGACTCAACTGAGAAATGAAAGCATGGATTTGCAGTGGTACCAATAACGTACATGTTATGTGATATTTTCCAACAGCGAGGAGCCAACCAGTTATGGGAATAAAAGAGACTGCACCTGTCAGAGGTTAGGGTCTGTAAGACAGTTGTGTTTGAAAGAAATGTACTTTAGGGTATTTCAAGAAAGTAATTCAAAAGATGGACCAAGTGATATAAGCACAATAACTAAAGAAATAAAGCTAGGAAAAGGATAATCGATTGGCATAAGATGAAGAGATTAAGAGACAGAGGTCCTGCTGAAGTCAGAAAAATCCCAGGACCGGATGGTCTTACTAGTGAATTCTACCCAACATTAAAAGAAGAATTGGCTGGGCGCGGTGGCTCACACCTGTAAGCCCAGCACTTTGGGAGGCTGAGGCGGGTGGATTGCCTGAGGTCAGGAGTTCAAGACCAGTCTGGCCAACACGGTAAAACTCTGTCTCTATTAAAAATAGAAAAAACTAGCTGGGTATGGTGGTGTGCGCCTGTAATTCCAGCTGTTCAGGAGGGTGAGGCAAGGGGAATTGCTTGAACCAGGGAGGTGGAGGTTGCAGTGAGCCAAGATTGTGCCACTGGTCTCCAGCCTGGAAAGACGGAGACATCATCTCCAAAAAAAAAAAAAAAAGAAGAAGAAGAAGAATTAACACCAATTGTTCTCAAACTTTTTCAAACAATGGAAGAACTTGTAACACTTTCAAACTCATTTTACAAAGACAGCATTACAGTGATACCAAAGCCAGAGAAGGACAAAACAGGTAAGAAAATTACGGGCCAATATCCCTGATGAATACAGATGTAAAAAAAAAAAAACACTAGCAAACTAATTCAATAGCATACTAAAAGGATCATACCCCATAATCAAACAGAATTTATCCCTGAGATTCAAGGATAGTTCAACATATGCAGATCTATAAATGTGACAGACCACATTAACAGAATGAAGGATAAAAATCGTATGATTGATAATGTGAAAAAAAAAAACACTTCTGGTAAAATTCAACACTCTTTCATGACAAAGACTTGCAAACAAATTAGGTATAGAAGGAATATACCTAAAGATAATAAAGATCATATATGACAAGCCCACAACTAATATCAAACTCCATAGTGAAAAGCTCAAAGCTTTTCCTCTAACATCAGGAACAAGAAGGATGTCCACTCTCACTACTTCTTTTCAACACAGTAGTGGATATCCTAGCCAGAACACTTAGGCAAGAAAAAGAAATAAAAGACATCTAAATTGGAAAGAAAGAAGCAAAACTGTCTCTTTGCAGATGATATGGTCTTAGAGAAAACTCTAAATTTTAGACTCCATCAAAAAATAGAATAAAAGAATTCAGTAAAGTTGCAAGATAAATCATCACACAAAAATCAGTTGTTTTTAAACATTATCAGCAAACTATCCAAAAAAGAAAGAAAAAAAAATCCCACTTACAATAGCATGAAAAAGAATAAAATATTTAGGAATTAACCAAGAAGTAAAAGACTTATACACTGAAAAAACTTTAGAACATTTCCAAAAGAAACAAGTAAATGGAAACATATCTCGCGTTTAGGGCTTGAAATAATATTGTTAACACGTCCACACTACCCAAAGCAATTTAGAGTCAATGCATTCCCAATCAAAATTCCAATGGCATTTTTCACAGAAATAGAAAAAAAAAAAAAAACACTAAAATTCTTATGGAACCAGAAAAAAATCCTGAATAGCCAAAGCAATTTTGAGAAAGAACAAAACTGGAAGCATCGTACTTCTTGGTTAGAAAATATATTATACAGCTACAGTAATTAATGCAGTATGGTACCGTCATAAAAATAGATATACAGCCCAATGGAACAGGATACAGAGCCCAGAAATAAATCCATCCATTTATGGTCAACTGCTCTTTAACAAGGGTGCCAAGAACACACAATAGGGAAAGGATAGTCTCCTCAATAAATGGTGCTGGAAAACTGGTATCTACACACAGGAAAATGAAATGACACCTTTATCTTAGTCTACACCAAAAAAAAAATCAACTCAAAATGAATTACATTTAATACAAGACCCACAACTATAAAACTAGTAGAAGAAAACACAAGAAAAAAGTTTCTTGACGTTGGTGTTGGCAATGACCTTTTGGATATGGCCTCAAAAGCAGAGGCAACAGAAACAAAGACAAATGAGATTGCATCAAACTAAAGAGTTTCTGTATAGCAAAGAAAACAATTAACAGCCTATGAAATGGAAGGAAATATTTGTAAACCATACATCTCAGAGGGGTTTAACACTCCAAATATAGGAACTCAACTGAACAGCAAAAAAATAAATGATCCAACGATTAAAGGCAAAGAACCTGAATAAAAATTTTTGAAAGAAGACATACAGATGGCTAACAGGTATATGAAAAGGTGCTCAACATCACTAGTCATCAGGAAAATGCAATCAATTATCACTTTACACCAGTTAGGATGGTTCTTTTCAAAAAGGCAATAGATAACAAGCATTATCAAGAGTGTAGATAAAAGAGAACATTTGTACACTGTTGATGGGGATGTAAATTGGTAGCCATTATGGAAAAGTACAGAAATTCCTCAAAAACTTAAAAACAGAGCTACTATATGATCCAACAACCCCACTTCTGATTATCCAGGCATACCTTGTTTTATTCTGCTTTGTTTGATTGTGTTTCACAGATACTGTGGTTTGTTTTGTTTGTTTTTTTACAAGTTGCAGGCTTGTGGCAACGTAAGTCTATCAGTGCCATTTTTCCAATAGCATGGACTCACTTTGTGTTTCTGTGTCACATTTTGGTAATTCTTACAATATTTAAAACATTTTCATTACTGCTAAATCTGTTATGGTGATCTGTGATCAGTGATCTTTGATGTTACTATTTTAATTGTTTTGGGGTACCACAAACCATACCCTAAGACAGTGAACCTAATTGACAAATATAGTGTGTGTTCTGATTACTCTAGTTAATGGCTATTTCTCTGTCTCTCTGCCTCTCTTTGGGCCTCCCTATTCCTTGAAACACAGTAACATTGAAATTAGGACAATTAATAATCCTACAATGGCCTCTAAGTGTTCAACTGAAAAACGTCACATACTTCTCACTTTAAATCAAAAGCTAGAAATGATTAAGCTTAGTGAGGAAGGTATGTTAAATGCCAAGATAGGCCAAAGTAAAAAACTCCAGGATCCAGTAAAAACAACATTCTAATAAGGATGAAGCCAATATATAAAAAAAAGTTTCTTTTTTTTTTTTTATCAAATGTTGTAGCAATATGGTGGAATTAAGATAAATATTTTTCTTCTCTACAAAGTATTTGCATGCTGCTATAATATGGTGTTTTTATAATTTAAAAAAATGCAAGAGACAAAACCAACAACTTGCCTGTCAATGCCAGTATCCAATTTCATCTCCATTTGTTCAATTATTTCTTTTTTCTTCTGAAGGCATTCAGATAACTTAGGAGAAGAGCTATTGTATATTTAAAAAGGAAAAAGAGTCATATTAATAATCTGAGATTTTCTAAAAGTTTTTCTTACACCGATGTGTATTACATTGTATACATTTATAAATACATCTGTATACATGCATTAATATTGTTAACAAATTCAAGAAGCATATAAGAAGCAAAGTAATTATTTAGCATTCACTATGCCCAATTCATTATAATAGACTAAGGAAGAGGACCACTTAAATTTGTTATTTTGATCCCTGAGGAGATATCTCTCAAGAATATAAATGTGACTTTAAAATTGTGGAATTATTTGGTTTTCTTTATAAACAAATATCTACTGTAATACCAACAAAAGTTATAGACTAGCATCACCAGAGTTTTAAGAATACAGTAAATCATACTCTAAAATTTGGAGGGTAACAGCCAATCCAGTTGTATTTTTAAAAACCTGACAATCATATTTGCCTTCTGAATGCTATCAGAATGTCAAAATTCAAAATATTAAGAAACAGGCAACCCTAATAATTGTGTGAATTCTCTGCTATGTGGTATAACTGATCTTGAAAAGTAAATTTCCTTTCAGAGTATGATTCAGGGATTACAAGTGACTGTTATCTTTGAGTGTGTTTCTGGACTAGTCTTGGCATATCAATGTTTATAACAAAAAGTCAAAAAATTTTATATGAATATTTTTCCTCTTACATAATAGTGCTAAAGAGAATTTTGTAAAGCATGTTCACATATACACCATCTTATTTGATTCTCAAATGTTTTATAAGTTCATATAAATTGATATGAAGCTATAAACCAAACTTTACTTAATGCCTCATTAAAATCTGTCCTATTAATCTTATAAAATTTTTTGTATGTCTTTATAACAAGTGGGTACATGGACTTTGTCTATCAGATCTTTTAAAAGATGTCAAATTTGCTGAGTTTCACTAAGCTGGAGGTCCTCTTTCACATGAGATTTCAGTTTTAGGTTTGTGACAGATTAAATCTTTTGAAATACACCAAAATTAATAATATAGTGGAAAGAGAAAACAGAAATGCAAGAAGAAACAATATTTAATGTTTTATTTCCTAAGAACTTTTATATTTTTATTTCATTCCACTTGTCCAGTCTGACATTTTTGTGAACATGTACTTTTTAAATTTAATGAAAATATATGTAGAATATTATGCAGAATGCTATAACAGTCACTGAAATATCAATGAAAATCAGATAATCTGACTAACCTTATTAGTGGCATAAGGTGATCATTAAACTGTTTGTCAAAAAGATGAAAAATAGTATTGGCCTGTTGCACAACATCCAAAAAATAAAGATTTGCATTCCTAGAATCTGAAGAGGGAATTCCTAAAACCAGAAAGCATATATATGTTAGAATCATCCTTGAAGAAATTCATCTTGGCAACAGAGAAAAAGAATGTGGTTTTTTAATCTATAACATAAATGAAACCACTGTTTTAATACATCAATAATGACTTCTGTGGACAGAAGAGGAAAATCAAGCTAAGCTTATACTAGTAAAACTCATCCAAAGTTATTTTTATGTCCAATATTCACCATCTACTTTGCCTTCATGATTCACGTGAGCCATGAATACATCTCCACATATTTCTTATAACCAGGCCTCTTTACCTCTGATAATAGTTCAAATAATTCTCTCATTGGTCTTTCTCATTCAAGTCTCTTTATCTTTCATCCTAGATACTGCTGCCATAGTAATATGCCTAAACTGACACATTTCACTTACTGTGCTGTACACTACTTTCTCAAAAATACTCAAAATGTTCTATCTACAGATTACATACCTGATTTTATTCTGGAATTTATTCAGAATAAAATAAAAAGGGAATCAAGCCACTCCATATTCTGACCTCAAAATGTCAGCTGACCTCTGGATTTCCATTTCCTCCTTTTTGTAAAGAATAACAGATGAACTCTAAGGTCCTAGATGTTTATGTTTCTAGCTAAAAGTAAAAGACTTAAGAGACTAAAGAAAATATGCATAGCTAATGTGAAAATACAGGCTTGACAACTAGAGTTCTTTACAGGACAATGATTTTTTTGTCTTAATAATGGAAAATAAAGGTGTTCTCCTCCCCTACCCAAGTAAAAGACAAGATTACCAACTGGTAAGAAAACTGAAGGCTCCAATAACAAATGAACTTTATAAGAGAAAAAAAAATCAATACATATGCAGAAAATATGAGTCACTGTTATTAATGAAAGACATAAAAATTAAGGTAATACTGATGTACTTTTTTTCTTTATAGGCATCAGAACTCAGCTACGATGTATGTTTTTAACCATGAAATTAAAAATTTTAAAGAATATTCAATTACAGAAAAACTGGCACACACAAACAGTCCAGCAATGGCATAAGTTAGTAGGAAAAGAAACCTTTAGGAAAACAGTTTAAATCAAAACAAAAAATTATTGAGAGGCTGAGGAGGGAGAATCGCTTGGAGTCAAGAGTTCAAGAACAGCCTAGGCCCCCATCTCTACAAAACAGCAAGACCCCATCTCCACAAAAAAAGAAAAAATTAGCTGGGCGCAGTGGCATGCACCTATAGTTACAGCTACTCAGGAGGCTGAGGCAGAAGTATTGCTTGAGCCCAGGAGTTCAAAGCTGCCATGAGCCATGACTGTGCCACTGCATGCTAGCCTGGGTGACAAAGCGAGACTCTGTCTCAAAAATAAAAATAAGGGCATATCAAAATTATTATATATACACACTTTAAAAAATTTTTTAATACCTTACTCAGTTTTATTTTTCTTCACTGCACTTTCTAATCATTTGTCTATCTTCTCCATAAGCATGTAAACTCCACAGGTGCAGGAGTAGGCATTTAATAAGCATGTGTTAAATGAATGAATTCTGGTAAGTGGAGGCAGACATTAACAGATAAAAATTTCATTGTGGTAAGTGCTATAAAAAAAGTTAATGCAATGATAAGATAAGGAGGATAACTGGGCTGGGAGAAGAGGGCTACTTTAGCTAGGGTGATCAGCAATGGTCTCTCTGAGAAGATAACATCTTAGCTGAGATCAGATGATTGAAAAGCCAGCCACGAGAAAAGCTGAAGCAAAAGGATTTTGGGGATAGGGAAATACCAAGTGCAAAGAGACTAAGCAAGGTAAAACAATGAGGGTCAGAGTGACTGCTCAGTGAGAAGAAATGCAACGAGAAATGATGAATACATACCAGACCAGATAAAAAGTCATGCTTCTCTAGAGTTTGCTGTTGTTTTCCCCTTAAGAGTGATAGGAAACCACTACAGAGTTTTAAATAAGGAAATAATTAAACTGGCTGTTACATGAAGTCAATAATGTGGAGAGGCAAGAATGTACACAGGGAGACCAGTTACAAGTGTCAGAGATAATGGTGTTTAAATTAGGGTGGCATCAGTCAAGACGGAGAAAAGTACATGAATCTGACTTATGCCTGGAAGTATATTAACAGGATTTGCTGATGGATTGGCTATCAGGATTGATTTCTGAAAAGGAGGAATTAAGGAACTCCTGGGTTTTGTTGGGGCTTGAGCAAGTGGTAAATGGTAATGCCTTTCAAAAAACTGACATACAATAATCATGCATATTGGTAATGCCTTTTAATGACATGGGAAGAATGGAAAAGAAATAGGTTTAGAAGGAAGATAAAGAGTTTCATTTTGGATATGTTAAGTTTGAGATGACCATTAAACAGATGAAGTAGACAACTGAATTAATGAGACTGGACTCAGGTCATTATTATGCTACTAATACTAACTACTAAGACCAAAAGACCAAAAGCAAAATAAGAATTTTAATTTGAATCTATTTTTTTCCAGACTTAGTTTTTAATACTTCTCTTTCTAAATCTTACATTACTCAATTCCCCAATCAGAATTGTTTTTGCCTTCATTTTTGTTCCTTGACATTTTCTAAGTTACAGAATTGTAAGACATTGTGTCATGCATTGTAGTGACTTAGGTAGCTTATTATTCTATTATGTCATATGTAAACAACATGAGAGAACCATTCTGTATAGTTTTTAGCACCTGGCAAATCTTTGCATTATAAAAGCTCCAACTTCATTGCATTGAACTGAATTTGACATACAGAGATGATTATACGGAAAACAACATTATGCATATAGTTTAACCAAGCAGGATCAAAGGAATTTAACACAAGTGTAACACAAATATACTTACCAGCAAGTCCTGTTTCCAAAGCATAATCAATATGCTCAATACATAAAAATTCCACAAGAATGGTAAAAATTCTGAAGGCATTCCTTGGTAAGTCGGAAGGATCAGAGAGCTTAAAAACAAAAACCAAACAATTATCACTCCTCAAGTCTACCTTTTGAAAATGCCAATTTTTTAAGCAATTTTTTATAAGATGTAGTCAGTGTTTCAGGTATCAGAAAAACTCACAGCTCCCCCCATACTGCGCATGCATGCACAAATACATATACACACAATTATAACGCTCCATATTTGCCTGTAACTCTCCTGACTTAGAGCAATGTTTTTCAAACTTGGACTGCAATCCATTAGTGAAATCCAAGTACACTTTCATAAAATGTATACCTCTCCCATTTAAATATGTATACAAAGGGTTAACATTTAAAACACATTTCTTACTGTGGGTCAGAGGTTTGAGAGCCACTGACTGAGCAAAGAACAGTCTAGTAAAACTTTGAACAAAAAGAATTCTTTGTTTCACTGGGGAGTGGAGATGGAGAAATTAATAATAGATGCACCATAAAATATGACTGGCTCAAATAATGGTTTTATCATTTCCTGACTAAGTGAACCTTTGAGATGTTATTTAACCCCACCATGCCTCAATGTCTTCATTTGTAAGATGGGAATAATATTAATAGTACTTACATTCTAGCCTTGAGGTGAGAATAAAATACGAAATTAAGCATAAAGTGTTTTTAGCACAGTATTTGCACATAGTGAGCTTACAATATTCATTTTGGTGCTGTTGTTGCTGTTAAACTAGCTATTTAGTAAAATAATTATTAGTTATGCTGGGAAAATAAAATCTTTTTAACAGAAAATTACTCTTGACTTCTTATAATTGCTTTCCATATTATTTATACATTGATTTCTGCTTCTGTCAAACCTATTTGTAGTCTTCATTCATGTATTCTCTTGGGGTTAATACTTATTACCTGATGTATTAAATTAGAAGTTGATAGGAATTCTACAACCCCCTTTGAATTCCCACTGATTATAATTTGGTATTACTCAGCTTCCTTCCTGGTCTTATTAATAACTACCCCAATCTTTACCCCTCCTTCATCAGTCTCTCTACTCCAATATATACCCTCCTCCTCTCATCACTGATGCTCAAAAAATGCTCTTACCTTCTTCACAAGCCATTCTTACACTCCTATTTACACCCAAACATCCATGAATAATAGACAGAAGAGGCAGATGGAAAATTGGTAAAGATATAGAAGACCTGAACAACATAATCAACTAAGCCTAACTGACATTTATACAATACTCCATCCAACAACATCAGGATATATATATTTTTTCAAGTGCATACAAAAAAGATGGACCATATTCTGGGCTAAAAAGAAACCACAAGTCTTAATAAATTTAAAATGGGTTCACATTATACAAAGTACATCCTCTGACCACAATGGAATCAAATTTAAAATTAGTAACAGAAAGAGATCTAACAAATTCCTAAATATTTGGAAACTAAGTAACATATTTCTAAATCACGTTTGGGCCAAAACAAATCAAAAGCAAAATTAAAAGGATTTGAACTGAATGGAAATAAAGTACAACATACAAAAATTCTGGGGATGCAGCTAAAGTAGTATGTACAGGGAAATCTGTAAGACAAAACACCTGCATTAGATTAGGACAGAAGGAAGTTCTCAAATCAATGACCTTAGCTTCTACCTTAGAAAACTAAAAAAACAGGGGGGTTGTGGTGGGAGGGTATAAAACCCAAGTAAGCAGAATAACAGAAATAATAAAGAGTAGAAATTGATGAATATAAAACAGAAAAACAACACAGAAAGATTAATGAAACCAAAAGCTGGTTCTTTGGGGGGAAATAAATCAGTAAAATGAATAAACCTCTAGCCTGACCAGAAAAAAAAAAAAATGACATAAATTACTAATATTAGGAAAGTGGTGACATCACTACAAATTCTACAGATATCAAAAGGATAAGAAAATATCATGAATATAATTTTAGTCCAATAAATTCAACAACTTATGTGAACTACACAAATGCTTAAAACATACAAACTACCAAAGCTGACTTAAAAAGAAGTGGATAACCTGAATTGTTCTGTATCTACTAAAGAAGTTGAATTTGTAGTTTAAAATCCTCACACACAAAAAAATTCAGGCCCAAATGACTTCACTTGTGAATTTTACCAAACACTTAAAGAAAGAAAGAATACCAATTCTACGCAAACTCTTTCAGAAAATTGGGAGGGGTGGTGGAAATATTTCCCAACACATCCTATGAGGCCAACATTACCCTGATACTAAAACCAGACAAAGACATAAAAAGGAAAAAAAGCCAGGCGCAGTGGCTCACACCTGTAATTCCATCACTTTGGGAAGCTGAGGCGGGCGGATCACCTGAGGTCAGAGGTTCAAGACCACCCTGGTCAACATGGCGAAACCCTGTCTCTACTAAAAATACAAAACTCAGCTGGGCATGGCAGCAGGAGCCTGTAGTTCCAGCTACTCAGGAGGCTGAGGCAGGAGAATGGCTTGAACTCGAGAGGCGGAGGTTGCAATGAGCTGAGATCATGCCACTGTGAATTGTGTTTAAAAAAAAAAAAAAAAAAAGGCCAATATCCCTCATGAACACAGATGTTAAAATGCTTTACAAAAGTTTAGCAAAACTAATCCAACAATATATAAATATGACAAAAGGTCAAAGGTCAATTGATGACCAATTGGAGTTTATCAAAGAAGGAATGCAAGGCCAACATTTGAAAATCAATCACTATAACTTACCATACTAACAGAATAAAAGAGTTTTGCACAAAATCTAACATCTAATCCTCATAGCTAGTAGGATAAAATAATTTTCTCAATCTGAAAAAGAACATCTATGAAAAACTCAATTAGTATCATACTTAATGGTGAAAGATGGAATGATTTATTCTTAAGATCAGAAATAAAGCCAAGTGTTCACTCTCACCACTTCTATTCAGCATTGTACTAGAAGTCTGGCCAGTGCAATAAGGCAAAAGAACAAAATAAAAGACATCTATATTGGAAAAAATAAGTAAAACTGTATTTATGGGCTGATAATATGATAATCTATACAGAAAAGCCAGTGGAACCTACAAATAAAAAAAAAAGGCAAATAGAACTAATAGGTGAGTTTAGTTAGGTTGCAGGTCTGAACCCAAAAGTATCTGAGACAAGTCTCAATCAATTTAGAAAGTTTATTTTGCCAAGGTTAAAGACATTCCTGTAACAATCTCAGGAGGTCCCACTGACATGTGCCCACCTAAGTTGGTAAGGACACAGCTTGGTTTTATCCATTTTAGGGAGACATGAGACATCAATCAATAGGTGTGATGTACACTGGTTCTGTCCGGAAAGGCGGGAAAACCTGAAGGGGTGAGAAGGTACTTCCAGGTTACAGGTAGGTAAGAGACAAACAGTTGTATTCTTTTAACTCTGATCCACCCTTTCACTGAATATACAATTTGCATGTCAGAGGTGGGTAGAGGAATAATCACTTATACCTTAATCTAGATCAGTGAATCTACATTTTTACACAAACAATAGGACAGAGGAAACAATGAGATATGCATTTGTCTTAGGTGGGCTGAGGGATGACTTGAGTTCTCTCCTTTGTCCTGCAACTGTGAAGACAAGCTATCAATTTACGTTGCCAAGGTGAAATTCAAAAAAACTGTTTTAGGGGAAAGATCTTGAGGCCCACAAGGAATTTCCTTGTGGATATAAGAGCAACATAAAGAAATGAATTGTATTTCTATATACTAACAACTAAGTTAAACTAGAAATTAAATATAAATTTTAAAAAGAGCATTTACATATACTATAATGGCATCAAAATATGTCAATTCTCCCCAAATAGAACTATGGAGCCAATGTAATTCCAATCAAAATCTCAGACTTTTTCAAAAACGGACAAGCTATTATAAGACATAATACAAAACGATTTATATAAAAATGTTAGAGGACTTACACTACCCAATTCAAGACTTATTATAAAGTTACAGCAATTCAGACAGTATAGTACAGGCATAAAGACAGACCAATGGAACAGAAGAGTCCAGAAACAGACCCACATATAAATGGTCCATTGATTTTTTGACAAAGGTTCTAGAGTAATTCAGCGGGGAAATGATAGTTTTTTCAATAAATGAAACTGAAACAACTGGATGCCTAATTGTAAAATTATGAACTTTGATCCACAATACTGTATAACTTAACTCAAAATTGGTTATACATCTTAACATAAAGCCTCAAACTATAAAACTGCTAGAAGAAAACACAGGAGGAAAACTTTGTAACCTTTGGTTAGGCAAAGATTTCTTATATGACACCAAAATCACCATCCAGAACAGAAATGTATTATTAAATTGGATGTCATCAAAATTAAGAACATCTATCCTTAGAAATACTGATGAGAATAAAAAGACGAGCCACAGGCATAAAAAAAATGTGCAAATCACATCTGATAAACTGTAACAATACAGAGTGCTCAAAAAATAAGAAAACATGACTGATTTAAGAATGCACAAAAGATCTGAACAAACATTTCACCAGAGAGTATATATTGATGGCAAATAAGCACATGAAAAGATGTTCAACATGAATCATCATTGCATTAGGAAAATGAAAACTAAAACTATAATCAAATATCACTACACACTATTAGTCTCGCAGTTTCTTAAAAAAAAAAAACCATATGATTCAGTCATATCAATACTGAGTATTTTTGAGATTTATTCATGTTGATACATGTAACTCTACTTCATGTATTTAAATTGTTGTATAGTTTTCTACTGTATGAAAAACATCAGTTTAACAATTCTCTTTTTGATGGACACTGAGAGTTTGCTTTTAATTTTTCACCATGACAAAAAATGCTGTTATGATGTTAGACATATCACATGAACCTATGAGTTTCTCTAAGAAATTGCCAAATTAATCCTCAAAATAATCATACCAATTTCACTCCCATTGCTGGTGTGTGACAACTGCTATTGCTCCACTTCCTTAACAATACTTGGTCATCAGACTTCTTAATTTATCCCAACCTAATGAAAATGGGATGGTAATTCTCTTATTCTAAGTTGCATTTCCCTATTAGTGAGACTGAGTATTGTACTAGTGATTTACATTTTCTTTCTTGCAAACTGTGTATGTGTATCTTTGACTTGTTTTCTATTGATTTATATTCACATGTATAATTTAATTTACTGTCTCAATATAAATGTAGACTATATACATCAACATAAATGATTAAGACTGCCTCAACTCTCAATCCACTACTTAAAAGTCATGTATTTCAGTTCTTTATTTGCAAAATAACAACCTCACAGGGTGGTTATATGACGAAATAAGTTTACATACATATACACACACACACACACACACACACACCCCCGTACGTAAACTACATACAAACAAGATACACACACACACACACTCTCTCTCTCTCTCTCTCTCTTAAATGCTTAGAAGAGTATCCGGCACTTCTCAAAATAAGATATTTATGCAGCCAAGAAACATGAAAAAAAGCTCATCATCACCGGTCATTAGAGAAATGCAAATTAAAACCCCAATGAGATACCACCTCATGCCAGTTAGAATGGCAATCATTAAAAAGTCAGGAAACAACAAATGCTGGAGAGGATGTGGAGAAATAGGAATGCTTTTACACTGTTGGTGGGAGTATAAATTAGTTCAACCATTGTGGAAGACAGTGTGGTGACTCCTCAAGGCTCTAGAACCAGAATTACCATTTGACTCAGCAATCTCATTACTGAGTATATACCCAAAGGATTACAAATCATTCTACTATAAAGACACATGCACACATATGTTTACCGCAGCACTACTCACAATAGCAAAGACTTGGAACCAACCCAAATGCCCATCAATGACAGACTGGATAAAGAAAATGTGGCACATGTATACCATGGAATACTATGCAGCCATAAAAAAGGATGAGTTCATGTCCTTTGCAGGGACATGGATGAAGCTAGAAACCATTATTCTCAGGAAACACACACAGGAACAGAAAACCAAATACCGCATGCTCTCACTCATAAGTGGGAGTTGAACAATGCGAACACATGGACACAGGGAGGGGAACATCACATACTGGGGCCTGTTTGGGGGGGTGGGGAGGCTAAGGGAGCACTAGCATTAGGAGAAATACCTAATGTAGATGAGAGGTTGATGGATGCAGCAAACCACCATGGCACGTGTGTGCCTATATAACAAACCTGCACGTTCTGCACATGTAACCCAGAACTTAAAAAAAAAAAAAAAAAAGAGTGCCTGGAACATATTATGTACTATAAAATTATTGGTTACTATTATTTGTTTCACACAATCTTTTGCTAGTAGTATCATTTACAAATACTTTATCACTCTGACTTATCTGTTTATTTTGCTAAACTGTGTTTATTTGAGAAGAAAATCTAAGTTTTAATGGAGCCAAATCTTCATTCTTTCCCTTTGATGTTGATGCTCTTAAAACACTGTTCTTTCCCTGATGCACCATTTCTTCAAGAGAAAAGTCTAACTGTCCCTTTCACATCTTCATTTAATCTTACATAACAAAAATTTGATCTGGTCAACTTTAAAGTTATTTTAAATGTGAATTTAAATTCACATTTATTCCTAATTTTAAAATTATTCTGATCTCCAAAACAAAAATCCTATCTTTTATTACAAAAAACAGTTGTTCCTAATCAGAGAGTAAATTTATATCTTAGTAAAACAAGGTAAGACTTAAAACACACAACTATATAGTCAATTCTCCAAATCTGTAAGTTCTGTATCTGTGGGTTCTGCATCAGCAGATTCAACCAGCCACAGATAAAAATATTCAGGAAAAAAAAAAAAAGAGAATGGTTGCAGCTATACTGAAGATGTACTGTCATCATTCCCTAAACCCTAAAGTTACAACTATTTACAGAGATTTACATTGCACTAGGTAATGTAATAATATATATAAACAATTATAAGTAATCTAGAGATGAATTAAAGTATAAAGGAGGATGTGCATAGGATATATGCAAATACTACACACTTTATATAACAGACTTGGGCATCCACGATTTTGGTATCCTTGGAAGTTTTGGAATCATCTCCCCACAGATATCAAGGAACAACTGTATACGTAAAATAAATTTATAATCACTCTTACCCTATGACATCTTTCAAAGGCTTGCTTGGTTTCTTGTAAAAGATTCACCACCACTTCTTGGGATAGAAAAGTTTCCCCATGAGTATCGATACTTGGCCCAAGTGGTAAGTTGGTACGTTGTCTAATTCTCTCCTTCAAATCCTGAATACTAGTACATCATAAAGAAAAATGAAAAAAAGAAAACATTTTACTTAGATTTCAACTTCGAGTATTCCAAACTTAGTATATATCAACAACAACAATAAAAATGGACCAATAGCCAAGAGACCTAATTTCTAATTCCAATAACTAGTTTTGTGAAATAGAGTTAGCCTTGATCTCCAAACGGAAGATTTTCATCTGATAAATGAGTCGATTTGGATTTCTAATTTCTGAAGTAGCTTTACAATTCAGCCTTACAATTCTGACTCAATAGTAAAACTTGTTGGGTTTCCTTAGAAAGTGAGCTATTCCAAACAGGTTAGCATTCTAAGTGACTAAATAGTCCTGTTTAAAAAGAACACTTTAAAAGTTTAACAATTTTAAAATATAGTCATTTTAAGATTCTGCACATTTATTCATGATATTAAAGAAGATATATTAAACATAATTTAGCTATTCTTAATTACTGAGGGTCACCTGAAACACTTATATGGGGTATCTTTGGAGGGTTAGACATTTTTTGCTCCTAGGATATGTAACTCCAGACTACTGTAAACTCACACACAAACATAAAAAATTCCTATTACTCATTAGTTTTTCTCTTCCCTTCCTTGCTACTACCTTTCAGGTATACCTCTTACTACTAATTTTAACTCTCTCTAATCATTATTTAATACACAACAAAATGGGAAACAAGAAACTGGTTTGGATATATATGTGTGGGGATTCTGGACTCTCAGTCCACCGAAGTCATTCTGTCTCTTTTTAGAATCTGGGTTCCAGGCAGTTAAAGCCTGGTAGCTGAGATGCCAACTATTCTTGGAGCAAGTTACTTTCTTCTAGTCTGTAAATAATTACAGGCTTTAAGGTATTCATTTAATAGTTTTTATATGCTAAAGTCTCTGAATAAAACTCACCAATTCAAGGTATTTAAACTGTAAACTATTTTCTATTTTTTTCACACCTGCAACAGTAACAAAAAAAAGAAGTGTTTCCTGGTCAATAACCTGGAACTTATTCTATCTAGAAAAAAAAAAATGAAAGAAACTATGGAACTTTTTATATTACTAGTGTTCTGCTTGATAGCTTTAAAAAATTATTTTTTTATTGACAAATATCTGCTTTACTTTTTTGTGACGTAGAGTCTTGCTTTGTCGCCCAGGCTGTATGTAGTGCAGTGGTGTGCTCTCGGCTCACTGCAGCCTCCACCGCCTGGGTTCAAGTGATTCTCCTGCTTCAGCCTCCCGAATGGCTGGGTACAGGTGCCTGCCACCACGCCCAGCTAATTTCTGTGTTTTTAGTAGAGATGGGCTTTTACCATGTTGACCAGGCTGGTCTCAAACTCTAGACCTCAGGTGATCAGCCCACCTTGGCCTCCCAAAGTGCTGGGATTACAGGCGTGAGTTACTGCGCCTGGCCTACATTTTAATTATATTATGTTAGGTCATTTCAACATTGGGTTTAAGAGCAAGATTTGATCAATAATATACGAATCTGGATTAAAAGAACTCTTCATAAAAAATTCTAATGATAGTCAACATTTGATAAATTTGCCCAAATATAATGAAGTTATTAATGTCTTCAGTTTTAACAGTAGTATTTAACAAAAATACTCACCCTCCTGTGCCAATGGATCTCTTTTGATGGTTTTTCGAATCGTAATAGCGCTGCAGGATCATAGCACTTCTGCTTTTCAAATATCCAGTCTCCACCTCAATATAGTTCTCCAAATAGGAAATGAAAATGGATTTGATAAGCTTAGACAAGAAAGTCTGTTTATCAGTACCTAAATTAAACTCCATCAGCTTGCTGGAAAGATTGGTGGTTCTTTTCATGAAAAAGGGGGAGAAAAAGATTAATATATGTTTTAGGTATAGTAACAATATTAAGGAATACAAATTTTTACAATGTGACTTTAATGACTTATATTAAGCCACCATTTCTTAAACTCCGGGAGAGTACTTACGATGCAGAGATCAACTCTACAGGGTTACATGTAAAAGTACAGTGAAATATTATGAACAACTTTATGGTTTTGAGAACTGTTACAAATTCCTAGGATAAGAAATTGTGAGGCAATGAACTAGTCCAGAAATGGCAACAGTGGCAGATTGGCCTCAAGTATGTCTAATGCCATTCATCACATGTGACCCAAAACAGAGTACTGAGAGAGCTACTGTCTGTTCACCCTCTTTTGTTTTGTTCTTGTGGACTTTCCCTTCAATTCTCTATTTCTCGTTGCTGAAGATAGGGTCAAAACAGTGTTGTTGTTGAGATGGACTTCCTCATTACAGTAACTTTGGAAAAACCTTCTCCCAAAATGAAGACATTGAAGAAGAGTAATAGGGTGGGGAAAAGTCAAGGGAAAAAAACCCCACAAAACTCCGTATGAAGCTTCTGAGACAATCTCTAAGAGTAACACTGACATTTATAAAAGCACAAGAAAAATTCCTACGTAAGACTTAGAGCTGAAACTGTCGTTTAAGATTACATCACTTCCTTTTGCAGTTTCTAAAATTTTGACTGCAGATAAATGTAATTACACTAATGCTTAAAGAAAAGATAAAGCATAACATCCAATTTCTCAAGTTAATGTATTAAGAATGTTGTACAATACAGTCTTGTACGATAACTAGTCTATACAGCTAAGCATTTAATGCTAAAAGGTAAACTGGTGACAAACTTATTCAAAAATACCTGAATATTTCCTCATTTTCTATCAAAAAAACAAAAAAAATCTGTTATCTATTATTTTCTAATCATTAAAAATTTACCTTGTATAGAGATCATAGAGATTTTTGAGATACTGCTCTGCATCAGACTTCCTACATTCTTCTAATTGCTCTTTCACAAAACTCTAAAAGAAAAAGGTTAATATTCTGTTAATTAGGCAAATATTAAATTCTGTAACTTCTCAAGATATTCTTTTAAAATTCACTCCACAGTTTTGAACCTTTCTGACTTACAATCCAATCAAAAAGGTAATGTACAGAAAACAGACCAATCATAAAATATTTTATAACAGGTTTTTAAATTTTACAGCTTCTCGTATTTACCTGTAGAGGATCTATATCAGTCTCAGGAATAAGTATTAAGAATTTAGAAATACCTTTCCTTTTAAATTGGCCTATTCTGCTCTGTAAGGTAGATCAAAAAAACAAAACTGAGAGTACAAATAATAGAGTCAACTCGTTAAAGCAGCATTTCCCAAACTGAGCTCCAGGTAATACTAGTGTTCTTTCAGACATCTATAGGCATTACTCTAAAACAGGGTTTCTTGGACAGTAAAAGTGTGAAATGCTGTACATTACATCCCCACTTCTAGAGAATGACAACACTATCCAAATTCCTGAATTGTGTTTAAAAAAAAAAAAAAAAAAAGGCAAGCATTTATTGAATGTTGTTTAATCCAGTAGTAAACATAGTTTAGGAAATGTTATCTGAAAGTACAGTGATATGTGGGTAAATTAAATTTCTGTGTTTTCCCTTTTCACGTTAGTACCATATTATTAAAAATTCTACAGACTGCTCTTGGAATTCTTGTTCAGTTTCACAAATGATATCTATTGGTGAAGGCAGAGACCAAAAAAAAGAAAAGTCTTCAAGGCTATCTTACCACAATATATTATATTACTACTACGAATACTACACAAATTTCAAGCATGTTCTCTGATAATACTTACTGATTAGCACTTTCTTCTTGGTGAATAACAAAACATTTTTTAAAAAGCATGAGGATTCCTTTCTCCTTAACTAGATTACTATTTCTAAGGTCATTACATAAGTAAACTAAATTTTAAAAATACTTTTAAAATACAGGAAAAAAATTACATATTGCCTTAAGAACTATTTACTTTGTTACTATTTAAAATTACCTGTAGTTTGATTTCAAATACATTTTGAATAAGTTTAGCCAGGACTGTTTCTGGATTACTGAAGATATCTCCAACTTGTTTGTTCACTCGTTGACAGAGTATTGCAGCATCTTCAAATATATCATTTCTCAAATAAGCACCCTAAACAGCAGAGGCATTTTACACAGTGAACATATAATTTCTAAATGATTTTAAAACACCAAATTAGCAAAAAATAATATCCAATAAAGTGTACTGTTACGTTACCTCCTGGCACTGCTTTATATAAACATCAACACAATGGGAATAACCCTACAAGGAAGAAACACACTGTTATTATTCTGGTTCAATTATAATAATTATTATTTCAATAAAAGAAGTGTTATATGTCATAAAGCTATGTCTATTTACCAGTAAATGGCTGATAGCAACACCTGTTGGACTTAAATAAAATTAACTGTAGAAAACCAGTAACTTGATAAAGGTATCGTCTCCCTAGCCACTTTCTATGATAAAATTTATCAGTTGGTACATATCCTTGTTGAACTTTAGACTGAAACAAGAAAGATGAAGTATGTAACTGAGTTCTTTAGAGTGATTTTTGTCCTATGATCATCTAGCCATCTCCTCCAACTCCAAAACATACCCCTCACACCCACCCACCCACATGCATATACACACACACACACACACACACACACACAGTCAAGGTCTTGGGAAAAGGTTTTACATATATATATATATATATGTATGTGTCTTATATACATATAAAAATATTTATATATATTAAAACGTGTGTATATACATATATACGTGTATATACATGTGTGTGTGTATATATACATATATATGTATTTCTTTTTTTTTTTTTTGAGACAGGATTTCACTCCCGTCACCAGGTTGGAGTGCAATCGTGTGATCTTGGCTTACTACAACCTGTCTCCCAGGTTCAAGCGACCCTCCTGCCGCAGCCTCCCGAGTAGCTGGGACTACAGGCACATGCCTCCCCACCAGCTAATTTTTGTATTTTCTATAGAGACGGGGTTTCACCATGTTACCTAGGCTGATCTCGAACTCCTGAGCTAACTGATCCACCCGCCTCAGCTTCCCAAAGTACTGGGATTACAGGCATGAGCCATTAAGCCTGGCCTTTCTCTAGCATTTAGTTTTCCTTGCAAGAATCTGGACAGTTGTATTCAGCTGGCAGTTTGGAAATTTACTTTTTAAATGGAACCTATTTTAATAAAATGTGTTTTAAACAAACTAATTTGTCATCAAGCTCACCATAATGAGATTTTTGCCTATTAATAAATCATACATAAAAACCAGTAAGGAAAGCAATATGAAGTGCACTACTGTCTCAAGAGCCATTCTCAATACTCATTCAGATTTTACCAAAATGAAAAGTCCAACAAATAGGCTTCCCTTTCCCTAATCTGATACAAATCAAAGAAACAGACTGAAGGAAGAATCATTTCTTTAAGCACTTTCTTTGCAGAAATCTACTCCTACACAGGGATTCTCTCCTCAGTTCAAATTCTAGGAAAACAATTCTGTAATACAAGGTCCTGAGGTCCCCTGGATTTAACTCTCTTACTAGTCATATTCCATCTACTCTCTGGTTCCTATATTCTACCAGATATTTACAGTCAAATTTTCTTTCTTTTCACCTGTATCATAATATGTGAAAGCAAAAAGGCAGACAATATGATTTTCCTTATCAAACTATAAAAATTCGTCAATATGTAATTGATCAATTAATTTTAATTCAATATTAATATTGACTATAAAGCCTTAAATATTAAATATATAACATTTAATACCATTTACAGAGTATAAAATGTACAAATTACTCAAAACAATGAAAATTATCACTGTGATATAGTTATATAATGAATGGGGGAGGTCAGAAACTATAATATATAGAACTTACACAATTTCCATAGCCTTGAACACTAGTCTTCATTTTTAATTCTTAGTATTTACCTTAAAATGAAGTAAAACTGCTGCTACTTCTCTCATTCTGGAGATTTCACCTCTTCTTTGAGCATTGGTAAACTCCTGAATCAGCTGGCATTCTAAATCATGGTATTTACCTAAAAATAAAGTCATTCAGCTACACTGAAGCATACAAGGCACCCACGTCATTTAACAGTATCTACATTACTTACAAATATAACGACTATGAATATAAATTTCTTTTGAAGGAATTACAAAAACTAATGAGATTATAGGCAGTGAACCTAGCCCCTATAATACACTGTGGCATATAAATCTATATTTTCAAGACAAAAAACTTCCAAACTGGCAAAACTACTGAGCGTTTCCAGAGTCTGACTGTCATATGCCATTGTTACTTAAACCAGTAGCTAACTGGAAAAAATCCTCCAGATGTTATTTCTGATAGCAACGCACATGAAAAATCCTACATACGGAAAGGGTGAAGAGGACTACAGAACTCTTTACTAGTGTTCTGATGCCTCTACCTTGAATAATAGTGGACTGATGACTGAACACCAAATCTCATCCTGATAATATGCAGTATTTATATTTTTTCATTTTCTTTTTTTTTTGAGACAGTTTCTCTCTGTCACCCAGTCAAAGTGCAGTGGCGCAATCTCGGCTCACTGCAACCTCCACCTGCTGGGTTCAAGCGATTCTCCTGCCTCAGCCTCCCGAGTAGCTAGGATTACAGGCACCCACTACCATGCCTGGCGAATTTTTCTATTTTTAGTAGAGATGGGGTTTCACCATGTTGGCCAGGCTGGTCTCGAACTCCTGACCTCAGGTGATCCACCTGCCTCGGCCTCCCAAGGTGCTGGGATTACAGGTGTGAGCCACCATGTCTGGCCTTATTCACTATATTCTTGAGGCTAGTATGGTTCTCAATGAACACCTGAACTTCACACTACTCTATTGTGATCAAAAATATTCCCAGGAAGTCTAACTAGCTGTGTCACCCTTATTCTAAGACTTTTTGGGAATACAGATGAATCTTTGAATCTTCTATGCAGTGGCCTACTCTAAATAGTGACCCCGGCTACCACAGAGCCTGCAAATTTAGTGGTCTTTTCAAAAACCTAGAATGATCTAACCTAAAATAAAATCCAAGACTGGCAAGAACCAAACTAATCATGTAAGGAGTTAAACAGATACTGAAATGCTTACATAATCTTAAAAAAAAAAAAAAAAAAGAGAATCTTATTCAGAGATAGATGTATGGAAAGCACACAATTTCCAAAACGCACTGTTAAATTAAAAATGCAAGGCATAAAGCTATTTATGTAGCATGGTAGCAATTATTTAAAAATAAATGAGGGTAGAAGTACATATAAATATCTATACACACACATATATATGTACACACACACATATATAGAATTTATGTCTTATGCTTGTATATCCATAGATTATTCTGCAAGAATATCCAAAAAATTGGTAATGGTTGTTTTCAGGGAAGAGAAATCAAACTCAGGGATCTTCTATGCAGTGGCCTACTGGGGTAGGAAGATGACATTGTTCCTGCTTTTTCTCCTTTCGCTATTTGTTTCATTTTTACACATGTAGTTTTTTTACTTATTAAAAAAAGGTAAAATAAATACATCACTTACTTGCAATTTTGGATTTAACTTCTGAAAATCTGAAAGACAAAAACCAACGACGAGGTTCGTTAGTTGTGACACACATCCTATGGCAATGTAAGATGCTAACCAAAGGGGAAAATGGGTGCAGGGTATATGAGAACCATCTATCTTCGCAACTTTTCTGTAAATCCAAAACCATTATAAAGTTAAAAGGTTATTGTAAAAAGAAAAAAGACCAAATCAGAGGAGAGAATACTGATAGGAAGCACGGCAGGTGATAGAACTTAATGTAGGTAATTCATATGGGGTAGCTGGTTCTCATTTAGGAAATTTACATTGAAAATCAATTCTCTTTTTAAAGAATCAGCTGCTCTGCATAAGACACTAACAATCCAGCCAGTCCCAAAACTGACTTACTGTTCTTACTTATATTTGCTGGCATTTTAAACACACTTTATTATTTGATTCCCTCCCCACTCCCATGGTTGGTATTTTTAAAAATAAAGTTCCATCATTATTATTCAAAAGAAAAAGATGATCAAATAATATACTATATGATAATGATGTATTAATGACAAAAGATAAAAAGACCCAGCAATGTGCCTAGCAGAGTAGCCATTCGATCTTTACAAATTAAAAAACTAAAATACCACACAGTAGGATTTTTTCAAGTTTCAAATATCTAATTGAAATGCATAGCATGAAAAAGAAATGTTTTCAGATTGTGTGCAATTGTTTGCAGAGAGAGGAGAGTGGCTGGCAAAAGAGATGCCAAAGACAAATGAAGGAAATAAAAATCTAGACTGTTATACAAAAATGATGTATCAAAGTCACAGTAGATCAGATCACATATAAGGCCATATTAATCTGTGTGCAAAAAATTGAATCTAATTAGGATATATATTCAACTCCAAGGCTTGGTGAAGAGGCTAAAACAAAACTGTAAGAGAAGTATGTTCCTGAGTGGTGGTGAATATGAGTGTGTGTGTGTGTGTGTGTGTGTATATACACATATATATTTATATATGAAAGTGTGTTCTGGAGTAGAAAAATAGAATGAAGACAGGGGAGGGGAATGCAGTCAATAATTATTATGAGCCTATTTTGAGCTAGATATTTTATTCATTTAAGTAAATAGTTCAATTCTGAAACGAGATACAGTTAAAGAGAAGTTTTGGTGGGTGGCTTTAAAAATTATTACAGTAAGTTAAATCATAATGCTGGGCAACAACCAGATTATTATTAAGAATGACAGATGATCATTATTGCTAATTCTTCATGATAATCAGAGTTGAGAATAAAATAGACACATTTTTAGGGGGAATTCATTACATGTTTGGGAGATAATGGTTAAGCTTTAAGTATAGCAGTATGTCCATACTTCATCTGTTCCTGAAGATCTTCAAGTATCAACAAAATAACATATGTCTATTAATATGTATCATTTGTAATATAGTAAATCATATTTCTTTCAAATATTCACATGGAGGAAGTACTAATTTACCAAGAGTTTATTAAAGAGTCTGACATTCCGTACACTAGAAGAAATCATGAAAAAATTTCCTTCTCAGTGGATAGTTTATTTTAGGATGAAATCTAACTTAGTAATGGCTCTGGGGCCTTGCATTTAAAAAAAAAGGGGGTTCTTAATGTGAAGTCCCTAGGAAGAGTTCTGTGGATAGGCTAGAGTCTAAAACACCATGAAATTGTATACAATAATCTGTGTGTATCTTAATTTCCTGAAGAAAGGTGATAGTGTTCATCAGCTTTTCAAAGGTGTCCAAGGCCTCCAACAGCGTAAGAACCTTCACCAAGAAATAGGAAGTCTTCTCTCTATCGTCTACCTGCTTCTCATAGTCCAAAATGTGAAAATCCAAATTTTACCTCAGTCGATTTCAAAATTCTCCTTCATCAAATTTTTTTCAGAAGACAGGGATTGAAATTATTTCAAGACCTATCATTAAATTTAGATATTAAGAAAAGACTGTATTTTTTCAATAAATTATTTTATACTGCATCTTGTACAAAGTGAAATTCCTGTTTAATTAACGGGCAAAGAAAATCATACAGGAAAAGACACAATTTTATTTTATAAATTATACCATACATTCAAATTAGCTCTTAAGAAATGAACTTGCCTATCAAAAGGTAACTCTTGGGCAATTAGGTGCAACTTCTGAATGATGTCTGCTGCTTCCTTTATCTATTAAAAAATAAATAAAAGCAATCATTTTAAAAACCTTTAGGTATATCAAAAAATAATTACATATTTGAAATTAGTAATATCGCCCTGCAAATGCCCACAGTCCCTTCCCTAAAAAAATTTCCTTTAAAAATCCACAACAAATAAAACTTTATGAGCAACAAGAATACATTTGGGGTGTTACCAATAATGTCAATAAAATATAAACATTTATCTTTCTGGTACTGAAATTCTGTGATTTTTTTGATGCCATAATCCCTTCCCAATGAAACCCATAGTTCAAGTTTATTCCGAAGAAATTCAAATCATTGCTCACTGAAAGCCAAGTGTAAATCTCAAAATTCTAAGTTTATGAACCCGAAAAGAATAAACAAGATTTATAAAAATAATTTAGGGCATACTGCCACATATATCCTACTTTAAGCTAAATGCCTGTCATTTACTGACCATATGAATTTATAACACTTGTTCTAAAAGAAAAGATAAAGTTTAATGTAAAGCCCCAAGATGAAATATAATATAGAAATGTGTATATTTCTTTTCTTTCTCTTTTTTTTTTTGAGACGGAGTTTCACTCTTGTTGCCCAGGCTGGAGTGCAATGGTGTGATCTCTGCTCACTACAGCCTCTGCCTCCCAGGTTCAAGTGATTCTCCTGTCTCAGCCTCCCGAGTAGCTGGGATTACAGGCGCATGCCATATGCCTGGCTAATTTTTGTATTTTCAGTAGACGGGGTTTCATCACATTGGTCAGGCTGGTCTTGAACTCCTGACCTCAGGTGATCCACCCGCCTCCGCCTCCCAAAGTGCTGGGATTACAGGCGTGAGTCACCGAGCCCAGTCAGAAATGTGTATATTTATTCAAGTTGTGGAAGTAAGGAACTTAGGCAAGAGTTCTAAAATTCTTTAATGCAGATATCTGTGCTTATTTACACAACAGTGTAGAGGAGTTCTATAATGTTCATTTATTCTTTAAATTTCAAATTAGTTCTCTGTTTTACTTTGGCACAATTTTAATAATTCACTTTATGAAGATTCATTTTCTTTTACATTTGAAAAGACAGTGAGACTCATAACTATGAAGGAAGAGCTAAGAACATCAATATATATATTTTTTCTTTTCTCTTTGAGACAGAGGCTTGCTCGGTCACCCAGACTAGAGTGCAGTGGCATGATCCTGGCTCACTACAATCTCCGCCTCCCGGGTTAATGCAATGCTCGTGCCTCAGCCTCCCAAGTAGCTGGGATTATAGGCATGTGCCACCACACCTGGCTAATTTTGGTATTTTTTTTTTTTAGCAGAGATGTGGTTTCACCATATTAGTCAGGCTGGTCTTGAACACCTGGCCTCAAGTGATCTGCCCACCTTGGCTTCCCAAAGTGCTGGGATTACAGGCCTGAGACACCATGCCCTGCCCAATATATATTTTTCTAAGTAGGCATGTCAACTCTGACAAACAACTGTGAATAACAAGAGAAGAGCCTCTTCTCCCTTCTTGCTCCAAATTATAGTGAATATAGCATTTCTGCTTCAGTCATCTCTTTTCTCCTAGTCAGCAGGTCACTGTCATTTTCAACTACCAAACACTCACTCTGTTCTGCTGTATATGGGCACAAATATCACTGCAGTATCTGTCCTCACCATGCCATTTAGTTGTATTAGCAAAGTCCATCATTTTCTCCTCACCAATACCCCCTTCAGAAATAATACACTTGGCACACAGCCTGCTCTATGCTTCCATAAGGAGTTTGCTTTTGTTCTTTTAAGAAGTCGTCATCATCATTGTGCTGTTTGCAAATTTTGTTTAACGTACTAAGTAGTATAAAGGTAAATGGCACTTGTTTATATTGAATTTCCATAGCAAATTATTTTATAGAAATTCTGTAAAGCACAGGTATCTCTTAAGGTTACAATATATGACATTTAGTCAGTTAAAACATACTACAACAATAGGTAACAAAAGCTGTCAAAACTATATTCTAATAGTTACTGATATTTGGGTGAGGTGAGAGACTACCCTTGCTAATAGTGTTAAAGATAATCACAGTCATCAAGTATTATCCACATGAGGTACAGTAAGCTGCCACTCTAGGTAAAAAAGAGAAACAAAAAACAAAAAACAACATATATGCAAGGAAGAGGTAAACAAACAATAGTTTTTTTTTTTCCCAGAATATGAGAAGATTCTTTTTTTTTTTTCTTGAGACAGGGTCTGTCTGTCACCCAGGCTGGAGTGCAGTGTGGCTATCACAGCTCACTGCAGCCTCAACCTCCCAGGCTCAAGCAATCCACCTGACTCAGCCTCCTGAGTGCTAGATCTATGGACGTGTGGCACAACGGCCAGCTTACATACACACACACATACATATATATACACATATATATATACACACACACACACACATATATATATATATATATATTTTTTTTGTAGAGACGAACAGGGTCTTGCTATGTTGCCCGGGCTGCTTTCAAACTCCTGGCCTTGAGTGATCCTCCTGCCTTGGCCTTCCAAATTGTTGGGACTACAGGTGACCACACTCAACCACAGCCAACAAACATACATATATATACACATATATATATACACACACACACACACATATATATATATATATATTTTTTTTTTGTAGAGACGGGGTTTCACCATGTTGCCCGGGCTGCTTTCAAACTCCTAAGCAATCGTCCTGCCTCAGCCTCCTAAAGCGTTGGGATTGCAGGCCTAAGCCACCACACTCAACCAAGATTCTAAAAAAGAACAATTAAAAAAAACAAAAATGACTAGGGGGTGAGAAGAAAAAGAATATGATGTGTTGATATCTTAACCCATTCTAATTCCTCCCACAATCACACATTGGTCTAGCTCTGTGGGTGCTTTCTCCTTTTCTTTCCATTGGGAAGGTGACTGGTCCAGAGTCTAGAAATTGATATAGCTAGGAGTTTATCTAATAATTGGCAATCTAATACTACATGAGTTCTTAAGGATGGCTAACTGGTAGAACCAGGCCAAAAATTAATTTACTGCAAATATATGGAACCAACCTAAGTGCCCATCAACCAACGAGCAGATAAAGATAAATATGGTACATTTACACCATGGAAAACTACTCAGCCACAAAAAGGAACAAAATAATGTCTTTTGCAGCAACTTGGAGAGAGCTGGAGGCCATTACTCTAAATGATGTTACTCAGGAATGGAAAACCAAATACCATGTTCTCACTTACAAGCGGGAGCTAAGCTATGAGGACAAAAAAAAACATACAGAGTGATATAATGGACTTTGGGGACTCTAAAGGCAGAAGTTGAGAGGGGAATAAGGGATACAAGACTACATATTGGGTACAGTGTACAATGTTTGGGTGACAGGTACACTAAAATCTCAGAATTTAACACTAAACAACTCATCCTTATAACCAAAAAACCACCTGTACTCAAAATACTAAATTTTTCAAAAACGCCTTTTCTTTAGAGGAATTATCTGTACACACATAACTATTTTCCAAAGAACTCTAAAAATTACACATTCTGTAACCCTATAGAGTTATATCAAAAAACTGTTGCTTAATTCAAAGTGAGTGTCAATAATACTTAGCTTTTACATTCCACTATCTGAAATATTCTATGGAGTAAGTCTGGAATAATTCAAGTCTGTATTCAATAGGAGTGGACAATGTTGCTATGTACACATACGAGCCATAAGAATGTCCATTTTCTCACACATTTTGATTTTTTTTTCCCCTGAGGCGAAGAAAGTGAGCTAAATTACCTTCTTTTAAGATTGTAGAGCAACCAATACCATGTACCCTTAGACCAGGAGTCAGTGACTAGTGCTATGAAAAGGATTAACCTAAACAATTAATTCAGAATTTTTTTTCAATTCTCCTTGGTCCAAACTGCTTTAATTATTTATAAGAGATCTTTATTCAAGTAATAAAAACCAGAAGTTCTGAATTCCTTCTTCCTTTACAGAAAAGCATCTCAGCTGATCAATGATTTAGGTCAGACTACCCCACCACCACCCAACAGACTGTCCCTATTTAAAGACTACAGAAATTCTGTTAATATTGAAAGAAATGTATGGTAAAGAGATACTTATGAATACAGTTACCACAGCATTTTTAAGCCACAAAAAAATTCATTTAAAAAAATGCCAGGAAACCCAATTAAAAATCTCAACATTAACACTTCATCAGCAATCTACAAGCGACTGTATTAGCTTACGTTTCAGAACAATAAAAACTTTTAATAAGTCAGCTTCTCAGTGATTTGAAGTCTAACTCTGGAAAGCAATTAGTGTAGTTCATAATTAGGGCACTGTTATTAATGCTGTGATTTGGTTTTATCCTCTGACAGCACTTACCTTTTCAGAATTCGTAAAAACATCAGATTTCAATTCTCCATCTAGAAACTCATTAAAGTATTTCATCAATTTCTGAGCCTCCACTGCCCGTTGTCTGGGTGTGTTTACCCCCTCTAACTGGTCTCCAAGGTGACAGACTTTAGTTGCTACATAGCTAATGTGCTCATCTAGTTCTTGGAAATGTTGGAAGGCAACCTAGGAAAAATGTGCATAAGCATAAAATACAATCAGTGTGCTCAGTTTATAATCTAAACTACTAATCTTATTGCTACTAACTAAAGATAACAGAAGTTATATATGAGATGATCTACAAAATTCATGCTCATTAGTGTGACATGATCTGAAAATCTGTTAACCAAATTGCAAACTTTTATACCATTAACTATTAAAATAATATTTATCATGAGTACATTAATCAACAAAAAAGCAAACAAAAAAAGCTGTTTACTCCTCATCCTGTTTTAACAAAACACTCAATACCATTTAGCCCCAAATAATGATTCTAAAAACAATTAGCTAAGTATCAAAAGGATCAGACATCTAAAGAGCTCTCTTGCTACTAAACTGAAAAGAGTAAAAAATATGTCAGTAAGAGGCCAAGGCAGGCAGATCACTTGAGGTCAGGAGTTAGAGACCAGCCTGGCCAACATGGTAAAAACCCAATCTCTACTAAAAATACAAACATTAGCCAGGTGTGGTGGTGGGCCCTGCAACCCCAGCCAGCTGGGAGGCTGAGGCAGGAGAATTGCTTGAACTCAGGAGGCTGAGATCACACCACTGCAGTCCAGCCTAGGTAACAGAGCAAAACTCTGCCTCAAAAAAAAAAAAAAAAAAAAAGTCAGTAGTAAAATATACCAATTTATTTTAAATATTTGAAAATGTGATATTTATATATAAAGTAAAACAGTTCTTTCCCAATTTTGAAAACAGAAAGGTAGCAATTATTCTACTAAGGCAAAGGTATATTATTTTCTAGAATATTCTTTCCCTTCTACCCGGGTACACTGATCGTCCTGTGGCGTATCGAAATTGAATGCAATGAATGCCTTGTAATTGCCAACAGCAGAATTGCTGATAATCTAGTGTGGGACTTTTTTTCTAACCCTAAATTGAGGTGGGGAAGAGCTGTAAACATTTATTGAGGACTTTCTCTGTGCTACACTAGACACTGTTCTAAACATATTACATATATTTACTCATATAATACTCTCAACAACACACTTTACAGATTTAAAAAAAACTGAGTCGTGAAAAGGTTAAATTGCTTGAGATTACACAGTTCATAAGTGGCAGAGTTGAAACTAAAACTCAGGCAGACTGGTTCCAGAGTTTATTAGCTTAACTATTAAATTATTATTACTAGCAAGGGAAAACTGCATCAGAAGTGTTTGGAAACTGTGACCTTAACTACTTAAAAATGCATTCCTTACCTTAAATTACTGACTTCCTTATTTCTCATAGCCGCGTATGTTTAAGTAAAGCAAGCAATCTTAAAAATTGAAACGTTAGCAGAAATCAGTGTGCTAATCCCTAACACTAAAAAATTAACGATCCCTGGGAGGCAGCAAAGCTAAACAATATTCCAAACTAAGGGCAATCAAGGCCAGCGGCAGTAGCTCACACCTGTAATCCTGGCACTTTGGGAGGCCGAGGCAGGGGGATCACCTGAGGTAAGGAGTTCAAGACAAGCCTGGCCAACATAGCAAAATCTCTACTAAAAATACAAAAAAAATTAGCTGGGTGTGGTAGCATGTGCATGTAATCCTACTTACTCAGGAGGCTGAGACAGAAGAATCACTTGAACTTGGAAGGTGGAGGTTGCAGTGAGCCAAGAACGCACCACTGCATTCCAGCCTGGGTGACAGAGTGAAACTCTGTCTTAAAAAAAAAAAAAAAGACACGGCAACCAAATTCCAGATAAGGCCCAGCCTGTGAATGGGATTCAGAGGTTCCAGATTAAGTCTAGGACCTAAGAGTGACTAAGAAGTTTGGTCTGCTTAGCCTCAGGACCAATCTAGTGATCTGGTTTTACTCCAAAACAGATCAAGGCAGTTTTTCCTATAGTTTACACTAGAATTCTTACTGGAGCATATACCTCATGACTTTTGTGAAACTTCCCAGGGAAGTTTTTTCTCTAGGGAAAACCTAATCCAGACAATAGTTGGTTTCATATTACTTTGTTTTATGATTAAAGAGAATGCAAATGACTACCTAAATATCCAAGCTAATAAAGAGTCCCTAAAACTAGGGGTCTACTGAAGTGTCACTCTTGAAAGTTTGCATTATTAGAGGAGAATCAAGGACCACACTCAACTGGATACCACTCTATCCTGAGAAGAGTACCACGATCCTAAACCAACACTATGGAAAGCCAATGCCAAGAGTACTTGATAACAATTCATTAACATTTTACCCCATGGGACTGAAGCAGGAGAGAGAAATCTTGACAGTTACTATCATGTGACTAGACTTTTTTAAGAGCTTAAAACTGGAAGGAAATAAAGATATTATAGCCTATATAAAATACCCATTTCTTAACAAAATGTTTACCTGATTGCTTTTCTGGAGCTCTTGTACCTTCTTGGCAAATTCTTTCGCTTCTTTCTGACATTGTTGCTCTAGTTTCTCTACTTTCCTTTGAATTCTTTCATCCATTATCTGGAGTTCCTGAATATGATTTACAAATTCTTCTAATAATCTAATAGAGGAAAGTTTGAATATGTATCAATCTACCTATTATTAATCCTTAGGAACTGACCAGTTAACTTATAATCATAAAGTCTTAATAAGAAGTGTTCCTTGAGCTTGAAATGATCATGTTAATTTTTTCTTTGGCATCTTGTTAGAAATTTCTTCATCAAAAGATCAAGTCTTTCTGTAATTTCATAACTTCCTTATAGTTGTGTCCAGGCCACATGGCTTTAAAGCAAACATGACGTTTGAAAATACAGCCAGGCTTTAACTATTGACTTTTTGGTGGAATATCTCAGAGGTGAATAAAAGCCTCACCCAGAATCCCCATTAAACCCCTACAATAGAAATACATTTTATAGCCTATTTAAAACAGTCAAGAAGGTAAATGTACCGTATAAAAATAATAATATACATTTCAGAGTTCAGTGACTTTGTTCCCTTAATTTACAACTATATTTAAAACAATGTATTTAATGTTTTTATTTTAGAAGTATAACCATTTCTAGTTTATGACTCATTAGAAGAAATGTCAAATTCTTACACTCAATAAAATTACTTCCTGAATACCAGTAAAATTGCTTCATTAAAAGAATGTCAAAGAAAAATCAAAATCTCAAACTTTTAATGCTCTGTTGTATTATGTCTTTTATTGGCCAATTGTTAACTAAAATCCTTGTAGAGGAATGTTAAAAGCAATCTCAACAGTTATCTCTATTTTAACACTAATGTGTACCAGATTAGATCTGTGGGGAAAAAAATTTTTTTATTTCACCTTTTAGGATCAAAAGCCTCAGGTCCACCTCTAGAGCCTCCTCCTGGGGTTCTCCATACAAGACGTTCAATATATTCATCTGCCACAAAAGGCTCCTAGTTTACAAAATAAATACGCTTTAACAAAGTTTCATACACAAGTACTTAATATTATTTATAAAATTAAAACAGCTTCTACTAGGTAAAAACTTAAAATGAAATTAGTTTAAATACATCTATATTAAAATGTACAGTTTTTTCCAATTAAAAAATCTTCAATAAACAAAACAAACTACTTAATGAAAATTAGGATATTAAAATACTAGAACAGCATTAATGACCAACTGGAACAACTCAACAGAAAAATGAGCAAAGTAAACAAACAAGTAATTTATAGAAGAAATAAAATGGTCAAAAAAATTATTTTTAATGTACGGCCTTACTAGTAATCAAATTATTTTTTTTTTTTTTTTGAGCTGGAGTCTCGCTCTGTTGCCCAGGCTGGAGTGCAGTGGCACGATCTCGGCTCACTGCAAGCAGCTCCGCCTCCCGAGTTCACGCCATTCTCCTGCCTCAGCCTCCTGAGTAGCTAGGACTACAGGCGCTCGCCACCACACCCGGCTAATTTTTTTGTATTTTTTAGTAGAGACAGGGTTTCACCATGTTAGCCAGGATGGTCTCGATCTCCTGACCTCATGATCCGCCCACCTCGGCATCCCAAATAGCTGGGATTACAGGCATGAGCCACCGCACCTGGCCTATCCTTTTTTTAAAAATCTCACAAACTGACAGAGTTTTTTTTTTTTTAAATTATAACAAGCAAGGCAGGAAAGGATAAACTGAAATTTATACTCTCATTATTGTTAGAAATGTCAACAGTTATAATCTTTTTGGAGGCCAACTGGTATTAGGTAACATCAATACTGTTACAAACGCTCGTATACCCTAACAGTAATTTTATTTTTAAAATCTAAGGGAAAAGCATATATGAATGCAAAAATTTCTGCAGAATGTTCATTGAGCATTATGTATATTACTAAGAAATTGTTTACATAAATAATATCCACAAAGCCATAACTGACAAATTAGAGTAAACTTACAGGATGAAAAACAATGTTCCTATTAAAATCATGATCATGTAAAGAGTTTAGAAACGAGAAAAAGTCTAACATGATAGCCGACGAGAAAAAGCAAGATACGAAATCTTATAATTTTCTTAAAAAACCCATTTTTTAAAAAAGGATATTAGAAAAGGCTCAATCAAGAAAATAAAACTTCAAATGTTCACCATCAGCAGATAATACATTTTTTAGACTAATACACACTAATTTATACACTTTTCATACTACCCTCTTTCATGTAAATGGATACCACACATTGCTTCCTACCTAGCATGTAACTTAAACTAGTGATCAGCAGCATTTGCTGGTGATTACAATTTGAACTTTCATATCTGCAAAGTTTTTTCTTACACTTTTAAAGATATAAAGTGCTGACATGTTTAAGAATTAAGTTCCAAGGATGAATTAATATCCTTACAAAGAAAAAAATATGGCACCCTGAAATACAATGAACGCATTTAGCAACATATAATCATTTAGATAATCAGTCTCTTGTCTGCCTCACTTCTGTCGAAACAAGAGTTGATGCGAATCTAAAGATTTTTAACATCATCTAAAATTGAGAAATATGGACTCAAGATGAACTTATATTTAGAACTACTTAGAACTTTAGAAACTAAGCTATTTAAAAATTTTAGAAAACTTGGCCATCACATGAAATACTCCTATACAATGAGCTGGTGATGACAGCTAAAGTTTTTTAAGTACTTACTACGTGCCAGGCATAGGCATTGCCTAGTATTTTACATACTTTATCATATTCAATATGTACTATGGTAAGTAGTAAGTCAGGCCTTTCAAAATCTACAATACTTCCATTAAAAAACTTCATATAGTAATCATGTACCTTTTCCCTATCATTTGCTTGGCATACACATTTGTATAAATACTTAATAATCTTCATTCTTATGTGTTGTTAATTTTATTTGTTGAGTAATCGTAGTTTTCAATTAAACACATTATACTGTTCATCAATTTTAATATATTAGTTTTATTAAATGACATACACTAAAAACTTATAAACAGCAGATATTTACTGACATAAAAAATTAAGCAATTTTTATACAAAATATTTTCAATTACCTGAAAATATAGTATGCCTTCATTCAGCAAATATTAATTGAGCACCTACTACATGCTAGAGACTATGCTAAATATCCAGGAAATAGTAAAAAAGAAGGAAAAAAAATCTCTGCTCCTCTGGATCTAGTGGAGGAGAGTGACAGACAAACGAGCACAAAAAATGATAGTGGAATAAGAACCATGAAGAAAATGAAAGAGGATACAGAATGATGGATAAGAGTGAGATGATGATGATGATGATGATGATGTTTTTTGTTTTTTTTTTTTTTGAGACCGAGTTTCGCTCTTATTGCCCAGGCTGGAGGGCAGTGGCATGATCTCGGCTCACCGCAACCTCCACCTCCTGGGTTCAAGCAATTATCCTGCCTCAGCCTTCCTGAGTAGCTGGGATTACAGGCATGCACCACCATGCCTGGCTAATTTTGTATTTTTAATAGAGGTGGTATTTCTCCATGTTGGTCATGCTGGTCTTAAACTCCCGACCTCAGCTGATCCGCCTGTCTCAGCCTCCCAAAGTGCTGGGATTACAGGCATGAGCCACCGGGCCTGGCCACAGTGAGATTATCTTTGAAAGAAGTTACCAGGCAAGGCCTTTCTAAAATAAATTTTCAGGAAAGACCTGTATGCGGCCAACTAATATAATAAGCTATCTGAGGGAGGAAGACTCTAAGCACAGGGAAGACTCTTGGTATAAAATCAATGAAAAGAGGCCAGTGTGACTAAAAGAGAGTGAATGCAGGGGAGAATAATTGTGGATGAGGTCAAGAGAGGTAATGAGAATCCAGAGTTTATACCAAAGTCTTATAGGATGTACTATGATATATTTCCTGTTATTGATTGAAGAAAAGGCCAGGTTCTCAAGAAGATAGGTATTACCTTCTTCTTGGGAATGCCAATACACAATAATAATTCTCCTATTCCTTCTTCCAAAAGAAGCTACAACCATTTACTTTAGTATGCTAAGGAAAGAAAAATATGCAAATATTTTGAAGTCTGTTGGACATAGGGTCCTAGTTGGCACTGGCACTTGGCTGACCCAAAGCATAAATCATCATGGACCGTGTCAGAGTGAGAACATATGGGGGCCAGGTAATAGATTCCTGGCCAAGATCTGGCAGAGTCAAACCAGTATATCCACGAGCATACCTAGTGGTGATTTCTACAGTCTACAAATGTTTAACAGGTATAGACACACTTAGTGGTTGATATGACTCCAACACTGGGTCCTTGGTCTACAAAATAAGAACTATTATAATGAGGAAGCCCAAGTAAAAATCCCTAAAATTGCCCCTGTCCAGTTGAGGTAGTTAATCATGTAGGATGGCAAAAAGTAATGCTACTCTTAAGAATATAAAGTAGAGATCAACAATTTTTTCTTAAAAGACAAGATAGCTAGTATTTTAGGCTTGCAGACCATATAGTCTCTGTTACAACCATTCAACTCTGCCACTGTGGTGCAAATGCAAACATACACAACACATGAATGAGCATGGTTATGTATCAATAAAACAGACAGGATTCTGGGAAGATGGTGGAGTAAATCTGTCTCCCCATCTAGGTAACAACTGCACTGGCAGAATCTAACTATTTTGGAACTCCGTAGGCTAGTGAAGGCTAGTATCTTCCCAGGTGAAGACTTAAACAAGAAAATGTGGTAATTTTGGTAAACTTCAGCTCTTAGCACAATAGCAACTACCCAGGTCTCACCCTAGCCCTGTGGCAGAGTGCTGTACACAAATTCCTGGAACAACCTGCACACAGGTTGCAGGGGCCAGCATGACCAAAAAGGACCCTGTCCTTTAACTATCCGGGATCCCTGCGCTGAGAGCTAATTGCTGCTTCAGACCACAGAGGCATAAAAAGGCCTTTGTTGTTGTACCTTCCCCATTTTTGCAAGCCCCTCTCCCTGTGGATAAAGTGACTGTCAGAGGATTTAAGTAAACGGATCAAAGAAGAAATTACAAGGGAAATTGTAAAATACTTAAGAAATTAATGAAAATAAAAACACAACATACAAAAACATAGGACACAGTGAAGGCAGTGCTAAGGAGTAAATGTGCAACTAGAAATATTTATACTAAAAAATAAAAAAGACCTCAAATCAACATAACTTTAAAACTTAAGTTACTAGAAAAAGAAGTATAAACTTAAGTAACAAGAAAAAAAAGAAAAACTAAAGCCAAAGCTAGCAGAAGGAAGGAAATAATAAAAACTGGAGCTGAAATTAACAAATTAGAGAATAGAGAAACAATAGAAAAAAAAAATTAAACCAGAAGTTGGCTTTTTGAAAAGATCAACAAAATTGAAAAGCCTTTACCTAAACAGACTAAGAAAAAAAGGGAGAAGGCTCAAAATACTAAAATCACAAATGAAAACGAAGACGTTACTACCAATTTTATAGAAACAAAAAGGATTATAAGACAGCATTACAAACAACTGTATACCAACAAATTTGATAACCTAGATGAAATAGAAAAACTCCTAGAAACATAAAATCTACTAAGGCTAAATCCTAAAAAAATAGAAAATATGAATAGACCTATAGCCAGTAAGCGGAATGAATCAGTAATCAAAAATCTCCCGACAGAGAAAAGCCCTGGAACTCATGTCTTCGCTGTTGACTTTTGCTAAACATTTTACAAAACTAACACCAAGCCTTCTCAAACTTTTCCAAAAAATTAAGGAAGAGGAAACACTTCCTAATTCACTATATGAGGTCAGCATTACCCTGATACACCAAAGCCATGCAAAGACTGTGCAAGAAAACTATAGACTAATATCCCTTTATGAACATTCATGCAGAAATCCTCAACGAAGTATCAGCAAACCAAATTCCATAGCATTATTAACATGATTATATACAACCTACAGGAGAAAATATCTGCAAACTATATATCTGATAAGGGGTTTATCTAAAATATGTAAGGAATTCAAACAACTCAATAGGAAGAAAATAAACGACCTGAATTTTTAAAATGTGTGAAGGGCAGAAACAGACATTTCTCAAAAGAAGACACATAAATGGCCAACGAGTATGTGAAAAAATGCTCAACACCACTAATCATCAGGGAAATGCAAATTAAAACCTCAGTAACGTATCACCTCACACCTATTAGAATGGCTATTATCAAAAAGACAAAAGATAAGTGTTGGTAAAAACGTGGAGAAAAAGAGAACCTTTGCACACTGTCGGTGGGAATGTAAATTACCATAGACATTACGAAAAACGTTACGGAGTTTCTGAAAAAACTAAGAATAAAAATACCATAATGATCCAGCAATCATACTACTAAATATATATCTAAAGGAAATGAAATTAGTATGTCAGAGATATCTGCACCACCATGTTTACTGCAGCATTATTCACAATAGCCGAGATACAGAATCTAAGTGTCCATCAATGGACGAATGGACAAGGAAAATGTGGCATATATTCACAGTGGAATACTACTCAGCCATTAAAAAGAAGGAAATCCTGTCATTTGCAAAAATATGGATGAACCAGGGGAACATTATATTAAGTAAAATAAGCCAGAAATAGAAAGACAAATACCACATGACCTCACTCATATGTGGAATTTTAAAAATGTGATCTCATACAAGTAAGAGTGGATTAGTGGTTACCAAAGAAAGGCTGGGAAGGGTAAAGGGGAGGGGAGGAGGAAGAAGACAGCCTGATTAACAGATACAAATACATAGTTAGATAAAAGAAAAACTGAAAAATTAGTTGCCATTTCTATATACTAACAAGGAACAATCTAAAAAGGAAATTTCTATGAAAACAATTCCATTTACAATAGCATCAAAAAGAACAAAGTACTTAGGAATAAACTAAGAATTAGCCAAGGAGGCTAAAGACTTGTACAATGCAAATTATAATACTTCGAAAGAAATCAAAGAAGGTACAAATAAACGGAAAGACATCCTATGTTTACAGACTGGAAGACTTAATATTGTTACAATGTCAATACTACCCAAAGTGATCTACAGATTCAACTCAATCCTTGTGAATATCCCAATGACTTTGCTCTATTCAAAAATAGACAAGAAACACCAAAGAGCCCAAAACAATTTTGAAAAAGAACAGAGTAGCAGGACTCACACTTCCTGATTTCAAAACTTACTACAAAGCTACACTGATCAAAACAGTGTATGATACTGGCATAAAGACAGGGATACAGAACAACTGAACAGAATAGAAAGCCTAGAAAAAAACCCTCACATATTTGGTCAAACAATTTTTGACAAGGGTGCCAAGACCATTCGAAAGACAAAGGACAGTCTTTTCAGCACTTTGGCAGGCTGAGGCAGGCAGATCTCTTGAGGTCAGGAGTTCGAGACCAGGTTGGCAAACATAGCAAAACCCTGTCTCTACTAAAAACACAAAAATTAGCTGGGTGTGGTGGCGAGTGCCTGTAGTCCCAGCTATTTGGGAGGCTGAGGCAGGAGCATCACTTGAACCAGCGAGGCAGAGGTTGCAGTGAGCCCAGACCACTCTACTGCACTCCAGCCTGGGTAACAGAGTGAGTGAATCTGTCCAAAAAAAAATGCCCAACATTACTAATATTTAGGGAAATGCAAATCAAAACTACCATGAGAAGCCACCTTACACAGGAAATGGCAAAAGGCCTAGCTATCAGAGAAGTAAGACTGGAAGACCAAGGACAAGGAAGTCTAGAGTAGAGGCATATGGACGATACAATGAAAGAACTGTCCTGCCAAAATTCATAGGTTGAAGACCTAACTCCCAATGTGTATTTGGAGATGGGACCTTTGGGGAGGTAATCAGTGTTAGATGAGGTCACAAGGTACAGGCTCTCATTATGGGATTAATGTTCCTACAGGAAAAAGAAATCTCTCTCTGCACATACAAAGAAGAGATTACGCAAGCACAAAGTGAGACAGTGGTGCCTACAAGCTAAGAGAAGAGGCCTTAGCATGACAACTACCTTGCTGGCACTTTGATCGTGGACTTCTCAGCCCACAGAACACCGAGAAATAAATTTCTGTTGTTGAAGCCATCCAGTCTATGGAATTTTGTTATGGAAGCCTGAGTTGACTAAGACAGACAAATATATGAGACTGGATGAAAAGTATGAAGTTCTCTGTATAACATGTTAGCACCAGAAAACATATACCATGAAAGAGGAACTAAGCAACCAAGCAGAAAAAATGACTCTGCTTGGCATTAGCACTCTGAGCACATGAACAAAGCAGACACAGTACAGAGACAACATGACTCCAACTGCAAGGGGTCCTACTTACCAAGGCTGATCCAGCTACTGTGAAACCAAATATCTAGCCTAACAGTGACAGAGACCAACTCTAAGCCCCTAAAATAGCCCCATTCAAGACTAATCACATGGTTGGCAAGTTGACTACACTGGGCCCTTTCCACTCTAGAAGAAAGAATATTTTACTTTGATAGAGAAACATTTGAGTTGGATTTGCCTTTCCTCTGAAGGAGTGTTTGTTCCTGTGGCACAGGACTTCACATAGCATATCACACCAAAGGACCCAGGCACCCAGTTTACAGCAAAGGAGGTAACCATGGGATTCACTGGTCATATCATAAACCACACCAAACAGAGGTAGGCAGACTAACAGAGCACTGGAACAGCCTGATGAAGGCACAGCTGAAGCACCAGTTCAGAGGGTGTACTCTATCAAGATGATGCACTGGTCGGGCGTGGTGGCTCATGCCCGAACTCAGGAGTTCGAGACCAGCCTTGGCAACACAGTGAAACCCTGTCTCTACTAAAATACAAAAAATTAGCTGGATGTGGTGGCAGGTGCCTGTAGTCCCATCTACTTGGGAGGCTGAGGTAGGAGAACTGCTTCAGCCCGGGAGGTGGAAGTTGCAGTGAGCCAAGATCACACCACTGTACTCCAGTCTGGGCAACTGAGCAAGACTCCGTCTCCAAAGCAAAAAAGAGAAAAAAAAAGAAGCACTATCCTCCAAGATGCAGTATATATTCTGAATTAAAAGGCTTTATATGATGTTGTGACTCCAATACGAAAAACACATGAGTCTGGCAACAAGGGGTAAAAGCAGAAAGTGGGTTCACTTATCATGCATGATTCCCAATTTGTGGTTGAGATATCTGTGACTCTAGGTTCTTCAGGAAGAGTCTTGGTCCCCAAAGAAGGAACACTTTTGCCTACAACATAGTATAAGAGTATCATTAAACTATAACTACAAGTACTGCCTGGTCATATTGTCTCCTTATACCTAGGGAATAAGAAGAGGAGTGATCATCTTTGGCTGGGGCAATCAACCATAATGATCAGGATGAGGCAGGGCTGCCAATACACAATGGGTGCCAACAGCAGTATGTTTGGCACACAGATGATCCTCTTGGGGATCTCTTGACACTCCCTCAACCAATTCTGAAAATGTATGGACAAGTGTTACAACTCTGGCCTAAAAAGGGTATTGTAACCAGTTAAAATACCAAGAACATCAGAGGTACTAGCTGAAGGTAAGGCAGAGTTACAATCGATAGCAGAGGTGACAGATAGTGAGTATCAGTTGCCACCCTGAGACCAGCTATAGTAGTGGGGGCCACAGTTCACCTCACTAGCCTTTTTCTTTGAATTTTCCTCCAGGATAAGACTCAATCAGAATGTCAGAAGAGCTACTCCCCAAATGTATATGAAGAAGTGAAGTCTAATAGTGGAACAAGGGTGGTCTGTGGTGAACACAATTATGTGCCATCCAGCTCGCCCTACAAGAAGGGACTTGCCCTAACTGCTAACAGTGCTGCCAACAAAAAGGCTTCATGGGCAGTATTTTTAGGGACGTCATCAGGTGTAAAGAGCCACTTGACCCAATGTCATGCCTTTCCCAATGTGATCCATAGCCAATGACTGATTAAGATGGAAGTATAAGGGCCAGACCACTTTGGTCCAAAGCAGGACAACTCTGACAGGTCATTTTAGTTTCAGACCTCCCCACAGGAGCCATCAACACTGCCACTGGACCAAAACTGTAGCTCTGTTTCTCCACATGCCCAATCTTGTATCCTTGCTCTGCCCGCTCATAAATGTTTATCCGAGGTTACTTCCTAATAAATATTCTGCATGCTAAACTGTCTCAAAGTCGGCTTCCCAAAAGACCCAACCTGCAACACCTCAGTAGTCCAGTCAAGAGATGGCAGCGACTCAGATGAAAGTGGCAGTGGATGAGGTGCTGAGAAATAGGTTCATGACGTTTTAAGGCACACATTCATATAAGTTGCTGATAGATTGGATACGTGGAAAAAGAAAAAAAAGGAACAAAAGATTACTCATAAAGGTAGAGGTTTGCAGCCAGGACAATTCTGTGAATGGCGGTGCTAATTACTGAGATGGGAAGATCAGGGAAAGAGATGGATGAGGGAGCAGTGAAACAAGAGTTTTGTTCTGTATATGTTATATTGTAGATGCCTATTAGATATATAAGACAAATATAGAGCACATAGATGGAAAAACAAGTTCGTACTACACGGAAGAAGCTGGAGCTTCACAAAATTTGAATCATCAACACATAGATGGTTACCGAAGGACTGGGTGAGATCATCTAGGAGGAAGAAAGACATGCCAACATTTGGAGATAAGAGGAAGAAAACAATCCAACAAAAGAAAGCAGGAGGCACCAGTGCAGGCGGAAGAAAATTAGAGGTCAGTGTCCTGGAAGCAAAGTACACGTTTTATCCTCAGAGACAAATTACCACTAGGGTTTAAGAGAAGTCAGTGATTGATCCCCAAGGGATAGATGTTCCAAAAAAGCAAAAAATAAAAATAAAAATAAAGAATTCTGCTTATACAAGCAAATAAATCCTAATGCCTTGCTTTCTAATACTTTACCTTGCTGCAAAGGCACTTACAGTGAGAAAAAGACAGCCAAATTAACAAATCCTAAGACCTCCAAATGACCAAGTCCTCCCAAGAGACTTCTCAAACAATTCCCTATAATACAAATACCTGTAAAAAATTTTTTTAATCCTTCAGAATTTTATAAGCCTGACAAAGGTTTAGCTTCACTTTCTGTTTGCTACTGTAATCAAAAGCAAAAATTACCAAGCCAAAACAAAAATCTAGAACTATGCACTAAGACACTATCATATGAAACTTAGCTTTACATAATTGGTTGTTATATTGCTCCGTTAAACTGATTTTAAATGCTTTACAAATGTTACCAATTGTAATATTAAAATATGGTGTTTGTCATTGTGGAAGATAGTGTGGCGATTCCTGAAGGATTAGAACCAGAATTACCATTTGACCCAGCAAACCCATTACTGGGTATATACCCAAAGTATAACAAATCATTCTACTATAAAGACACGTGCACATGTATGTTTACTGCAGCATTATTCACAATAGCAAAGATTTGGAACCAACCCAAATGCCCATCAATGATAGACTGGATAAAGAAAATGTGGCATATATACACCACGGAATACTATGCAGCCATGAAAAAGGATGAGTTCATGTCCTCTGCAGGGACATGGATGAAACTGGAAACCATCATTCTCAGCAAACTCACACAGAACAGAAAACCAAACACTGCATGTTCTCACTTATAACTGGAAGCTGAAAAATGAGAATACATGGACACAGGGAGGGGAGCATCACACACCAGAGCCTGTCAGAGGGTGGGGGACCAGGGGAGTGATAGCATTAGGAGAAATACCTAATGTAGATGAAAGGGTTGATGGGTGCAGCAAACCACCATGGCACATATATACCTATGTAACAAATCTGTAAGTTCTGCACATATATCCCAGAACTTAATGGTGTTTGTGGTCATTTCTACTGAAAACTCCCTTGGATGTCAATCCCTTGGACAGGAATACAAATCCCTAATTTAAATAATGTTGCTTCCTTGACAAAAATTCAAATTTTTATATTTTCTTATATTTCCATTCCCAAAAGTAGATCCAATACAATGTGTTGGAACCACCCACAAACTCAAAGAAACTAGGATATTGACCCCAGCCTAGCTAAAAAAAAAAAAAGTAAGTCTCAGATCATTTCAGAGAGATATTTCTGTATCCTGTTAAACCAATTAACCCATCAGTTCAAAAGTACTGCCTATCATGTATTTTCCTTAAATTTATTATGGATACCACTGTCTAACAGATCATTAAAACACTACCTCCTTTAGTGAGAAACTTCCCTATATAATTCCTATTACACTATTGAATTCACACACTTTTTTTTTTTTTTTTTCTTTAAGATACAGTCTCACTCTGTCTCCCAGTCTGCAATGCAGTAGTACAATCTCAGCTCACTACAAACTACGCCTCCTGGGTTCAAGCAAGTCTCATGTCTCTGCCTCCTGAGTAGCTGGTATTACAAGTGTGCACCATCACGCCCGGGTAATTCTTGTATCTTTAGTAGAGATTGGGTTTTGCCATGTTGGCCAGGCTGGTCTCTAACTGCTGGCCTCAAGTGATCTGCCCGACTCAGTGCTTGGATTACAGGTGTGAATCCAATCCCACAGCCAAGTTCATACTCATATCTACCATTTAGGGTTCTTATCTTGTACCACCTACCCAAATTTCTCTGTACCTCAAAACAAACAGTCACACTTCCATCAGACTATGCCAGTCTTCTTTTCAAGCCCATGTTACTCCTGCTTCCTAACCTGTGGCCAGGTAACTCACCCTATTAAGTATGCCCTTTCTCCTCCAAAATTTCAAAGACTGCTATACCATTACTCAAAGCCTGGCTCCATTCCCATTTCATCTTTGAAGGGTTCCTTCCCTACATGGTCTCCATTAATTTCTCCACTCTTAAACCCCTATGAAGCTTAAAAATTCAAATCCCAACACAGAATATTACTAACTGTCATTTTATCATTTATTGATTTAGAATCATTTTCATAAGTTTCACTCTTTTCTCCATACTTAAATTGAAAGCAAGGGGAGGCTGTGTCATACATTTCTCTTGCTTTCCAGCTGTAGTCAACAGAACAATGCTGAGCATACCAAAACACTAGCTAGTTGGGGCCATGGCTGAAATCCCTGCAGAGGGTCTTGAAAGTCATGCTCTTGATCCATATATCCAAAACCAAAAAGGCAGGACCACCACCCCACAACCCAGAAACAAAGAACAGGCATTACATGGTACTATCAATCCAAGATTCTAACAGAAACCAAATATGAGCCTAATACAATTCTGGCACTACAAAGAACTAAAGAATTTTACAATATTTGGCCTCTACTTTCTAACCCCATTTTCTTTGATTTTTCAGTGAGATTCTTTATGTGTTTTCTGTATATTAATAAGTTATATTTATTGACTACTGATTTTTTAAAAAAGCACCACAAAATATTTTGTCTCCAGCTAACAAAATGGATTTCAAAAGTAGTATGAAAAGGTAGAAAAATAAAGCACATTAAGACACAAATATAACTAAGGCAAACTTTGAAAAAGTATTTTGAAAACTACTTGCACAAACACTACAAAATAAATAATTTTACGTTTTAAAATTAGTCAATTTTAACATTCAATCTTGAAGCCCTTTAAACTATGAAATTGGCCAAATAATCATGTCATCAAAATTGTTTTGAAGACTATCTAAATGATGGTAATTTAGAATCTTATAAAATATTTTAGATTCTCTTAAGCAAAATATTTTTCCAGGATAGAATATATCTCATTTTGAACCGTAAAGTAATATATATGTGTATGTCCTAAAGGGAGAGGTAACAAAATGTTACAATTCCTGTTATACTAGTCTCAGCAGAATCATATAATTAGATTTAAAATTTGTAATGCAAGAATGTTCTTTAAATATCATCACAGCCCAGCTCTTTCATCTCATTTTTACATATGAGGAAACTGAGGAAATGAAATTTAAGTCTTATGAAGGTACTAAACCAGTATTCTAACCCAGATATTTTTCCCACTCTATTATAGAGACTTTAATATAGACTGTGAAATTACTTTAAGTATTTAATAAAATCTGCCATTAGCATTTCAAATCAAATTAAGCGTATTTACAAATATACACGTTAAATATTCTTACAGGCATTTAACAAACACCTTGGAAATGAAATTAAACAAGTAAGGAATCATTGCTTCTTTCGTTTATTATACCCTGAATAAGCAAAGATATATAAATAACTGTATTTTCTTATTTTCATATTTCAGCTTCAAGGAAATAGCATCAGAAAAGTTTGCTAAGTTTTAAAAATATATATATACATAAAATATTAACAACCAAACTTTTAATTTATCACTCGACTAGAACTTTCATTTAATTTGTAGGTTATATGTTTATTTGCAGGGTGTTACGTGCAATTGCAATCCACTTTTAAGAGAACAAGGTAATCACTCTTTCAAATCTCTCTCACACATGTGGGCACACACATACCTCAACTATTTAATTTCCTGGGAACACCAGGGATTCAGTATTTTAGATTAATTATACACACATGCAGTCCATAATACTGTCCTCAATTTAATGACTTGCTTATTCCAGAAGTTCACTTCTAAGTTGGTTTGACTGGAGAACTCCAAAGCATAAAACACTTAAATGCAACTCTATTACTCTAAGCATCAACCTCTACTTCTACCACTCTCTCCACTAACACCAGCAGAAGGTAAGAAATTGATTGGCCTCTGTTTCAGTTATCTATTGCTGCCTAACAACCACTCAAATAGTTAGTGGCCTAAAATAACAATAATCATACTGTTCACAAATCTGATTTGAGGAGGGCTCAACAGGGAAATCTGGTCTCTGCTCCACATGAAATAAGCTGGGGCTGCTCAACTTGGCTAGAAAATACTCTTTCAAGATGGTAAGTTGGTGTTTACTGTTAGCTGGGAGTTCAGCAAGAGCCAAGGGTGAAGGGCCTTGGTTCTTTAAAAGGGCTGCATGGGCCTTCTCTTGCTATGGTTGCTAGAGTCCAAGAGGTTAGATCATCAAAGGTAATACATCTGGCCCAAAGGTAATACATGGGGCCTAACCTTGCAAATCACTACATAGCAACACTTCTATAGTCATAGGCCTGTACAGATTCAAGAAGTGAGCAGAGACCCTACTTCCCTATGGGAGGGGCATAAACATCACGATGTGGGATGGCAGATCTTGTGACCATCCTGAAAAATATAACCTTCCACAGCCCCTTTTTGTAATCCTCTCCTACTATAATCTCCTACTTCTTGGATATTAGTCAGCTAAGACCAAGAAGGCTGAAGGCTTTCCTTCCCTGATAGATCTTTAATCTAGTTCTCATCTCAATCCACTTAAATTGAAAGTGACCGACACCTAATTTTTAAAAATGGATACTACTCTTTTAATAGTATGCTCCTAAGCAATTTAAATTTCTCAATTCAATTTAGTCATCAAAAAAACCTTCTGAAGTAGATACTACTATTTCCCCCATTTTACAGATTAGAAAATTGAGGTACAAAGAGGTTGGGTAACTTGCCAAGATCATACAACTAGTAAGGGGCAGAGCTGAGAGATGTCATCCACTTCCTGACTAAATTACCACCCATATAAAGTGATACTTCCTAAACTGCTATCTCTGACTGTGATCTCTTTCTGAGTTACTAATTCATATTTCCATTTGCCTAGTGGACTTTACCACGATGTCTTGCTAAAAACTCAAAGTGTAAAACAATAATATATATATACACATATATATATTTTTTAATGAATATATTACTTCTTTCCCCTGCAAAGGTCCTTCTAATTTTCTCTATCACAGTTAATGAATCACCAACCACCCACTTTTCAAAGTTTACAAATTTGGAATTTTAACTCCTCAGTAATTGAATTATTTTAATTCTTCCTCCAAAATGTCTTTTCAAATTTCTTCTCTGTTGCCATTGAATTAGGTTAGAATTTCACCTGGCTAGATTAATCAGTCAACAGATAATTCTGGAACACTTACCAAATGACAGCAATTATGTTAGGCTGCCCATGATCCCAATTTTCCCAGCTAACAATTTCTTCCCCCATCAAAGGCCATTCTTCACACTAACATTAAAATTGCCTGTCTTCCTGACCCTTACCCAAAAAAAGTAAGGTCAGCCCTCTTGCATGATCTATAAAAAGCCTTCTTAAAAATTCCCCCAGGCTGGGCCCAGTGGCTCATGCCTGTAATCTCAGCACCTTGGGAGGCCTGAGGCGGGAGGATCACTTGTGTCCTGGAGTTCGAGACTAGCCTGGGCAATATAGTGAGACTCCGTCCCTACAAAAAATAAAAAATTAGCCAAGCATGGTGGCACATGCCTGTAGTCCCAGGTACTTGGGAGGCTGAGGTGGGAGGATTGCCTGAGCCTAGGAGGTCGACATTGCAGTGAGCTGTGATTACACTACTGCACTCCAGCCTGGGTGACAGAGCAAAACCCTGTCTCAAAAAACAAAAAAACTGGCCAGGCACGGTGGCTCATGCTTGTAATCCCAGCACTTTGGGAGGCCGAGGCGGGTCGATCATGAGGTCAGGAGTTCGAGAGCAGCCTGGCTAACACAGTGAAAGCCCATCTCTACTAAAAATAAAAAAATTAGTTAGGCATGGTGGCAGGCACCTATAATCCCAGCTACCCAGGAGGCTGAGGCAGGAGAATAGCTTGAAACCAGAGGCAGAGGTTACAGTCAGCCGAGATCACGCGACTGCACTCCAGCCTGGGCAACAGAGCTAGACTCCTTCTCAAAAACAAAAAACAAAAAACCGAAAAACCGCCCTCGAACTCCTATGGTCTCAATGCCTTGCCACCACTCCCTGTTCTTAAAATATGCATATACACATCCTAACTCTTCTCAACTGCCTCACCTTACAACAAACTGGAGTCATCTTTTGTCTCTGCCTCGGAATACCCTTCTCCTGTTTGAAAAATCTCTACTCATCCATCAATATCCAATTTCTATATGCCATTACTAAATGAAACCTTCCCTAATAATCCCTGGAAAAGATTCTAAACTCCCACTGCACTGTATTAATGTATTAACATGTCTGTCTCCCTCAATCAGATGCTTAACTCAACATCTTTTAACTCTAGTACCTGGAATAATGTCTGGCCTACACATTCATTCAATGTTTGCAGAATGAATACATTTTATCATACACATGACACTACAATTGGTAGCCAATGTCTATAAACACTTAACAACTAATATGGTTAAAATAAATAGCATTTCAGCACCTTGACAGTTAACGGGGGCCCCTTACTTGTATATCTCATGCTCATTAGTATACACCTGGCTAGCTAATTGAACAAGAGACATCATTTTCAACAAGTCTATTTAAACAGCTTTTGTAATTTAGTTTGAAAAATTAAGAGACAAATAAATGTGGGAAAATGTGTTCTTCAATATTCATACGCTAATTTGGAAGTCAAACAGCCATTACTATCACAGCCAAATTACCTGACCTCAAGCACTATTATCAAGGAACCTACATTTACAGAAAGAAAAAAAAAATGAATTTTTAATCCTGGTATTTAGGATCTCCAAAATTAAACCCCAATTTACCTTACATGCCACTACTCCTCTTTATGTGTGCTATACTCCAGCCAAAATGAATGTTCCCCTCACCTCCAGGGCCTACAACCCTCCCTTTATGTCTTAGCTTTCACTGTCTGCTTTACTGAAAAGTCCCTCCACCCAGTTCCACAAACTCAAATCTAATTTTTCCTCTGTAGATAATTCAAATGATAATAATTCCTATGTAGATAATTCTAATCCTTTCTTCTAGAGGTAATCTTCCCGTCCTCTTGACACCTATGGCACTTTATCTAGACCTCTTTGAAACCACTTATAACCTTATTTTTAAGAGTATAGTATCATATATCTACCTTCTCTCCCTCTATTTGCTAAGGACAGGTTCTATACTTAACTCAACATTTTCCAAAATATGTACCTTATAATTCACAAAATTAAGTTAACAAGCAGTAGAAAATAAAAGTCTCTTAAAAAAAGAAAAGAGTCTCATGGTGAAAAAAGTTTGGGAAATGGACTTATCATCTTTAACATATTAAGGTACACTGCTGCAAATCTCCAACGAAACAGACTATGCTCATTTCCATAAGTTATTTGGCCACTGAACCCTGTTAGTTTTTTTGCGACACATCACGTAGGATTAATATTTCTATGGCATGCCCTTTGAGGCATGCAGATAAAGTTCAAGAACTTTACCTTGAACCTCATAGGTACTCAACAAATATTTGTAGAATGAATGAATAACCCTAGTTATTAACCAAGAACTCTCCCATAACGGTAGTCTCAACAGAGAAAAGGGAAGATTCTTGAAGAATTATGGGGAAAAAATAAGCAAATGAGAAAAGAATGTCCTCGGTAGTACAATAAAAGGAGAAAGGAATATTTGCAACAACATAAAAAGAACTTCTGGAGGGGCATGGTGGCTCACACCTGTAATCCCAGCACCTTGGGGGGCCAAGGTGGGCAGATTGCTTAAACCCAGGAGATCAAGATCAGCCTGGGCAACATGGTGAAACCTTTTTTCTCCAAAACAATTTTAAAAATTAGCTGGGCTTGGTGGCAGGCACCTGTAGTCCCAGCTACTCTGGAGGCTAAGTTGGGAGGCTGGATTGTGCCTGGAGGGTAGAGGCTGCAGTGAGCAGTGATTACCCAACTGCACTACAGCCTGCGCAATAGAGCAAGACCGTGTCTCAAAAACAAAGAAAATTTAAAAAGGAATTTCAGAGCCCAGCCACTTTGCATATGTAGAAGATACAATTTATCTACACCAGGTAAGAATCCTTATTCAGAATATCTATCCTGAGAAGATTTAAAAACACTGTACACGGATCTTTTCAGAAAGATCTGTCAACAAAAGTTGAAACTAAGAAGGTATTCTGAGAAACTTTCAGGATACACACTATTACAATAGCCAAATCATCTATTACTAAATCATTTCGGTCAACTGAGGAAATATATTACAGTCCGATTTTGTTACATGAAGTTGTTTTCATTGAGTGTCATGGGACCAATAAGATTTTAAAAGAAGTATAGTTAACACAATGAAATTTCATGGATTCAAAAGCTTAATTTTGTTTTCATTTAACTTCTCTTAACATGAAAAGTGAAAGTACAATTCTATTTAATAGTGCATGAAAATCAGGATGAATAAAAACCAAACATCCTTGACTACATCCTGCCTTCTGTTTTCCACAGTTTTCCAGCCGGGACTAAGAAAGGGAAGCAGGGGAAAAAGATACTTCCTTTGACTTGTACTACAATCTAGATGCTATGGCAGTAGCTACAGGAAACTGAGCAGTGACAAGATTTGTTTTTCCTCTTCCCTCCAACGCCAAGACATCAACTTTTCACTTGGGGATGAAAACTTACTCAAGAGTAGAGTCCACTGTAGGGCTGGATTCATAGCAGTACCAAAAAAAAAAATGCATTTCTTAATTATAACTACTAAAATTGTAACTATTATGCTTTTAATTTTGACGAAGCAACAAGCTACACATAGTCAAGAAAAAAAGTCACGTAAGTTTTACGATCTATAAATATGTTTAAATTTGTTCTAAAAACCCTCTAGCCTAAGGGTAGTCTAAGGGCTACTGTCTCTATTATCACTGAATCTTACTGGCTACCATGTAACTAGAGTCACTAAATTACGTTAAATCCTAATCTGGTTTAACTACTCAACCTAATGGCAGGACCCCAGAAAGCAAAATATGTATTTCCCCACCTCCTCCCCTTCCCCGCCAGGAGAGGGAGAAAAAAAAATCAAACATATTTCCAAATAAGTTACCGAAATAATGCGGTCAAATATTTAAATAAAAATATACATAAGATGGTCCAAGGTACAACTGGAACTGGATTAACTCAAAGGATAATGTCTTATGAACTGTATGACAACATATATAATAGTTTTCTGTTAAGACCTGGCTTGTCAGCAAATACATTAATTGAAGATCTCATACAACTTCATCGTGTTCTCCCTCTATAAGATGTGAAAAATAAAACAAGGAACCACAGCACTACTTAGTACCCAGGGACACAGTAAAAGTTTCTAGCAGGAAAAGCATCTCCCTGATCTTGTGTCAATAAACAGATGGCACAATTTTGGAATTACAGAAATTAATGTAGCTTATCTCCCAACACTTGACTGAGAAAATACAGTATCTCTGAAGTCTTTCTTGTAATTACGATCCTTCATTCACAAATTACTGTCTTATTACAACTTATTATAACAATAACACATATTATTCCTCAAAAAAAGCACTATCTATCCGAAAGCTGACTGATATGCAAAATATAGTAACAATAACAAATGTAAAGTTCCATTTATTAAAACTGTGGCATTCAAATTGTAAGCCACAGAAACTGCTGAATCTTAGGCAGAAAAATGATACCATTTTCACTTATGGAGACGTTCCCTATTGTGGATTACAGTCTTCTCAATTATTACACTTTTGTTATTCAATGTGAAATACAAGCACACACACACAAAAGGGGTCTTTCTTTCCTTTTTCTTATGTGTTTTCATTTATTTCACAAAAGGAGATGCTTTATAAGTTTCATTGTTTTGTAGTCCCATTAGTTTTCCTATTCTATTATCTCAAACTTTTATCACAGCTTCTTACAACAGACTTCACGAAATTAAATTTTAAGGTTCAGATACTGAAAACGCTCGAGGAAAGACAGTATTCTCACTATTACGTATTAAGGATTCTCTAGCTTGCAGTTAGGTGATTTTATAATACACGTAAATGAATATAATACACTTAAGGTGCATTATATATATGAAACGAAGTGTTCGTTTTATAGTGTTCATTTTGGTTTTATTTTATAATACACGTAAATGCTTTCAGTATATTATTATGTATTATACGAAATAAAGTGTTCACTTGAATTTTGCCTCCCTTCAGTCGAAAGAGATAAGTACGCCTTTATTGTACAAAAAAAAAAATTGTCCCAGCCTTTTCAAATGTAAGGTTAAACTGGCAGGCCTATGAATGCCACCTGCAGCCTTACTAATGGAATAATTATTCAAAACGAGAAGCCCCCAAGAGTCACGATCTTAAGTGGCTTCCTGCTATTATTCCCGCAAGAATCCCAGCGACAAGACTCGCCCAACCTAAGGCTCCTGGCTCTCTTTCCTCGTCCTGAGTCAGCCCTTCCCACTACTCATCCCGAGTAGACATCTTCCAACACCCGAACCTTCCAGACTCCCCTTCTTGCCCCCACAGAGAAAACCAACCCTCCTCCCTTGGGGCACCCGGCTTCCCCTCTCGGCCGACCGGTCGCCCAACCCACCTCGGCCCCAAGCACCCCTCCCCCATTTCACGCTCCGCCCGCGCTAACACGGAGCTGCCACCCCAACCCTTCAGTTTCGCATCTCTCTCCCGAGTGCTCCTCCTGGGTAGCCAGCAAACGCCCGCTCCTCGGCCCGCCCACCTAGCTGCCTGCAAACCCCGAGGCTCCCACTCCCTGAAGAGCCGCCGGGGCCCACCTCGAAGAGCTCGGCCGTGGTAGCCATCCCGGCCGGCTGAGAGGCTCGCCCCGAACTGGATGCCGTCTTCGCTTCACATGCTGCGCCTCAGAGGCGCGGCGCACAGGTCTCCGCTCGGCTCGCCAACCCTGGCTCCGGGCCGCCGCGGGCTCCTCCACTCCCCACAGATCCCAGGCGGGGCGGGAGAGCTGCCATGAAGCGAAGCCGCAAACGCCTGTCAGCTGCCTCCCGGCGCCACCCGCGCTGCTCCCATTGTCACCGCCTCATACGCCGGAAGTGGAACTGCGCGCGCCCCGGAGGTTGTCGGGAGGGGCCAGCGAAGAAAACGAGCGGCGGGCGATCCGAAAAGAGGCTCGACGCTACGGTATATGAGGAACTTTGATCCTTGCGGGCCACCATTCCGGAAGTGGAATTTAGAGGAAGAAAATACCGCAGCTGCAAGGGATAGGTAAATTTCTCAACGTTATAGGTTGGGGTTCTTAGAACTTTTTGTGGTGTGTATTGGGCTAGAGCGACTCAGAAGTGTTAGTCACCTCACCTAAAAATAACCTCTCTGCTGAGCGCGCCCGGTTTGTGGCGCAAGATGAGCCTCGGGGCTTCTGGTAAGAGTCCGTCTGAGAAAGCCGGTCTGCAGTGTTCCTCGGTGGCGACCTTAATTGTAAGATGAGCTAATGCTTTACTGACTTACCATGGCGCAGCGGGCAGTGTGGCTCATAAGTCACGAACCGGGAACTCCACTTTGTGGCACCGTGAGATTCTCCAGGTAAATGCAAATCTGAATCCTGATCGATGAAGTAGCATAGTTTTGTGGTGCTTCGTGGCCCAGGTTTGCCACGAATAGCTGCGTGACCTTGGGCTAGCCAGTTAACAGACCTCTGTTTCGTCTGTTAAATGGAGATTTTAATAGTCCTACCTTACAGTGTTATGAGAATTGAGTTGATGACTCGTACATACTAAGTATTACGGTGTATGTTTAGTGTTAGTATTGGATTTTAAAATGACCTCCGTCTGCTTAGGTTTACAATGGAGATGACTAAGGGAAACGTAGAAAATTTACTGAGCACTAAACATGTTTCAGATTTTTCAACATGCATTGACAAAATCATTCAGGAACATTTTATTCTACTGAAAAATCCATGCTAAGTTACATCAGACTTTTTTTTGTTGTTATTATTGCTATTTTTCCGAAACGGAGTCTCGCTCTGTCCCCCAGACTGGAGTGCAGTGGCGCGATCTCGGCTCACTGCAAGCTCCGCCTCCTGGGTTCACGCCTTTCTCCTGCCTCAGCCTCCTGAGTAGCTGGGACTACAGGCGCCCGCCACCACGCCCAGTTAATTTTTTGTATTTTTAGTAGAGACGGAGTTTCGCCATGTTAGCCAGGATGGTCTCAATCTCCTGACCTCGTGATCCACCCGCCTCGGCCTCCCAAAGTGCTGGGATTACAGGCGAGAGCCACCGTGCCCGACCCAGACTTTTATTTTTATCCTGTGAATTTGTGTCATTGGTAGAAATCATCTGTTTACAGTTCCTAATTGTTGGAGAAAATAGAAACAAAATAATTAATTCACTTTTTCATATATTGTATTAAGTTGATCTGGTCCGACTTTTAGAATTTGCCATGTGTAATCAAAATAGCTCTGTTAAGAGAATTATACAGTAACTCATTGTAAAATGTTGGTGGCAATCGACTGGATCTGTTCACCTTTTTTTCTCTGGCCATTGATAGTTCTTTTTTGTCACAATTCGTTCTTCCCTGAAGAAAGCTTATAGTGAAGTAGCACCATAGTAGAATTGAGATCGAGGCAGAAAAAAAAATGATTGTAATTTTAAATGAAAATTGGTTGGCAATGAGGATATGAAAAATTCCTTCTTTGCAACCTAAACAGTTTTTGTTCCTGAGGGCATCAGAGTTGGAGTTTACCATTTCCCCGCAGGATTTCTGGCTGACACTAACCCCAACATTTGTTGTTGGACCTCAAATACAGGAGATTATATATATTATTTAGTACATACTTTATCAGGAGCATCAGTCCATCCAAAGTATCTTTCATTTTACTTTGGTTACATATTCCCTTTGGTTACCTATTTCTAACTGCCGTTCCCCTCCCCTTGACAGGTAGCTCTTACGTCTTGGATGTTACCCTTTTTCATTGTATGCATTTTTCAAATTACATAATTAAATGTGCTTTAGACTTCACTTCCTAATGTTACATTTGTCAGATTTCTCAGCACTATTTTAAAGAAACATCCATGATACTTTGTGTTCATCTAAGGCACCTTGCCCAGTAGAATTCTTTATGATGATGGAAAGGAGAAATGTTCTTAATTCGTACTGGCTAGTACTGTAGCCACTAGCCACAAGTACCTATTGAGCTTTTGAACTGCAGCTAGCATAACTGAGGAACTCAATTGTTACTTTTGGATAATGTTAATTTTTATTTAAGTTTAAATAGCCACATGTGGGTAGTTCTACTGTGTTGGACAGTGCAAATCTAGGCCATTGTTTTTTCTTGCTCTGTAGTACTCCGTGGTTCACATCCTACACATTTTACCTATCCCCTTTCCCTAGTGACGACCTCTCCCAAATTTGCCTCCAAAGAACACTGCCAAAGTGTGCATCCTCAAATTGGTCCATGGGGCATGTCTATGCCGATTTTGACTAAAGACTGCCAAATAATCTGCACTTTCACCCACCTACGCACTCACCAGCAGCAAGGAGGAGTTCCTATATCTCCATTCTTTCCTAACATTTAATTTTTGCCAGTAAAGGGCATCTTATTTTTGTTTGCATTTCTGTGTGTAATAATGATTGTTAGTCCTTTAAGTTTCCTTTACTGTGAATTGCCTGTACATGTCTTTTTTTCTTTCAAAGTTGCTTATTTTTTCCTCTGAATTTGTAGGAGTTTGTTTTATATTCTTGATATTAGTCCTATGTCATTTTTAGAAAGTACTGATATTTTCTTTAATTTTACCATTGTCAATTAACTTTATGTTTCCCTTGATTAAACAGAAATCACTAATTTTGATGCAATCGAAGTAGTCGCTTTTGGGAATTTGTTGAAGTTTTTTCTTACCATATTTCCCAAAAATATCTTCCTACAGTATCTTCTCTTAACTTTATAATTTCATCTGTTGCATTTAGGTCTTTAACCCATATGTAGTCCATCTTTGGATATGGCGTTAAGTAGGAATCCCATTTCGTTTTTCTCTGTACTGTGGATCAGTTTTTCTGACACCATCTTTTAAGCAGTATGTCATGTCTTCATTAATTTGTGAGGCTATTGGTAATGTTAGTTATGTCTCCTCATATAAATGTTGGTTTGTCTCAGTTCTAGTACTTTGTCTTTCTTGTGCCAATAACATATCTGTTGCTTTTGTAGCTTACCTTAATATCTCATAGAGGTAAACTTTTTACTGCTTAAAAAAATAAGTTTCTTAAATCCTAGTTTTCAGAATGACTTTTAATTATGCTCAGGATATTATTTCAGAATAAAAAGTCAGATAGGTCTGGATGGGCTTTTCAATACATTTATGGAGGTAGCAAGTTGGGTTCAAATAATTTAATTCTGTATCATTGAATGACTTAGTTAAATTTTATTATATTTTCAGTTTTCTAACCTCTTGGGGCAGGTGTTAGAGCTACACAGATATGCACTGACATGTTATAAGTGTCAATAAGTGGCCAATATTTAAGATTTAAGAAGGCAAATGATATTTTCTCTATCTAAGTACTTATTTCCCATAACAAAACTTGGTTAAGATTCTGGTTTAAAGGTTTCCTTTCCAGATAATAATAGCATCCAGTTATATCTAGCTTAGGTCAGTATCATATCCCATAGTTGGTAGACCCATTTAAGCTTTGAATCCTGTTTTAGAAAAAGCATATAATAAATTAGAAATGATAGATTGAGTCATCCAACAAAATATTCATTGAACACATATTGAGACATTGTATAAGGTCCCAGATTAACTTATCTTCACAGTCAGTTGTGAAGTTTTTATACTTAAGAACTTTAATTATCCTCTAGAAAATTAGATAATAAGAGATTGGACTACAGTTTAGTCCAGAGAGCTCTACTATTCATATGCAGAGATTTAGATAAATAAATGGCATTAACCTGCTATGCCATGTCATTACTGGTGTGCTACCTGATTCTTCCCCTTTCTCAATCAAGAAAATGCATCAGAATGTAAGTGAGATTTACCTACACATGGGTAACTGCTTTTGGGTTTTTTTGGTTGGTTGGTGGGTTTTTTTGTTTGTTTTGTGGTTTTTTTTTTTGTTTTTGTTTTTGTTTTTTTGAGATGGAGTCTCACTCTGTTGCCCAGGCTGGAGTGCAGTGGCAAGATCTCGGCTCAGCTCACTGCAACCTCCACCTCCCGGGTTCAAGATTCTCCTGCCTCAGCCTCCCAAGTAGCTGGGATCACAGGCATGCACCACCACACCCAGCTAATTTGTGTATTTCTAGTAAAGACAGGGTTTCACCATGTTAGCCAGGCTGGTCTCAAACTCCTGCCCTCAAGTGATCTGCCCACCTCAGCCTCCCGAAGTGCTGGGTGAGCCATTGCACCCAGCCTACATATAGATAACTTTGAATACATTCTTATATTTTTTTAAAATATTAGTAAACATCAATATTTTTTAGCAAAAACTGTTTTAGCCAGGTATGTTTTTGACTCTTGGTAAAAACTGCTGATTTGTTGCCACCCTTTTATTTACAAACAAGAAGATAGGCTAAGGGAAGTTAAGTGATTTACTCAAAAGTTAACAGCTGATAAATGACATTGTTCTGGACTTTGGAGTGGAGATAGAAGGAATGAGGAAAAGTACATATTTTGGAACTGAGAAACTGTGATCTAACAGATTTCTGTAAATAAGCAAAAACATCTTCTGTTTCCAACCAAAGAAAAGATAAATTAGTAACTGCTTACTGTTCAACTCAGCACATGCAAAAACATTCTGATTTTATTCTTTTTTATTACCTAAAAGTATCTTCCAGGGCCATAGAGATAAACCATTATTACTAAAATGATCTTCCTTGTTTTTGTAGGGATTGGCAAGAAGACTCAGGGTACCTGTCATTCACTATAGGTTGAGTAGAATAGAACATTCCTTTTAAAATTGTACCATCTCAAGTAATGAATCCAAAATTGTGGAGGGTTAAATTGAACCACTTTGTTAGTCCTGCTGTAGCTATTAAGACAGAATCAGAAGAAAAAAAAGTTCTTATAGATGCCTGAAATGGTTCAAGTATATTCTCCTTGCTGACCAAGATGATATCTGAGTGGCTGAGAGACAAGGATTTTGAATTAGAATCATGTACTCTACCTAAACTAAGTAACTAAATTGAATTAAGCATTTTCAATAACGAATTATATACCAAATATGGAAGTTATTCTAATAGTAACTTAATGGGCATTATAATTTTTTGGTTGTTGGCATTTGTGGTTGTGTGTATGTATTTGTTTCTCATGTATTTTATTATTGTTACTGTTTGCCTTATATTTGGGAGTTTTTAAAAAATTCTTTCATCTTGGTTTTACTTGGAAGAATCACTTATAATGTTTCTGTTTCCATAATGCAGGCGGTATCCAACTGTTGAAAAACGAGCCAGAGTCTTCAATGGAGCAAGTTATGTGCCTATTCCCGAAGATGGTCCCTTTCTTAAAGCACTGCTCTTTGAACTTAGATTATTGGATGATGATAAAGACTTTGTTGAGAGTCGTGATGGCTGTTCACGCATCAATAAAACATCCATTTATGGACTCTTGATAGGAGGTGAAGAACTCTGGCCAGTTGTTGCTTTTCTGAAGAATGACATTATATATGCTTGTGTTCCACTAGTTGAACAAACTCTGTCCCCTCGTCCGCCATTAATTAGTGTTAGTGGAGTTTCACAAGGCTTTGAATTTCTTTTTGGGATACAGGATTTTCTTTATTCAGGTCAAAAAAATGACTCTGAGCTAAATACAAAATTGAGCCAGTTGCCTGACTTGCTTCTGCAGGCTTGTCCATTTGGCACTTTATTAGATGCCAACTTACAGAATTCATTAGATAATACCAATTTTGCATCTGTGACTCAGCCACAAAAACAGCCAGCTTGGAAAACTGGGATGTACAAAGGAAAACCACAAGTTTCTATTTCTATCACTGAAAAGGTAAAATCCATGCAGTATGATAAACAGGGTATAGCAGATACATGGCAAGTTGTTGGAACAGTGACTTGCAAGGTGAGATTTTTCTCTGGTATTTGCTTTATTGTTTTATTTAACATATGGAGAAAGTTAAATTTGCTAGTTGTGTTTTAAATAACATTTTTTATTTTCATCTTAGGCAGCAGTTGTTAAATGGGAGAGTCATGTAAAATTTTATGTTGTCTTTTTGTATTCCTTACCAATTAGTTATCTGTGGCTGTGTAAAGAATTGTCTCATTGTCCCCAAAATAGACATTTATTATTTTCATAGTTTCTGTGGGGAAACTCTAGACTGGGAACTTTCAGTGTAGAGTCACTCATGAAGTTGCAGTCAGGTTTTCAGTTGAGACTATAGGCATCTGAAGGTCTGACTGAGGCTGGAAGATCTACTTGCAAGATGACTCACTCACATGGCTAACAAGTTGGTCCTAGTTATTGGAGGAAGGCCTTAGTTCCTTTCCACATGGACTTCTCAACTGGCTGCTTAAGTGTCCTCACACTTGGTGACTGGCTTCCCTCAGACCAGATGATCTGAGAGAGAGAGAGGAGAGAGAGAGACAGACAGCCAGGCAGAAGCGATTATTTTTATTACCTAGCCTGGGAGGTTACACTTCCACTACTTTCTGTTCAGTAGAAGCAGGTCATTAAGTGGTCCATATTCAAGGGGCATGGAATTAAGCTCCACCTATGAAAAGAATAACATCAAATAACTTCAGAACATACTTTAAAGTCACCACTCCTATTTTCCATTTTCTTTAGGGGGTGAAATTGACATCTCTGACATATCTAAAATTATATTGAAGGACTCTTATTTAAATAAGTCATTATATTAATACTGGGTTCTCTGTAGAAATAGAAAATAGGAGAAGACAATGGAAATAACAATACAGTTAGTGGTGATTAATGCCATGTTGAATAATGATTGAAAATAAAATCCTCCACATAAACTTTCTACAAGTTTATATTAATAGTATTCTCGTTTCTTTATTTTTCTTTCTTCCTTTATTCCCTGCAGTTATGTATATTTTTTATATGTCAAATTTAATGTGTGGCTGTGTATAGATCTGATAGATAAAACTAGAGTTCAAGAGCAGAGAATTAGAACAGTCCTGACAGAAATATTGGGTCTATCTTTTTTTTTTTATCCTATTTAACGTTAAAGTTATGTAAAAGTTTTTGTGCCTATTTTAAACTCATATCTATCGTGGTCAAAAATACACTCCAGTTACTCACTTTCTTAGAAATAACTATTGTAAATGGCTCCAAAATTGAGGTGTTCATGGAGTATGTCATTCTTAAGTTTTCAAGTAGTTGAATCTTTTTTCTCATAAGTTCAATGAAATGAAAATAGAAAAATAGGGCCCGGCGCAGTGGCTCACTCCTATAACCCAGCACTTTGGGAGGCCAGGGCAGGCAAATCATTTGAGGTCAGGAGTTTGAGACCAGCCTGACCAACATGGCGAAACCCTTTCTCTACTGAAAATACAAAAATTAGCCAGGCGTGATGGAGCACGCCTATAATCCCAGCTACTCAGGAGGCTGAGGCATGAGAATCGCTTGAACCTAGGAGGCAGAGGCTGCAGTGAGCCAAGCTTGTGCCACTGCACTACAGCCTGGGTGACAGAGGTAGACTCTGTCTTAAAAAAAATAAAATAGAAAAATTCACCAATTCTGTTTTTTTTCCATTCTGTAGCAATAAATAGGGAATATGTTATTTATTATATAATGCTAATTAATACCATGGTATTTAATGTCTCTGTTCATTGATAGGCTGACTGCAGTTTACTCTTAGGAGAATTTCAGATTGGTTCCTACTCTTAGTCCTGATACAGATTATCATGATGGGCAATTTTCTTATTTAAAGAATGTTCTTAAGGGAAAAAAAAGGGGGTATACCTTAACCTACATGCTAAATGTTTCTTTAAGGTTGTATGTACATAATATAACTGTTAGCCAGACATTCTTTAAGTACTTCCGAAACTTACTGTTTAAAGGAATTTTATTGTGAAGCCCATTGTAAATGGAAATAATCATCTTCATTTTATCCTACTCTGGTAGAAAACCAGAGCCAAAGGCCAGTGGTCCAAAGTTCTAGACCTCATTCTTCCACTAATTTTCTGTATGTCTTTAGAAAGTTACACAATTTTGTGAATCTTTTCTCATTTTTAAAATGAGATAAACTCTTAGGTGCCTTTTTTTTTCTTTAATAACTTTTATTGCTAAAGTTGGGTTTACATATGCCAGATTGGTTTAAAGGGTAGTACACCAATTCCTTCTAGAATGGATGTTCTCATCCTATAGTAAATAACTGATGATCTGGCATTTTAAGTGCCCAGATAGATTCATTGGCGGGTTCCATGATGGCTGATATTTCTCTGACCCTTTACAAATGTTAAGAGATTAATTTACTAAGTATAAACTGAATATTATTAAATTATAATGGTATTTACTATTGATGTTTGCTTATTTTGTCTCCATAAATATCTATCAAAAACAAAACTACTTTTCATTTGTTCTTATTAGTTCACATATAGAAAATAGCAGATGGTTTGAAAGTTAAAACCCTAAAATTTTTTTTTAAGTTTTAAAGTAAGATTATATGGCATATTTATTTTTAATGTGACTGACATTATTGTAATTGTCACTGACAAACCTTATAAAGGCACTAATTATATGTAGTACTCTTCATAATGCCTGCCTGCTAAGTACTTACATTGTATAGCAGATACGTAATGAATTCCCACACGTGTCAAATAGTAGATAAAACATTAAAAGTGAAACATTTCATATTAGAAATTGAAAACAAAAGTAGGTTTATAATTAGAAAAAGATAGCCACTCAGCAAACATTTTTTATTACTGTTTTCTATGCATAGAAATGTGTCAGGCACTAGAGATACTAAGAAAAATGTAACGATTCTTGTTTCAAAGAATTTAAAGCTTGAAAAGAGAAATGGACCAGATACCTGTAGATAGTGGACAGTTAATGCATGGTGCAATCTATGTATATGATAGTGCATTAGGAGCTAAGTGTTACGCTTTCAGAGTTCACTAACTCTTAAAATATTGTGTAGTTCTCATGAAACAGAAGATACCAATAATTCTTATGGGGCTCAGTTGGTCAGTTTGATCCAGGCTTTAATAGAGGTGAATTTCAAGAGAGAGGTACAAAGACCCTGACTACCTACACAAACACAAGTAAAGTATGTCAGTCTGGTTGGGCCAGAAGAAGCCACTATAAGATTTATGGGAGTAAAGATGTTTAACATAGAAATTAGGGCTTATTCAAGAAGCACTGAGGAAATAAGTCTTTGATCCTCTAGCTATAGCCTTTCAGAAACAGTCACTGAGGAGATAGTCAAATCAAAAGTTCACAAAGAAGTCTGAGAAACTGCCATGTCTGTCTGTTAATGACCTCACAGAGGAAATTCAAGGAAAGGTCCACAGAAGTGTGGCATCTGGCCACTTTGGCCTTGAAGTAGGAGTTCAAGGACAGGTTTGAGAAGCTGACCTATCTGGCTTCAGGGAACTTTCAAGAAAAGTTACTTCCTTTTCTCTTTTCCCTTGTGAATCTCTCATGAGTACCTCTCATTGGCAAACTAACTGAGACTACATAGGGAAGAAGATCCTGGGCTTCTCTACATAGCAAAGGTAGGCTGTAGAGGTGATACAGAGTGTAAGACTTCACAGAGAGCATCAAATGAGCTAAGACATGAAGAATGAAAGCATTTACAGGGAGAAAACATTGCAGCTGGGAAGGAGTAGCACATGCAAAGGTGCATTTGGAGGTATAAGACAGTATGGTTTATTTAGGAAAATGCAAGAATCCAATATGACTACATGTAAGTTGCAGGGTAGAAAATTATTAAGGAGGTAGATTAAAAAACAACCCCATTAAAAAGTGGGCAAAAGGCATGTACAGACACTTGCCAAAAGAAGACCTACATGCAGCCAACAAACATGAAAAAAAGCTCAACATCACTGATCATTTGAGAAATGCAAATCAAAACCACAATGAGATACCATCCAACACCAGTCAGAATGGCTATTATTAAAAAGTTAAAAAACAACAGGTCTCACAAGATTGCAGAGAAAAAGGAACACTTTTACGGTGTTGGTAAGAGTGTAAATTAGTTTAACCATTGTGGAAGACTGTGGCAATTCCTCGAAGACATTGAGGCAGAAATACCATTTGACCCAGCTATTCCATTATTGGGTATATACCCAAAGAAACATAAATCATTCTGCTATGAAGATACATACACACGTATGTTCATTGCAGCACTATTCGCAATAGTAAAGACATGGAATCAACATAAGTGCCTATCAATGATAGACTGAATAAAGAAAATGTGGTACATATACACCATGGAATACTGTGCAGCCATAAAAAGGAACGAGATCATGTCCTTTGCACGGACATGGATGGAGCTAGAAATCATTATTCTCAGCAAACTAATGCAGGAACAGAAAACCAAACACCACATGTTGTCACTTATAAGTGGGAGCTGAATGACGAGACCACACGGTCACGGTGGGGGAACGACCACACTGGGGCCTGTCAGTTGGGGAGGTTAGGGGAGGGAGAGCATCAGGAAGAACAGCAAATGGATGCTGGGCTTAATACCTAGGTGATGGGATGATCTGTGCAACAAAACACCATGGTACACGTTTACCTAGGTAACTAACCTGCACATCCTGCACATGTACCCCAAAACTTAAAAGTTGAAGGAAAATAAAAAGGAGGTAGATAAGAGCCAAACAATGAAAGGCTTTACAAGTAATTCAGAATTGAAGTAGAATCACTGAAAGGATTTGAGCATGGAAAAAGTATAATAAAAATTATGTTTCATTAAGATAGCTCTGGCATGGAGAGCTAGGAGGATGGAGGATTAGAGGACTGATTATAGGAAAACAAGTCCAGAAATATTTAGTGGGCTGTGGCAGAAATTGTAAGGGCCCGTATTAATGTGGTTCAACAGGAATGGAGAAAATTCAGCAGATTTAAATTATCTTTGTAAGAGCTTTAGAGATAAGCAGTGGAGTCTATGAGGGCCCTCCTGGTCTCTGGCTTGGGTGTGTAAGAACATGATAAAACCATTAATAAGAACACAGAAAGCAAAGAGAACAATACCTAGAGAAAAGTGAGTTAATTGGGGAAAATGACTTTGATAATTTTTGAGAAGCCTGAAACAGACATTTGCTTCTGAGATTTTGGTGATAATCTTTCTGTTTGCATTTCAGTGTGATTTGGAAGGAATCATGCCAAATGTTACCATCAGCTTGAATCTCCCTACCAATGGATCTCCACTTCAAGATATTCTAGTTCATCCTTGTGTAACTTCTCTTGACTCTGCAATTCTGACTTCTAGTAGTATTGATGCAATGGATGACTCTGCATTTAGTGGGCCTTACAAATTTCCATTCACTCCACCTTTAGAGTCATTCAACTTATGCTACTACACTTCCCAGGTAAACAACCCTAGAATAGTTGAGAGTTTGCTGATCTTTATATTCATAAACACTATTGATAAGTAAATGATTCATACTCTTGGTATGAGAACTTAGAAAAAGTTCTATTTATCAGACAATAATTGATGAATGAAGATGAAGATTTAGGCCAGGCACCGTGGCTCATGCCTGTAATCCCAGCACTTTGGGAGGCTGAGGTGGGTGGATCACTTGAGGTCAGGAGTTCAAGGCCAGCCTGCCAACATGGTGAAACCTTGTCTCTACTAAAAATACAAAAAGTTAGCCAGGCATGGTGTCGTGTGCCTGTAGTCCCACCTACTTGGGCGGCCGAGGCAGGAGAATCGCTTGAACCGAGGTGGCGGAGGTTGCAGTGAGCCAAGATTGCACCAGTGCACTCCAGCCTGGGCGACAGAGCAAGACTCCATCTCAAAAAAAAAAAAAAAAAAAAAAGATTCACTTCTTTGAATGAGATGCCTCTTATCTTTGGTGTTGGTAACTACTTGTAAATAGCTTTTAAAATAATTGAATTTTTTTTTTTAATGTTCCCTAAAAATGTTCACGGTCATGGGATAGATTTTGGTATGATTTAGTAGTGGTTTTAACCATGAACATAATAAAATACCCCTCATCGCAGGCAACCTGAATTACAAATATATATTATTTTTCATATCTATTTATTTATTGAATAACTGCTTGTGTGTTAGACATTGTCCTAAGCATGTTACATGTATTTTCTCTAGTACTGTAGTACTGGTAACAACCTTTAATTAGATATTATCCCCATTTTACAGCTCAGGAGAGTCACAAAGAAGTGAAATGACTTGCACCAGGTCTATAGTTGATAATTGGCACTGCCTGGATTTGAACCCCAATTTTTCAGACTCCCAAACCTCTTTTCTACTACACCATTTATCTCTTGTCCTAGTTGTGGATGAGTAGGTTAGAAAAACCTACTCAAGCTAGCTTAAGTAGAGCGAATTTATTTTGAGAATGCAATAGGCAGTCTCATTGCCATTTAAGAATAAGAAAAGAAGCAGACACAGTTCTTACTAGGACTGGAACCAGAAAATTAATATCAGCCTGTACTCAAGGTCCACCTTGTCTGTCACATGTCTGCTTCTCAGTCTCCTCTTTCAGCTGTTTTTCTCTGCTTACACATGACCTTACAGCTCTAGGGCTTGCACTGTATAAGTAGTCTTTCTGTGTCTTACTTCACATGTACCAGAAGTAATGGTTGGCTCACCCCAGCCTACAAGTTGTTTCCTTCAGTCAGTTATTGATGACCAACCAAGTAAGTTACTGCTGAACAAGGGGATTGGAGAACTCACGGGATTCAATTGGAGCAACAGAGCTGTGGGCAGATTGGCAGTGCCTGCTGCACGCCTACTGGATACCGTATGCTGCAGGTCAGAGAACATGGAGACGGGGAGCCTGGATGAGCAAGTATAGGAACAAGAATGCATTGTACACCTTTGTAAAGCACTTTTCTCATCTCTGAAAACAGAAAGAGAGAAGAATCCCTATCCTTATAACGAATATAGATTCATCATTGCTGTTACTAAAACAACTTGGAATCTCTAAGTCATTAAAAGTAACTCTTCTCAGTTACTTTTGGTGTTTTAGACCCATTAACCTGAGAATTATATAGACATTTATGTTTCTTTTTAGGTCCCTGTCCCACCAATTTTGGGATTTTATCAAATGAAGGAGGAAGAAGTACAACTAAGAATAACCATTAATTTAAAACTTCATGAAAGTGTAAAAAATAATTTTGAATTCTGTGAAGCTCATATACCTTTTTACAATAGGTAGGAATAAAATCTGTATTGCCATAATTTCTGTCTTAATACATTCCCACTGCTCCACACTAAATTGTCTTTCTCTTTTACCTTATTTTTAAGGTCTGAATAATTTTATTCTATTCAAATGAATGCTGATTTTCATGATATAGTCATAAAAATAATCTGTTTCCCTTTAAATGTGCCTTTACCCTTCTAGTAAAACTTACTAGTAAATTATACACTTAAACCAATGTAGCTTCCTCAGGAATTATTTTTCTACTGGATTTATTTCTAGCAATTTTTCCGTATACAAGTCAAACCAAACTGTCAACAACCTGGTGAATTAGCCAATTATAATATTACTTTATTATCAGTTCTACTTTTAAATTTATTCTGCAGCACAGTTTTTTGTCAAAGTATATCTACATATGTAGTAAAATCATAGTCTTAATGTTATAGCAACCCATGTGACTGTATTAATACATTTTGTATGATTTCATAGTTGTCTTAAGGACTAATAATGAAATACACATCATCACCAAAAATGTTTATGTGTGTTTTGTTGTTTTTCAAGATTTAATATTCATTATTTTTTCTATTCTGCAAACTTGAATACAGATCTGCTTTTATGCTGTCCTTGTATTAAGTAACAGTGGCCAAGTTTGACTTAGATCTCAAAACTGTTATATCTGTGATCTGTTTCTATTTTGTCCCTTTCTTTTTAAAGAGGTCCAATTACACATTTGGAATACAAAACTAGTTTTGGCCAGCTCGAAGTATTTCGAGAGAAAAGCTTATTGATCTGGATTATTGGTGAGCAAGTTTTGTTTATTGATTTCTTTTTTCTTTTCATTTACTGTAGAATCTACTTGATTTAGAATAGTTGATTGGTATATTTGTGTTTTAGGCCAGAAGTTCCCAAAATCAATGGAAATTAGTCTTTCTGGAACTGTAACTTTTGGAGCCAAGAGCCATGAGAAGCAGCCATTTGACCCAATTTGTATTGGAGAAACAGCATATTTAAAGGTAAACATATTTATATGGCTTACTACAGTGGAGCCCTTCCTTTGTTTTTTTGTTTTGTTTTTTCTTTTTTGGGGGGAACAGAGTCTCGCTCCGTTGCCCAGGCTGGAGTGCGGTGGCCGGATCTCAGCTCACTGCAAGCTCCGCCTCCTGGGTTTACGCCATTCTCCTGTCTCAGCCTCCTGAGCAGCTGGGACTACAGGCACCCACCACCTCACCTGGCTAGTTTTTTGTATTTTTTTTAGTAGAGACGGGGTTTCACCGTGTTAGCCAGGATGGTCTCGATCTTCTGACCTCGTGATCCGCCCGTCTCGGCCTCCCAAAGTGCTGGGATTACAGGCTTGAGCCACCACGCCTGGCCTCCTTTGTTTATAAATTGCGTATTTCTAGTTGATTTTTAATGTTTTCTACCAATTGTTTTAGAATTCTATTCTTTTTGTCTGGGATAAGTTCTCTTTTGGATTTTTGATTTTTTGTTGTTGTTTAGTATTAGTCACTTCTATTTCACTTAATACTTGAACATTTTAAAAAGCCAGGCATAGAGGCAGGGTATCTGTAGTCCCAGCTACTGGGGAGACTGAGGTGGGAGGATCACTCAAGCCCAGGAGTTCAAGGTTACAGTGAGCTAAATTGTGCCACTGCACTGCAACCTGGACAACAGAATGCAACCAGATCTCTTTTAAACAAGGGTTTTTTGTGTTTTTTTAAAGGGAACCAGCTAACCTAAATACCCCAACTCAGTCTAATTCTACTCAGCTATTGGTTATCAAATTTGAGATTTGGGCCAGGCATGGTGACTCCCACCTGTAATCCCAGCACTTTGGGAGGCCAAGGCAGGTGAATCGCTTGACCCCAGGATTTCAAGACCAGCCTGGCCAGCATGGTGAGACCCCACCTCTACAAAAAATAGAAAAATCAGCTAGGCATGGTGGTGCACACCTTTAGTCACAGCTTTTTGGGAGGTTCAGGAGAATCACCTAAGCCTGGGGAGTTCAAGGCTGCGGTGAGTCATGATAATGCCACTGCATTCCGACCTGGGTGATAGAGTAAGACTGTCTCAAAAAAAAAAAAAAAAAATTGAGATTTGTGTTCAAAAAATAGAAGATGTAGTCCTTGCCCTCCAGGAATTTTTCAGTGTTGCACATCAACAATTTATCAGTGCTAACAGCTTTGATATTTCAAGAAAAAGGTGCTACAGCTGAAGTTATTGTGGAAAGCTTTACGGGGGAGGTGAAGTTTAAGCCAAACTCTGAGGCCTAGATATGCATGAATATGAAGACTTGAAGACTGACTAACAATTGTTTAGATAAAGAAGTTACTTAGAAGAGTAAAGAAGGATAAACAAGGCATGCTTAGAAACCAGTGCTAAAAATAGTAGTACTATATGAGACTGCATATATAATTTAGATTAAGATTATGGAGTGTTTGAATCTGACTTTTATTACTTTGGTTGATGGTGTACTTTTTTAAGTAGGGGAGTAGTCTTTCACAAGTGATACTTTATGAATGTTAATCTGGAATGGATGTAAGGAAGGTGAGTAAAAAAACTAGAGACAAGCCATTCTATAACATATTAATATTCCATATGAAAGGGTAATATTATAATAAGTTAATAATGCTGAGTTAGTGTAGTGTCAACAGAAAGAGAAAAGAAGGAAGAAGGGAGAAAAATGAAGGGACTGCTGTAAAAGCTGTGATGAAAGTAAAGCCTCGACTACTAATTAAATACAGAGACAAGAAATGGTGTTCAAAGGTAGTATTGTTCAAAAAAAAAAGGAACTTAAACCAAACTTGACGCTTTTTAAGAGGGTAGAGACATGTGAATCTCATTCGTTCATTGTTTTATTCCAAATATCTAGTCCAGGACCTAGCACATAAATATTTGCTGAATGGATGAATATACCTAAATTATTGATATGGAGAAAAATGGGAAGAAATGGGTTTCATATCATATTTTTGGCTGGTAATAGCAATATAGCCCATTGTAAATGTTCGGTGGGTAGCTAAAAATCTAAAGCTTGATTCGTAAGAGAAGGCTCAGCTGTATATAAGCATTTAGGAATTATCCACAGAGAAGAAATGGTTGAGGCAGTGGAAATAACAGAAAAAGATAAAATAATACAGGGAGATTCAGAAGAACAAGTGAGGGAATTGAAGGAGTGATTAGAAAGGTAACAAGAAAACCTAAATAAAATGTATTAAAGAAATCAAGAGAAATACAGGCAATTAGGGGAAGTGGTAGTGAAGTCAGAAGTATACTGGTGATAATTCATTTCTTCTATCTTGGCTTCACTTGTGTCCAGAAGCTTTGTTTCAAGGATTATTATAAAAATTCCTACTTCAGATACCTTTCGGAAAAAAATGTGGAATGTTACCACACATTGTATGTCCTTCAAGGGTAGGAATTACGATTTTTCTATTCATTCCTATCACCAACCATTTATATTCACATTGAAAGCATGTAGCACATATTTTTGTTGACTGAATGATCTAAGTATGTTTTACAGATTTCAGTTATATGGATATCAGTCTGGTCATAACTTATAACTATACTTAATGTTGTATTGAGAATTATACCAGCATTGAGAATTGTACCAAAAAAACAAGCAAAAGCCCTTTATTATCAGAGATAATTTGAGTTGCAACAGGAAAAAAAAAATTGCTGAGAAGATCTGAAAATTACATTCTAAATCACATATTATGCATGTGATCAGTTAGTTTGGTAATTAATAGAGAAAGTTAGGAAATGGGAGAAATTTTCTGGGAATAGAGATAGGAGAAAAAATATATAAAAAGATATCAGGATGCTGCAAAAATCTGGAGCATTTAGCAGCAGAGATGAGGAGAATCACAGCAAAGGAGAACTGGAGCTCCATGAAATGTAGATTTTTTTCATAGGTCATGTGAATGTCATTGTAACTTAGGGGCATCCTGGCCACTGTACTGCAACCTGGACAACAGAGTGTGCTATGTTTTCAGAGAAGGTACTAATGATTCACTCTCTTACAGCACAGTGTAATAGTTGGCATTTGTAGTGATAGCCCCACATTGTCGATGAAATCCAGGAATTATGGAGTATATTTTAGAAAGCTTTTCTAGGTAAGGGAAAAGGTAATTCCTAAGCTTAGTTCTGTAAAAGTTAAATTTCACTCTTCTGGAAAATTAAGTCGTACAGCTCATTCCCCCTAAACACAAGATAAACTGATGTTTCTGTTTTCATAATTACATTATATTTTGCTAGAAGGTTTATACTTTCTTGCCTGTAAAAGACTTGTGATCTAGAATATATCATAACCACATAGCCCTAGGGATAGAAGAGAAAATACGGCCTACAAGACAGCAGCACAGTGGGAGACAGCACCAGCATTTGGAGTCGGTGTGATCTGAGTTCAAATGCCAGCTCTGCTGCTTATGTGCTGGGATACCAGTTGCTTCCATCTTTGAACCTCAGTTCACTCAGCATACCTTGCAGTATGGATTAGAGCTGTTAGTGAAGTGCATATTGTGTGTTAAGTACTTCATAATGACAGCCTTACAAAGAAATGGCCCTAAGGCAAAGGGAAAAAAAATTGTGTGTTTCTATGTACATATGTGTGCACACACACATGCACACACCCACAATTCAAGTTTAAAACTTCTGTATTAGACTTTTTATTTTATTTTGTCAACTGTGTAAAATAAATTCCCTAAAACTGGGTCAAGGGAAAAAATGTAACCATCCTTTTTACCAAATAATCACCTTAATTTGTTACATTTCTCTCTTCTTTCTAGCTTCATTTTAGGATCTTAGATTACACACTCACTGGGTGTTACGCAGATCAGCATTCAGTTCAAGTTTTTGCATCAGGAAAACCAAAAATAAGTGCATGTAAGTTATACAGATTCAAACTAACTTAAGGGAACTAAAATGGTGTTTGCAGTTATTACCTAAGGTAAAATTTGAATGTAACAGAACTTAGAGATTATAGAATAATCCCAATTTATAAAATTCTGGACTGATCCTACCCCACATAACTGTTTGTATACTTTACACTGCCCTCTGCCTTCTTGTTTATAAAGTGGTCTGGATGAGCAAAGATTGGGATAGAGGTGAACTTCAGTATAAAATTTGATTTGTTTTTCTCTGGTTATTTTATTCAGAGATGGTTCACAGAAACTGTGGTGTTGAACAGACAGGACTTAAACCTGGCTCAGCCATTTCATTAGCTGTATAACTTTGGGTAAATTAGTGAACTTCTTGAAGTTTTAATTTTCTTCTCTATAAAATGGAAATAATAGTGCGATTTGCCTCAGGCTTGTTATGAGGTTTAAATAAGATTATATTGACTCAGTATGATACTTAGCATATAGTATGGATTTAGTAGATACTAGAGATGGTTCTTATTTAAAACTTTTAAATATCTTTAGCAAATGTTGCAATCAATAAGCGTTATTTAGCACCTTCTCTATTCTATCAATAGGAAGACAATAAAAAAGACGTTTCCTGATTTCAGTATGTTTAATGGTTGGTAAAGTATAGATCTATATGTGTGTACACACACACACAAAACATTTGAAAATATAATGAGACAAAAAACAATTTATAAACGAATCAAAATTATTTAATTCAGATCAAATAGAAATATGTAACATAGAATAGTAGCTAAAATGAGGCAGAGTTACCTAAACTTAAGCAAAACCTTTTTGCCTCAAGGAGAATAAAGCTGTTATATATGTGGACAAGAATGATCCCAATTTACACACTTTTTTTTATTATAGTTAGATTAATATTTCTTAAACTAAGGATTAGGGTTCCTAAAACAAGAAGAAGACTAAAGGACTCTCCATGGACATTTCAGGAGAATTAGAGAACTTAGAACTACAGAATTGTAAGCAACTACTGTGCATGACAATATAACTTCTATGTAGTATAACCAGAGTAAACCAGTGTTCTTTACTTCCCTAGGCTTGCCCTGTGTTTTCTCTTACATCATTTTTTTGTTGTATATATGGGAGACTAAAAGCAAACAGACCAGTATTTTAGATTGTCTATGGGAAAATATTTTAATTTATTTATGTTAACTAAACATACTACAGTAATTTCCAGAGAGCATAATACAGGATGGGAATATACCTACTTCTTAATACAAAATATGTTGAATGAAAGAACTCATTTAAAATTAATATTACGACCCATCTTTTCTTCCTCTGTTAGTTTCAGAATGTGACTGCCAGTTTGTGCAATTATGTAAAACTTTATTTTGCCATCATCTTGACAATAAAATCTATTTTCAAAATATACAACTTAGTTTAAAAATAGTAATAATAATACTTTAAATAATAATGGCTAATTTAATTAATTTAACAATAAATTTAAATAATAATGGCTAATAGTAATTTAAATAATAATGGCTAATATTTATTGCTTACTATATGCCAGGCAAAGTTCTAAGTGTTTTATGTATATTATCTCATTAATCATCACAGCACCCTATGTAAGTGTTGTTATCTCCATTTTACAGATGAGGACACTGATGGAACTGAGAGATTAGGGTCCCATAGCTAGCAAATGGCAGAACTGGGAGTCAGATACTCAAGCATTCTCGCTCTGGAACCTGTCCACTTAACAGTATGCTGTCTTGCCTCTCATTGTTACTGGGTTTGAGTACTTTGAAGAGAACAAAAAAGACAATATAATCTATATTCTTTTCATTTATGAAGAAGGGCATGAAGAAGAAAGGTAGAAAAGGCTGAACTGGATATTTAATTATATTTAATCAGATATTTAATTATATATATATAAAGAATTTACATATGTAACTCCAAATGAACATTATTATCTCTTTACGTATCAGAAAACTTCAGTTCAAATAGGTTGCCATTTTTGTAGGGTTTCAAAGCTATTTTTAAAAAGGCTTAAATTGATCAGAACTATAATAAGAAATCAGTGAAGCAAACCGTTTAGAATGTTGCTAGGAAGTTGGGTGTTAATTTATATCTCTGACATTTTGGGTAAAGAATAGCAAGACCCAGAATCAGGGCCATCGTGATAACGTTATAGAAGAGAAACCAATGAAAAAATTTTAATGTTTTTACAGTCAGAGTAATGGTCCATATGAAAAAGATTTTAGAGAAAATGTGAAGATAAAATTGGCAGATTTGGCATAAATGAGAGATATTTCATGTAAGGTCAAAGATGGATTGTTCAAATATTTAATGAGTCCATATTTGTAAAATGGTAAAAGTTATAATAAAGTCTTGATAATATCAAATTAAAATGAATATGTCAAAGTATTGCCTTGAAATAACTGCATTCCACAATTTCAAAAAATCATGACTTTGCTCTTGTTGAATTTTTGCTAAGATAAAATAGTCTTATCACTAATTTCTTTTTCTTTTCTTTAGACCGGAAACTAATTTCTTCTGATTATTACATCTGGAATTCTAAAGCCCCTGCTCCAGTAACATATGGATCATTATTACTGTAATAGTCTCATGTTTAAATGGGATTATATAATGATAACAGTTTGAAGGAAATCATAATCCTATATTTTTAATGTGGATGCATATAACCTGTGAGTGAAAAATCCCTGAATGATTTAATTGTAAAAGTAGTCTTATTTAGTGTTTGTAGTCTGATAGAACTTGAAAGGATGTTTTAAAAGCTAATGTCTCCAATTTTGTTAACCTTTGATTTTATGCCAGTATAATTCAGAACATAGAAAAGTAATGATTCACTTGGGCTCATTTTAGACTAGTCCTGGGTCACCCTGCCACACTTGTTTCTTAGTGTTTCTGTGGCAGACATTGCTAATCAAGTATAGCCCTTTTCTGTACCAAGCGTTGGATAAAGGGTCAGGCTCCTTTTCAGTTCAGAGATTCAGGGTTGTAGATGATGTGCAATATAAAAACTATTTTCTCTTCCAAATCTAAGTACTAAGCTCCTAGTATAAGGTGTTGTTGCAGAATACCAGAGGTCATGTTAGAAACAACTACATCTCTTCAAAAAACAGCCAACAGAGACAAAGGAAAAGTGTTTAAGTAGTAACCTGTTCTTCTTAATCAGAACTATCCTATTGACTAATAAAGAATCTGCATAATTCTACTTTTCTACTTAAGGTATGTAATCTCTGTTCTAGAGTTAGTTTTTAAGTAAGCTTGTTAATCTGCCACAATGACATTTTGCTTAGGATGTCAGTAGCCACATTAAGATGTGTGGAATAGCTTCAGAAGATGATCATAGTGTTTTGTAATCGTTTAATGTCTGCAGCTAAATATTTAAAGGTAATTTAGATCTAATACTGCTCTTTCTGTGTCTTATTATGTTAAAATTAATGAATGAAATCTGGTAAAAATTCAAAAGGCACTCTGTGGGTAGAGAGTATCATTTAAGCTTATTTTAGTCACATGTAGTATATATCTCCTTAAAGCTGTCACTCTCACTTTCTTACCATTCTCTTGATTTCTTCAGAAACCATCTAATCATCATCTTTATTCTCTACTTACTTCTGCAATTATATGTCATATTATGTTTTCAGAGCAGTTCATTGTCAAGTTGGACTTTAACTGACCAGTCAAGAAAAGATGAAATCTCACGAACCTCAAAACTTCATTCATGTCTTTTTACAGATTAGAAAAAAATATGCATTAAAGATTAATACTCAATTTGATAATATCTTGGGTTCTGTTTTTTAATGAGTCTTCTAAGGAAAAGCTTAGAAAATCTGCTAACTCCTCAAAAAAGAGCATGATAGTTTAAAGGGATAGTGCATATAAATTTAGGATTTGAAATATGATTTTTAAATTAAGGTCAGTCCTACTCATAAACTCATTTTCTGCAAAGCATTATCATGGCATAAGGTTCTATGTTCAAAATTATCCCAAGTAACAAAGAAAAAAGAATAACTGCCTGACCAGGACTTTAACTTGTTATTCTAGCTTAATCATAGATAATCAGCAGTGAAAACTTTCCTTTAGAAAGAAGAAAATATCATTCCCTGTAAGTTATTTGATCTCTCTTAAACTCAAATAAAGCTTAACATTTCACTTATGTTGATAAGTTAATGGTAACGGAGCCATTTGGAATCTTGATTGTATAAATGTTTACCAAATACACTAAGGTAAGCAAGAGGCATTTATCTAGTGAGTAGGCAAAGATTTAATATAATAATCCCCTAGGCAAAAGTTTATAAGCAGTTAGAAAAATCAGTGAATCTTCTATTTGACATTTCTAGAAACCGGAGGAAAATCTAGGGTGTCCTGGAAAAGTGATGAGGTGTTGGGGAACCTGATGCCATCTGTTGCCATTCCATTCTAACATAGTGCTACAGAACTGAACCAACTTAGGTTTTCATCCCATTGAGATCAGCTGGGCACACTGTGATGCTTTTGATTTTGTCTAGAAACCTGTCACTTCAGGATAATTTCTGAAGACAAAGTCTGTTTCCCGTTTGGTAGGTGACCTGTTTAATGTTTTCCCTGTGTCTGGGAACTCCTTAGTGTAATTAGCGACCTTTGAACTCCACAACTAATCCTGAGCTATTTTGTATTCCTTACTCATCTTTAAGGCTGGACCTTTCTTTTCTTCAGAGTCCGCTGCCACAATTAAAGAAGAAACAGCTGCATTTCAAAGGGATTCCGATTCCAGAAGCTTAATCGTGATTGACATGTTCTTATTCTAAGCTATAAGACACTCTAAGAGTCCTTTCTTGGGTTAAAACTTCAATCATTTTCTAAAAAATTATCTCACTATGGATTTTATTCATTTTCTTTGATAACTATTCTTTGCATTTTTTAACTTGAAAGATGCTTTGCGTTTGCAGTGAATATGAGCAACTACTTCCAGTGAAAGATTTGGATAGTGTCAGACCTTCTCTAGATGCAAAATTGCTAAATTCCCTTTTAGTGCCAAAATATGATTATGAAATCTGATGTCTATCACATAGGTAGTTATTCTTCAATAAATTCAAAAGGTTAAAAAAAAAGTGTTAAATTTTTTAGAATGAACTCCAGAAAAGATGGTTCATGATTTTGTAAACTCTTCTCCGTTTTTTACTAAACAATATTTTAAAAACTTTTTAAAGCCAGCAATATAGTACTCAGGCAATACATCCTTAGAGTAGTGACATTTTTATTTTTTTTTTTTACTTTTTAAGTAATTGATTCAAATGTCAAGTTTGAAGTAGTCTTGTCAGGAATTCCGATGACAATTATTTGTTTAAAAATATTTTTTGTATTAAACATTAGTCTATCCCATAAAATAGTTTCATTTTTTCACACCAATTCAGTATTTCTACTGGCTAAAAATTATGGTGTTTTTATACATTGTATGATTTAAGATCTTTCAAGGCAGACATTTATACTTTTTCTGCTTTTTGTTGTAGTATTTTATTCTGCTTTTTCTGCTTTTTGTTGTAGTATTTTTCTGCTTTTTGTTGTAGTATTTCAAAATATTTCATAGACATTGATAGACTCCTACACTACCCCTAGGAGCTAGGTAGGTGGAATTATCATCCAGGACTTCTGTAGGGACTGCTGCCACAACAGAATGGTTGTTCCTAAGACAAAGGTCAAAAAAAGGGGTGTTAATAAACAGTCCTCAGGTTTAAGGGACTTTTTTAGGATTACATCTTAAATTCCAACAAATCAGATTTAGGAGTTACTGAAAGTGAAATTGATCCATCCCTCATCCAAACTTTGCAATACTTTCCTGTTCTGACATCATTTAGATAGTTAGCTGTATTATCAGATTAGAAACCATTGTACCAGGCTGCTGAAAGGAAAAGGAGGCAAAAAGCTAAACATGGGATGAATTCTGAACCTTTTAACCTGGCTGAAGTACGTTGGTCCCTGTTATGCAAATACCTTCAATCCTCTGCTAAGTTCAGTGGAAATAATTTTCTTGAATGACAGGTTTATTCAGCAAGGATTCAGTTGGTGATTAATCCCCCTTTGATCTAGGGTATTTCACTTAACTACCAGTTACCTCGTTCTGACAAAGTGCAACTGAGATTAGGGAGATCACTAGAACACTACCAGGGTGTGCGTTTATTCTCTATAACCTTTTAAAGCAAGGGCCAAGAATGCAATTTATTTTCAGTATTTGAAGATGTAAAGTCCTGTCTGCTAAGTTAGAAAGTCAATTGAATACCAAATGAAGTTTATTTCTTACGTAATAGAACAAACATTTCTTTTTGCTTTGCCTAACAATGATATTAGGAAACATAGGCTTTGAAGAAAGAAGAAACAAAGACTACATTCTAAGTATTACTTCTGGTTTTGTTTCATGCACTAGAGTATATACTTACTGGCCCTGAGACAACCCAAAAATCAAAGCAGTGGCTACAACTTAAGCTGAGAAAATGCTTCTGTTTCATTAAGCTGCATGGTTTCTTCTCACCTTTCCCCCTACCACCACCACCACCACCATTAGAAAATGTCATACTGTGTGGTAAAGAAATCCAGTTGAGGAAAATGTGTTGTAGTACACGGTTATCCACCTTAAGACTAATGATTTTGAAGCTTTGTTAACTATTTCTTTTCTTGAGGCAAAGGAGCTTCTTATGTTTCCGTTATAAGAATAATTGCATTCATTTTCAGAACGCTTTTTTTCAAAAAAAAAGTGACAACATTACCAAAATACTCGAGTAATTAAATTTTTTCTGCCTGCCTTTCTCTCAGTTATGTGAGTACCTCTTCTTCCATAATTTTAAATTTTGAAATATTACATGGAATTTTGCACAGTATTTTGAGAAAAAAATTTAAGATAATGTTTCATGCTAGGTTTCTCAATTTGCTGTTTAAAACTGTTTCAATAGTAATGTCAATCTTTATCTTGTAAGATAAATCAGAGGATTTATTCCTCCAGTATATTTTAAGACCTTTAAAAAAAAAGTATAGTGATTTGTTACAAAATATGTTTTTAAAGATTAGATTTTGATTGATGATTGAATTATAAGCAAAGCATTTTAATGCTTAGCAATTACTATTGTAGTAGCATTTTACAAGACAAGTGATGTATTTAGACTATTATACTTTTTTTTGGCTCAGACTTTTTGCGATCTAATTTATAAATTGAAACAATGACTCAAAGAAGTGCATATCTAACTTATGTTTGTGCCAAGCCAGCCTCCTCTAGTTTCAATTTAATAACTAGTTTCAAAATATATTTTGATAGCAAGTTCCTAAACCACAGCAAAATTGCGGATCAGGAAAAATATAAGATACAGTATTCTATAAAGATAGAGGGTAGGTTCCCATTGGCTATGTTGCTAAGAAACTAGTGTTTTTAATCATTACACTCCGTGCAATTATATTTATTCAATAAAACAGGATATATTTTGAAATTGACCATCATAGAATATGTATATATACACACAACATACATATACAAGTATATGGATTTATGTAAATATATACAACACTAGTGTGTCTGACTTGGTGGGTTTCCCTGTGAAACATGTCGGTATCATGTAAGATGAAGAATATTTTAAGGTCAAATATTCAAATATCTTTCCTCCAAACACAGTATTAGTTAATAGTAATGAAAGGATTCATTAAACTGAATATGAGTTTAATAAACTCATGAGGTCCTTGGTGATGGAAACAAAGTGATTAAAACTCTTACGACCTGAAGTCTTTCCAACTAGCCTCCAACTTTCCTCACCAGCTGTTTTATGGATATAACATTAGTGTTTGTGTATAGCCTGGAACAATACAAGGCTGTACCTGTATCACTAGTTTCTTGCCTTATAAGCAGGATACTGCAAGGGCTGGTTGATTTTTCTAATGCCCTGGCCAATCTGCATAGTTGACATCAGTGTAATGTTAATGTGTGATGCACAAGCATTTACAGATGGACAAATACTCCACACTAAAAACCACCTGCTGAATTTTTTTTTCCAGTAGGATGTGAAAATTTGCATTTCTAATCTGTCAGACATTAAATTCAAAACTGCATGTTTCCTTTAAATGGCCTCTTTTAAATATTTTATGTTTATAAATTTTGTTATAATGAAAAAAATTTAAATTAGTTATTCCTCTTAAATTTTTACTTTTTCCTTCAAGGGACTTGGGTGCCCTCTGCAGGTTATAAAGAGATAATTAGTGACTATCTTTTAAAACCCTGTGATTTTTCTCTTTCATACACAAAGCCTGCTTACACCTAATTTCAAAGAAAGTGTGAGCTAATTTATTTATGTTAACTCTTATTAATTTGCCAGTGGTTGAAGTTGGAGTTTCTTTTCTCCACTACTTTTATAGGTGTGTTTAGTGTGAAGAATGTGATACCATTGAACTTCCAGACTACTTAGCTGGAGCTCTTTAAATGTTGGAACTGTAGTAACACACATTCCCTCACAGAAGGGAGATTGGGAAAATAGCTATTTTGAAATTTATTGCAAATGTAGGGAATAGCTTGTTTCCCATTACGTTTTTAGAATATTACACATTTGGAGTAAGCCTTGCTTTTTCAACAGTTGTCATGTAAAATTACATGAAAGAAAATAATTTGAAAATTACACAAGATTTCTCTTTCTTGATCTTGTTGATGATGATGATTGTGTTCTAGCTCAAAAAGCAGACCTTCACAGAATTTCTTATTTTTTAAAAAAGTGAGTACTAAACAGATAATGCGTAGGTACTGCCCATTGCAGACATAGGTCTACTAAACTAGAAAGAGTATTTGAAAAGCAAAAGGCAAAGGTTTCCTCACCATCCTGTGGAAGTACATGAGTTACTCATTTCAGTACACCTATACTTTCTCAACAGGTGTAGCAGATTTGTTTCTGAAGGACATAGGAGTTCATTTTTTATATGAAACTGTAGAACTGGAGTGGTAATGGCACTTCTGATTCAATTAACTTACTTGGTGAAGCTGCCAGGGAAGCTAAATATGATGAGAACAAGAAGAATGACTGGATCAAATTAATATAAACAGATCTTTTTGCAAGCAACATAATGATTCTGATCATCAACCTTGAAAAGTAAATTAGAACAAGCAAATTGCTGTTGAAAAATTCTTTCAGCACTCTGCTGTTGCTACTCAGCTAGTCATAGCTCAGCCAGAGGGAAGGAAAAAATGCACTCAGTTTTGCATTAACAAAGGAAACATTATTAAAGTGAATGTTTACATTGTGTTTATTGAAGTGTTGAAAGAATATTTGTTGCATCTTCAAGCAACCTGCTGCTCTCCAGACTTACAGTGCATGAGTGATAATAAAAATGAGTCAGTCACTTGTACATTTTAGAAAATAAATAACTTTTAACATAATATTTCTCAACTACGTTAGTTCAAAATATTTAAGTGCCAAATTTAATGTTACCTTCTCTGCTAAAGATTTTTGTCTCCAGGAAATATATTCCATTAAAAAAAAAAGAAAGAAAAGAAACTCTCTATTTATTTATTTGAATATACCTTCCAGTTACTTCCAGATGCTTTATGTAACTTTCCTCCCAGAAGCTACAATACATAAGAAATAATAAGCTGAAAATAATCAAAAAATGAAAATAATTGTGAAAATACTGAAATGAGTATGTAATATATGCATTGGAGTAATACCAGTTGATTATTGTGATAACTTTTGAGAGCTACAGTTATTTTGAACTACCTCATAAAGACTACATTGAGAATGAAAAAGTCATTGAACAATAGGTGTACCAATTTGACCTTTAAAAGTTCAATCTTTATTATATGCGTTGATAAGTGGGAAAGTTAATAATTAAAAATTTAGAAAGAATTTTAGCCTTTACCTTTTTCAAATGAACTATATAAATCACTCTTACACTTTAGAAATTGAAATACAGTATTTAACAGGGATTAAAATGTTTTGCTTGGTCTCTTAGTGTTACTGAATACAAGTTTAGTATTCTGTAATCCCTTATGGATTGGCTGATTTTTGAATAACTATTTTCTTAGATTTACCAACAGGACAAGTTGTCGGCCTTTTCCCACATTTCAACCTAAAAATGGTATCTATCGCAGTTATCAAAGATTAGCCCTTAAGAAACTCTTAGCCTGTTACTTTATTACTTACCATTTCTATAACATGTACATTTACAGAGCATCATATATTTAAGTCTAGAATCAATAAAAAGTTGTCTTTGTCAATAATCAAAAAATTTTTAATCTAAAATAAAGTAGATGCCACGCTTCTAATTCTGCTTTTGCTAAGGCAATAATCAGTAGAAGTGGTTAGTAATATTTGTGGCTTGTTAACTAACTGGAGCAACAGGACTTTTTAATATGAATAACAGTGGTCTCGTGCCATAAGTATTTATTTCCCTCATACATATTAAAATAGCACATTATTTTATTTAATATTTAAGGCCTAAGCAATTGATCATAAAGTATGGCTTGAAATTTAAAACTGCTGAGCAGTATGGTTCAGAGGGAGACCTTAATTTGGTCAATAAAAATTCATAATTAATGTTAAGCTTTGTGCTCATATTATATGCTACTCTGGGATTAGACACAAAGACAAAAACCAGTTCCATATTTTGAAGGATATATTCTGCCTCCTGCAATGTATTAGTATTGTAGTGTAGAAGACTATTTCTATATGTTGTTAGTACAGAAACTGCCCAAAAAGGTGATGTTGGAAGTTTACCTGCCAGTTAAAGGGCACGCCGCGGGGGCAGCATATCTCCATGGGTCTATCTCTATCTAGCAAACGGAATCCCGGAAACTTGAGCACCTGATAGAGCAGAAGGAAAGAAAGATTATAGTAAGTATATTCATGAGAGGGAATTTGTTTATGCCTCCAGATGTTTGGGGTTTGGATACGTAGGGTAAATATAAATGTCTAATGAAAGTGATTACTATTGTATTTGATTTGATATTTAATTTATTATACTGAAATACTAAATTAAATACAAAAAAACTCCTACATACTGAGTATACGTTTCTCCCATTGATCCCCTCCTGCCTCCTTCACTGATTTTGAATGTGTGCTCAATTTGCTAGTATGAGATTTACCTGTGCCTTACCAGTGAAGAAAATATGTCTATATAGAATTACAAGGAAAATATATATGTGAAGAGATGTTATGTAATCTAACATTTGTATGCTAATGTGTCTTAGATTTACCAACTATCCTAATATGTACTCCATTGATAAACTAAATTTTTCTTTGGGATAGTTCACATCCAGTAGAACTTCTACCTTGGAACACATTCTTAGCCTTGTTAACTTTGAATATATGTGTGTGTGTGCATGTGTGGAAAACAAGAAAAATACAAGCTCTAGAGTAGTGGCCTCACACTGGTTTATATTAGTGTGCCAGTCTTTCCCCTACCTCCCTAATATTTCAAACCTCTTGTGGACCGTGACATTCATTTTCATACCTTTATATTTCCGGTGCCACCAGAAACACAAAAGCAGCTTAGTGTTGATTTAGTGAAGTAGCAAAATGTTAAGTACATAATAAAGCAGATTGTCCTGTCACCTAAAACAAATTAGTGATGTTTGAGTAATTAGGATTTTGCATGTGTGTATAGAAAGGCCATTGTGCAAACAGTGGTTCATTCTGTATTGGGCACAGGTGAATTCTGCCCTGTGATTGCCATCTTTATAGCACTTTTCAGAGAATTTGTTGCCATTGATGACACTGATCTTCAGACACACTTTGTAGTGCCTTGGCTTAAACTGTCAGACTGGCAACAGCTGAGGCTGCCCATCATAGGACACATTGCTTGCGGTTACGCTTCAGTGAACCTTAAAACATTTGGCGCTTGTATCTTAGAAATGTCCTTCTGAAACTCACTCTACAACAGCTTTGTGGGCTCCCTACTATTTACTAGAGTCAATCCTGATTTCGTTTGGCATAATATGACCTGGTATGCTATGACTCCCCTATAAAACCACAGCTTTCAGCGGTCCTCGTATACTAATGAAATGGAGTCGCCAGTATCCAAAAGTTCCAAGTGATTATTTAGAACATTTCCATTAACCATAAAGGCAAAGTGGTATAGAGAAAATAATACAGTCTTTGAAGTCACACAGGCCTGATTTCAAATCCCAGCTCTGCCATTTACAAGCTGGGTGGTCCTGGATAAATTACTTAACCTCCGTGGTCTTCAGTTTCCTCCCAACTTTGTAAGGTTATTGTGAGCCTTGAATGATACTAAGTTATAAGTGCATAGGTATTCAATCAGTGTTCATTCCCTTCTGTGTTAAAGATTCATAATGGCCATTTCATGGAACTGTCTCTACCTATAATTATGTGATTGTGCCTTCAGATTATCAAAATTAGATGAATTGTCCATGTGCCCTTGGTTTTGAATGTTCAACTCTGTATTGCAGAATGCCTACTCAGTTGCTTGAATGGGTCTTGGAGTTAATAAAATGGCTGTAGAATTGAGTGGGCGTAAGTGTTTGCTAAAGTTTGCTAAAGTTTAACAATTCATCATTATTATTCATGGAAAGACATTTACTCAAAATTCACGAATTATAAGAAAACAGTTATATTCTACCCAAAGTGGGACTGAGTGAAAATAAAACTCATCCACAGGAACATTGGACAAATGTGGTAATAATGCACAAACTATTAATAGAGCTTAGTTAACTTCTGGAGGTCTTTTACATTGTCCAACATATGGTCCGTACCATTCATAACAAATTGCTATTTGTGGAAGTCATTTCTTTTTAAGATGAACCATGATCATACCTGAGTTGGATGTCTGGTAAAGAGATGAATATGTTCAGAATATTCTAACACACATTACGTAATATACTGTACTAGGGCCTGGTTGGGGTTGCAGGGGTGGCAGGAATGTAAAATTAGAATAAGTACCTGCTTTCCTAAAATTTACAATCTAAAAGATATAGAAATGCTTGAGTACCAGCTATTATCTCTTGGGGTTTCTTGACTTTTTTTTTCACAAAAAATAGAAAAATATTGGCAATATAAAAATTTTTAATGTCAGATTGCTTGATTTATTCATGTGGTGAAACATTTGAGTTATCAAATTTTGCTTCCTGAAAATCTGAAGTTTCTGAACAAGGGCACTTAAATCTCAGTAATGCTAAAAGGAGTGGTAATTTGTTTTCATCTCACAGAAGAGACACATTTTGTTTTGTTTTGTTCTACCAGCATTTTCTCCAAATTTGCTCCATTGAATGAGGTTTCCTAGGCTGCAGCTACATACTTCTGATGGCAGTGGGTATATTCCTTAATCTTCCCTAGGGTTGCATCTCTGCCACAATGCCAAGTTTCTCTCATGTTTGAAAGGAGAAAAGTAAATGACATCGAAGCCTGGATTTGACCCTCAGAAACTCCCGGAGACCACTCCCCTACACTCAAGGAGCTTCCTGACTTCCCAGTCCTGCATAAGAGGGCCCCTGCCCTCCAGGGAGGCACAGTTGGTAGTGCTGGAGAGCTTCGTAGGAACTACCTGTATTCCCGTCTTTTAATAGTTACTTCTCTGTGTCTTCTATTGCTGGCAAACACATTGGTTTTACATTTTTAATAGTGATTTAAAGTTCTCTTGAAATAAATTTAAAATGAATTCATAAAAAGAAAATTAGTAAATCGTTTGGGTAGAGTATAGCTAACATAAAGGTTAAAACTCAAATGAGTGCACAATAATCTTGGGCCTTTGTGTAAACCAAAGATTGATGCTTAGGGAATCCAAAAGAAAGATAACGTTTTATTATGCTACCTATTGATAGTTTCTCAATAAAGCCTTTGGTGGGTTTAGTAAGCAGTGTAGTCAGTGGAGTATGTATTCTGGCTGTAGCATTAGGCAGGCTACAGTTCAAATGCCATCTCTGTTTAAGGAGGTCTCCTGGGGCCCAGGGACCTCATTTATAAAATAGGAACCTTACCTCTTCAGATTGGTGTATGAATTAAAGATGTAGCACATACAAAATGAATGCAACATAGCTGATACCTTTTCATTCCCTCTGACTCCCCTCGAATATCAATGTCAGCTGTTTCTATTCATGACTTATGAACTGAAAATAGGTCATAATTATTTACATCCAATTATTGTTTGTAATGTATTCTAGTAAAATAGGGAAAAGCCAAGTGTTACATCCTCATGTTTACTGCAGCACATAGAAATCAAAAGTTTATGTCAATGGCAGAGTCAGGTTTAGATTTTCATCTAGTTAAGCTAACCAGTGCCACTTCCCCTACACACACACACACACACACACACACACACATATTAGTGTATATATGTTTTGTAACAGATTGTTTTCCTGTCTGGTTTGATAACTAGGAAACTGAGAGCTGAAATGCGGATCTTTATTAGAGGTGTGCAGAACCTTTTCATGTACATGCTTTGTTAATAGCTTTGTATTGTCTTCATTTTTCTATTCTTTCCTGATTTTCCCTTTGCCTCAATTTTTTTTTTTTTTTCTTAGCTAGGGTCTTGCTCTTTTACCTAGGCTGGAGTGCAGTGGTGTGATCACAGCTCCCTGCAGTCTCAATCTTCCAGGCTCAGCATTTCTCCCACCTCAGCCTCCCAAGTATCTGGGACTACAGGTGCCTACCGCCATGCCCAGCTAATCTTTAAAACATTTTTTTGTAGAGATGGGGTCTTGCTGTGTTGCCCAGACTGGCCTCAATTTCCTGGGCTCTAGCAGTCCTTCCACTTCGGCCTCCCAAAGTGCTGTGATTACAGGTATGAGTCACCTCTCTCACCCTCAATCTATTTTTTTATGTTGCATCCTATTGTACTACCCTATCATATTGTACTGATCTTTATTAATGATGTACTACTATATCCTTTATAGTTTTCACAAATCATTTTTGGAATAAGGCTGAGGATAATTATATATACAAAATAATGTCAACCCACTGCTGAGTGATGTTCTAGGCCAAATTTAGAAAAAAAGATTGGGGAAAATGTAGTGTGATCCTGAAACGGATGTCAGATAATTCCCTGGTGGCTTCTAAATTTAAGCATTTCATTCTTGCCCATACACAGCTGTGTTATGCCACTGATTGTTGCTTCACATCAATAGCCATTAAAATCTATTTGACTATTAAAAGAAAAAGGAGGACTCACATCATTAACAACTCTACCAGTTCAAATACATGTCTTTCAAATTAGTCTCCTCTGAATATGATTCCAGTGTATCATAGCTAGAAAAGTATTCAGGGTACCTCTCTTACAAAAGCCTTCGTAGCTAATTTAGAAGCTACAAAAGAAAAATGAACCTCATAATTCCCTCTTCTGTTTAAATAATAACCATTTTATCTAACATAATTAACCACCTTATATTCATGAGGCTCAATACATCAAATGTTTGAAAGAATATGCCACATGGTTTAAAGGCCATTCACAAGGAAAAAGAAATTCCCAGAAAGATTTGGCACAATGGCAGAGTTACTGGAATAAGTGTAGTTAACCAAAAGCTACTTTGAGGCTCAGTTGCAAGTTCTGGTATGTTTGTTTTTAAATGAATCTCAATAGGACACCCCATACAGCATAATCCTACATGTTTCTAGGGAGCCAAAATATTTTAAATATCAAGATTTATTTGGGTTCTGTTTGTACAAAGCATAAAGATAAATTATAAAAACAAAAACAACTATTTAGAAGTCTTTTATAGCAAATGTCTATTTTGGCAGGAAAATTACAGCAATCGTACCTGTAGTGTATAGTCTAGGACTGGGACTGCTTTGAATGAAGGGAAAATAAAAGTATTTGCATATGTGTTTTTATATTCTGATTTGAAATACTCTATCAAGAGAAACTAAAAATTATGTTTTACAGCTCATTCTCATTCTTATGACAATCTTGTGATTATTTTTATTTAATGTTAAATATTTTCTGGCATTTTTTTACTTTAATTATTTTTAGCTATTCACCCACAATTGCAGTAAGGCTGACATAATTACCTCCTTTAATTCACAAAAGACATGTATTTACCTATTTGTTATAATGCTTCCTGTGCTAGCATGCTGTTACTATGACAAGACTATTCTGAACACACAGTAGGTAGAATGATATCGTATATTGCACAGCAACCCCAGTAACTGAATGTTAATTTAACCAATCAAGACAAAATAACTGCAATAATAAGAACTCTTATCTTTTAACCGAATTAAATGGAGCTCACATTGGTCTTAAGTAGCTCATTGCTTTAGCAATCACTAAAAATACCAGCCAGTGAAGGTACAAAGTGTATTTGCAAAGCTGCAGCTAATTAAGAGATCCGAGTAGAAGATCTCATTGTAGTACCAGTGTTGTAGGTATTAGTGTCATATCTAGAGTATTTGACACCTAAAGTGGATTTTTTTTAATATCCACCTTCACAGGACAAAATTGTTTTCAGTAATAAAGGAACGAGAACGATGGCAGAAAAAGTGCAGATACTGAAAATGGTCTTTTATTGAAAATGTGTGTGTGTGTGTGCACGCGCACGCATAATAATCATGCCAGTACAAAAATTTTAAAAGGAAATATTACAAAATAAAAAATATCATTATTTTTAAATTACATTATATATCTCAAAAAGAGGGGAGACTTTATACCTACATGTTAGTCTGTCTCAATAATACATACTAACATTACAGTAATTGATAACTGAATTTTAGTAAAACCAAAACATCTGCAAAAGGTACAATTTAGACAACTAGATTACACCACTGATGTAACATTCTGTTTTCTTGAGTTATTCTTTAGTTGAAAAAAAAAAATGGTTAGACCAGACACGATGACTCACACCTGTAATGCTAGCACTTTGGGAGGCTGAGGTGGGAGGATATCTTGAGACCAGGAGTTCGAGACCAGCCTGGGCAACATAGGGAGACCCTGTCTCTACAAATAATTTTTAAAAATTAGCTGGGCATGGTGGTGTGAGCCTGTGGTTCCAGCTACTTGGGAGACTGAGGCAGGAGGATTGTCTGAGCCTGGGAAGTGGAAACTGCAGTGAACTGTGATTGTGCCACTGCACTCCAGCCTGAGCAACAGAGCAAGACCCTGTCCCAAAATTAAAATAAATAAATAAATAAAATAGTAGTATTCAAATTTAGTAAAAGATGATGCTTGAAATAAAATTTTCACTTGTCAAAAACATTACACCTCAGACTTGGCATGCTGCTTCACTATTGTAATAAAAACTACCAGAATGACCTAATTGAAGTAACTCAGGTTCTTCTTCTTAAAATCACGGCGCTAAATTGTTCATTTCAATTATACTGCTTAAATATAGAAGTTGCCTTCAAAGCGAATTTCAGCACTTCTCAATTGTTACTCTCAAAAAGAATGGGTATAGCAGAGCCCTTTTGTGGGGGATTAACTGTATAATTGGAAATTCTCCAAATTAATTTACACGTAGGATACAATGTTTATTAAAGGATAAGTTATCAAGATATGGTTATTTGAAACTTTCATATGTTTTATTTCAACTCAACCACAACCGGAGCAATTGTTTAGAATTTAACACAAGGTAGTTCACAGGAGGATTATTTTAGTATTTGCATAGTTTAGAATTGGTGGCACATAGTGATAATGAAAATCAGACAAACTTTTGGTCAGTTGTATTATTATGTACTTCTCTACAGACATTGCATCCCCTTTTGCCTGCATCAGGAGGGGACTACCCTGCCCGCGACACATTACTGCATACCCTCATTTCATCTCTCTTGACAAAAACGTGCTTTGTTTTGTGCCAGGGGCATCCAGCTGCAGAAAACCTTCAAAGATGTGCTACACCAACTTGAACGTTGTATGTTCATCAATATTCACTTAGTGAGAAGGAGATCCAAGGATGCTATCTATTGGTAAATTAACAATTCTCAAATAATTGTGTGTCAACCACATGCTTCCCAGGGCCTTTATACAACATGATTAGTTCTGCATCATAGTCCACCATTAACACTATGCAGGCTCGTTTGGCCCATTTTACTGGGGAGGACATTCAGAGCTGGCCTTAGGTGGGCAGTTGACCCTCAGCATTTTTGCTTTCTCTTTGAGTACATTACTAGTATCCACTTTGCCCCTTCTCCATACCTAAAATCTCAGTACTTCTGTGTGCCTAGATTTTGGGAATCACTTCCAAGTCTCTGTGTCCCCACTAAAATATTATGGATTTCACATGCCCTAATATTAGAGTATTTGCCTTTCAGATAGAATGTTGCAAAGTGAATAAAGCTGAGCAAAAAAGGCAATTTCTGACATTGGGAGGGTTCTGTATTTTGGGCTATAGGGCCTCCATACTGTTAGATACCTTTCAAACTGTGCTACATCAGCAGCTCCTTATTCATCCTACTCATGTGTGTGGTCCATCCACATTGATAAAGGGACAGCCAAAATTATTACTCGTGACTGCAAACAGGGAATTAGGGCTCATGAGCTTATGGGAGCATCTATCCTCATGAGCACAGGTTATCAAATCTTTTTATAAAGTCACAGGGCTTTTCTATCTTAAAACTAAAACAACACTCCCCCACTCCCCAAGATCCACACAGTACAAGTAGCTGTGCAATCACAATTATATCTATTTTCAGTTTCTAAATCTGAAAAATATGGAAGTAGGGCAAGATGATTAGATGATCTGTTTTTTACCCATCTCTTTTTAAATCTTTTAAAAAGTCAATCTGTTTTTTAAATTGGGTCTCTTTTTAAATTAGTGTAGGTATCAAATTTTATTGTTAGTAGCCATGTAATTTTGAGAGAGAAGACAATAAGAAAAAAGTAATGGTGACAATGACGATAGGGCTCATAGTTAAGGAAGTTGGGTTATAAAAATCTTCACCTATAATTTTGGAGGTTAGGTCACAATTTTAAAAATTCATACATTTCACCTATAGATAACTATTTGTTGAACGTCTACTATGTACCAGGCATTATTCTAGTCTCTGGGGATCAGTATGAATGAAACAAAATCCCCTGATCTCAAGGAGTTTAACTACAGTAAGAGAAGATAGAAAATAAAGATGTAAATAAGTAAAATACATAGTATATCAGGTGGTGATAAATTCTTTAGAGTTAAAAAAAAAAGAGAGAGGAGGGGTAATCAGGACAAAGAGTCCTAGGAATGGAAGTGGGGTACAATTTTTTAAATGTATAATGGTCACAAAATGGGGGAGAGCCAGGTAGCGGGGGCAAAAGTGAACCCTCTAATGATTGGGAAAAGAGAAGCACATGCTGTGAAAGGCAAAATCCACACACCAGGAAAAAGAAGTGACCCAAGCTTAATCATCACAAGGACATCTGGGCGTCACAGGACAAGTAAAGGTATCACTGAGAAGTACTTCTATTTCTCAAACTCAGTATCTTGCTATTTTAAAAGATCTTTTAAAAAAACAGCTGTTGTAGTTTCACAAAACACCTAAAGCCTAATTGCAATGCCAACTACCTTCTGAAACATCAGCATAAAATCCACAGCCATGAAAGATAATGCTTGAAATATTGTATCCTAAGCAAGACTGTTTCTCAATAAGATAGTCTGCTATTTGACTTTTTAAGCTTTCTATTAGTAACTATAATTGGAAGTCAGAGGTTGGAAATTTTCAATTCAAGAAATCCATTGCGAGTACCTTGACAAAATTGTGGGGAGAGGGAACTGCACTCATGAGGTGACTGATCTAGAGTTGCTGAGGCCAACTGCTACCCTGGAGGATATGGGGTATGAAAGAGAAAGAGGCATTCGTTAGAGCTGCACCGTGGTCAAAGTCAGCTCCAAGGAAGAGAAGTTGGGCTTTGTCTAAGAACTGCTTTGTCTTGCCCAGAGAGGTAGGCAGTGGACCACCCACTTTTCAACAGGCTCTGGGCTGCAATAAGTAGCAAGAGCAGTAGTGGACTGGTGTGCTCAACATCAGTATTCCATGCAATTGGCTAGAGAAGTTGGACCAAACAAAAACCCCTTGTGTTTTGGATAATGGAGGGAAAAGTCCATTATTTATCCATATATTTATCCATAGCCCATATTTATCCATATATTTATGAGCAATTTGTAGAACAGTTCAGACATATTACGTCTCCAAATTGTATAAATATCCTGTACTACTTCTTAAATTGAGAGGATCTTTTTTTTTTTTTT